>NC_069793.1:9406354-9709385 GCF_027406575.1 Nycticebus coucang
CTGTCTCTGCAGGAGCCCAGCCGGCGAGGGGCCCCAGATCCAGGGGATCCAGAACCAGCTCAGGAGGAAGCACCAAGGGTGGTCCTGCTGCCTGTTACAAAGCAGCTGCTGCATCTGTGCCTGCAAGATGGCAGTAGCCCTCCAGGGCCTCAGGATCTGGCTGAGGAGCGGACTGAGTTCCTGCATAGCCAGAATTCGCCCTCATCCCACAGGTGCATGCTCTTGGCCTTCCCTCTCCTCCAAGCCTCTGTGACGGCAGCTTCCGGTTCTGAGCACCCCTCTGCTCTCCCTAGCTCCCTGTCAGATGAGGCCCCAGTCCTGCCCAACACCACTCCAGACCTCCTCTTGGCCACCACAGCCAAGTCATCAACACCTGGTGCTGACAGGGAGACACCCCACACCCAGGTGAGCAGAAACAAAGCTCTGGAGTCCAATGGCACAGTGGTGACAATAGGTATCACTAAACCCACATCCACTTCTGCCCCCCAGGATGGGCCTAGCTGTCTCAGTGGTTCTGAGGACAAGGATGACCCAGCTCCAGAGCTGAGGGCCTCCTTTCTGCCACGAACCTTGTCTCTGCGGAACTCCATCAGCAAGAGTGAGTCCACAGTAGGGAAGGTTTAGGAGGAGAGCAGGTGGTGCTCCTGGCTCCCCGATCTGAGCCCACTCTTCGTGCCTACAGTCATGTCAGAGGCAGGCAGCGAGACTCTGGAGGATGAGTGGCAGTCCATCTCAGAGATTGCCTCCACTTGCAACACCATTCTGGAGTCACTGTCCAGGGAGGGTGAGGCTACCAGGTGCTGGGGGTGGGACCTAGGATAGTGCTCTTTTCCCCTTTTTGACCGGACTACATGGTTCCGCTGCCTCCACAGGACAGCCCATCCCAGAGAGTGGAGACTCCAAGGGAACTCCAAAGTCTGATGCTGAGTAAGGCCCTTTCCCATGCCAATGTGAACCCCCTTCCTGCCTTTGCTCTAGAGTTGAGCACCATATGACCATTATCTGGGCTCAGCTTGTTATGTTTCAGTCTGAGGAGACAGGGTGGGTGTGCCCCTCTCATTCAGGTGGGACGGGGGGCCAGCTGTGGTGCTGCCCCTGCTTTGGTCCTACTGAGTCCTGACCCTCATGTCCTTAGGACAGAGTCTGGGAGCCTCTCGGAGAAGGTCTCTCACTTGGAGTCCATGCTCAGGAAACTGCAGGAGGACCTGCAGAAGGTGAAGGATGGACTGGGGATGTGGGGAGTCACAGGGCTGCCCCTGAAAAGGGGCCAGCTGCTTTGACACCTTCCTTCCTCCCTGCCCACCCCAGGAGAAGGCAGACAGGGCAGCCCTGGAGGAGGAGGTACGGAGCCTGAGGCATAACAACCGGCGGCTACAGGCTGAGTCGGAGAGCGCAGCCACTCGCCTGCTCCTGGCCTCTAAGCAGTTGGGCTCACCTACTACCGACTTGGTCTGAGTCACATCCAGACTCAGCCTACTGGTGGAACTGCTTGGAACCACCTGGGCTTTTCAGGGCTCCAGAGTCATCCTGAGCCCTTGGCCCTCCTCAGGAATTCTTTCCCTGTGCGGAAGCGTTAGCACTGCCCCCCACTCCCCTACCCATTCTTTGGTGGTGGAAGCTGCCCCCACTCTTTCCATGTTTGTAAATATTCTTCAGAGAAAAGGGACTTCAGGGAGTAAAGAAGCCACTGCTATGTGTATCTGTACATGTGTTCAAGACATGACAGGGAAGGGATTCTGTCCCCAGAAGCCCCAGCCCAGCTCCCTGGACCAGTTAGGACAGGCCCTGGGGACACTGGCTCAGGGTTGAGCTGAAACTCACTGAGTGGGTTTCTGAAATTTGGCCACCCCTTGGCTTCTCTCCCACGAACATTTATTTGGTTTTGTTTGTTTGGCCATACCCTATACCTACACTACTTGCTCTCTAAGCCCTGGAAACAATCCTAAGGGACTGAATTATAAGGGGCAGAGGAATAGTGGGTGGACTGCAGGGCAGGGGAGGAGGAGCTTGGTGGTCAAGGAGAGCCTGGCTATGCCTATGATGGCCCTGCCCCCAGTTCAAGCTTTGCTGTCCTGACTGTAGTCCCTGAGCCCTCAAGTCTGGAATTCCCTCAACTACCTGGCCATGTCCTACAGCACCTGATCCCAGAGGCAGCAGCTCCTCTGCCTCAACTGTTGCCTGGTAGAGGGGGAGTGTTCCATGTCCTGCAATATGTTGGTCCTTGACCCTCCTCTTTGTTCACCAGCCCACCACCTCTTCTGTTCCGCACCAACCTGGGCCTTTCTCATGAAAGGCATCATCAGGTCCAAACTTAGATTTTGTCTAAACTCTTGGTTTTCTGGACTGGAGGCCCAGAGAGAGAACTTACTTGCCCAACATCATCATATACCTATGCCAGCCCCTTCCCCAGGCTGGTTGAAGCTCACTGCTGAGACCTAGGCCCCGGGTCTGTTAAGTGCTGGCAGAATGAGCTAGGCTCTGAGAAACACAGCATCTGAGGATCAGGAAGGCTTCCTGGGGAAGGTAACACGAGGCCTGAGTTTTGAAGGTTGAGTAGAAGTTCACCAGACAGAGACATCAAAGGTATCTTGGTAAGGCCAGTGGGGGCCTACTGGACTGGAGTCAGGGCACAGGCAGGAACCCAGAGTCAAAGAAGATGGAGCTGGAACAGAGGGGTTGTGAAGGGTGCACTAGGGATCCTGGATTAGCAGTTCCTAAGACTGCCAGTTTTTCTGGGTAGTCAGCAGCCCTCATGGACAATGTGGAAGGCTGTGGTCACTCTCAAGGGTGTGTCTGCAGAGAACTGGGATCTGGCCATATGGCTGATGGTTAAAGGGAGAGTGATGGCATGAGACGAGTGTCAGATCTTCCGGCTGCAGGGAGGCCAGGCTGCAGGGTTACTTAACTAGGTGATAGCAGTGACAATGGGGAGAAATGGGCAGATTTTCCAGGCCCTCATGAGTATTGGATGCAAATTGCTAAGAGAGAAGAGGTGGCATCCACAGTAGTGGTTAGGTTTCAGGCTGGATCCTCTGGAGGGTGGCAGGCATGGTTGACATAGGGAAAAAGGGCCAGGCTGGGAATGGCTGAGGTCATTTGGAACAGGCTGAATGTAGGGGGCCTGAGGGACGCCAGAGTGATGTTCCTGGGCTGACATGCAGGGGCGAGGTCTGGGCTGGAGATAAGGATTTGGAACTGGTCAGCCGCGAGCATGATGAGATCACTTGGCGTGTGAGAAGGATCATGAGAGGGTTTCTGAGGGGGTCACCGGAAGTCACTACGGGACCTGGCTGGGACTGACAAGAGGGAGGCGCTGCCTCGTCCAGAGGAGCGAGGAGGGTTCTTTTCCCTGCGGACCTCTTGGGACTCCGCGCAGCTCCGTCATCTGTCCCCTGGGCGCCTGCTCACCAGGCTCGGGCCCCGCCTCCCAAGCGCTCGGGGCAGGTCTTGCTGGAGTCCTGACCCAGCCACAGTCAGCTCGGGCTCCGCCCCTCGCTCCGAAGATCAGCCTGGTTTGGCTTGAGTAGCCTGCTCTTGCCCAGGTCCCGTCCCTGGGGCCCCTCCCTCCGTCATCCCTCTCTGCTGCCCCCGAGTGGACGTCAGAGCGCGAGCGCGAGCGCTTCTCTAAAGTTCCGCCATCCCTGGCAGCTTCTTTCAGGCACCGTCATCGGAGTTTGCACTCAGTGCCTATTATGTTCCAGAAGACTCGGTAACTTTTGGAGCTTTGCCCACTAATGAGAACCCCCTTGTTCCTGCCATCACTCTCCCACAATGGTGCGAAGCCTGAAACTCAAGACGCCGAGACTTGCACGGGTATTTCCCCCAAGCGCGCTACCTTGGCTTTGTCGTCGCTGAACGCTATCTGTGCGCATGCGCGCGCGGGAAGGCCGGCCCTTTGTGACCGGTGCTTTTCGAGGCTGCGCGCGCACTGCGCCCAACCGGAAGTGCGTCCATCTGTTAGCCCGGTGGTTTGTGGTCCGGTCTTTGTTTAGGTCTCCTGAGGCTGTGGATTAAAATTTCACAGGTCCACCCAGAACCAGAACACTGGGGGGGGGGGGGGGGGGGGCAGGCGTAGACTTTCACCTGGCATCGTAACTTCATCAATAGTGGCAGGCGTTCTCTTGGCCACCCAAGGGATGAAGTCCAAAATTCTTAGCTCACACTTACTGAATTGTTCACAGCCGTTGACCCCCTTCAAATCCAGTATCTTTTTTTTTCAGAGACAGAGTCTCACTTTGTTGCCTTTGGCAGAGTGCCGTAGCATCACAGCTCACAGCAACCTCCAGCTCTTGGGCTAATTTTTTGTTCCAGTTTGGCCGGAGCCGGGTTCAAACCCACTACCCTTGGTATATGGGGCTGGCGCCCTACTCACTGAGTCACAGGCGCTGCCTCTAATATCATCTCTTAACCCACTCAACTTTAAACACTAGTTACCCCCTTTGCGAAATCCATCCTGTATTGATCTAAAACCTGCAGCTAATGGGGCCCATGGGAAGACCGTCATGAAACTGCTCCATACCTACAGCCAATGTGCTCTCAATGCACTGGGACACACCTCCACCTAGGCTGCCTGTTTTCATTTAAGCTGCCAGATGACAGTGTGCATGCATGTGTCATACAACAGATGTCTAGTCTGACATGACCACCAAAGTGTGTGTTTGCTGTTTGTTGAAAGAAGGTAAATCTCTAGGCAGCTTGGCAACAAATTTATTCAGAGTAGAAAGAGCAAGAATCCAAGTGCTTTGATTTTTCAGTAAAAACTGCCTCCTGATTGGAGAGCTGCCAGCCTGCCCTCCCCCACTCTCCAAACCACTCATCCGACTATTAAGGCACTTGAGAAAAGGGAGAGCAAGGAAGTCTCAGACCTAACCTCTGGATCCTAGAGAGAGCCAACTGTCTCACCAGTTCCCTTCAGACACAGTTTGAGCAAAGAAAAAGCTGGCAGAGACTTCTGCAGGGCAGGAAGGCTAGCTCCTTAAATGCTGGTGTTAGGCACAGGGACAATGCCAGTGTCAGAGAGGCTGGTAATGGGTACTATTTCAGATCACGGTGTAACGAATCCTTGATGTGAAAGACACTTGATAAAAAGGTTTTGTAGCATCAAAGGCCATAGCTCCAGCCTGCTCCTCTCTCTAGGAGAGTACCAGAAGCTGAAGGATAGGGATGGGGCCCCCCAGAGTTCCCTGTACAGAGAAGGGAGCTGACCATCAGGATAGGGGAAGAAAGAATTTGAATCCTCCCAATTCCCCCCTTTCCAGAGAAGTTAATGCTTCTGCTTAAGCACCTCCAAAAAGAGAGATAGAGTTACTGCCAATAAAAGAATAAAATGCGAGCCCCCCAAGGAAGACATCACCAAAGAAGTTAGGGGCAGCCAGAGCACTCCCCTACCTCCAAGAATCCGTAAGTGCTTTGGGAGGATCTCAATTCCCTACAAACCAGTGCTTTTGGGCAGGGCGGAAGTCACTCCCTTAGGAACTGATCTGACTCAGAAGGGCTGAGAAGTCCATGTCCGCAATGGAGGAGAAGTCTTCATCCCCTGATAGGAGGCCGTTGGGGAGCCCTGAGGTCCCCAGTGGGATGGGAGTTGGGTCAGGGGGCCTCTGGGATCCTGTTACCAGGCGAGTTATAGATTCAGGGTACTCCATCAGCATGGGCTCAGCTGTGTGGGGGGCCATAGAAACACCCTGGTTTAGCAGTTGCTGAAACTCAGAGTTGTCGACGGATGCCAGGTCCGTGAACACAGCTGGGTCTGTGCTGTTGCCAAGCAGTGCCCCCAGGTCTTCATCAGCATCAAACTGCAGCTGTAGCAGGGCCTCCGTCAGTGTTCCTTCCCCAGCCTGGGTGGGCTTTGGGGCAGGTGGGGCGATAGCCTGAGGGCCTGGGGCTAGGACTGGGACAGGGGCCTGGGCCTGAGCCAGAGCTGAGACAATGGCTGGGGCAGGGGCTGGGACCTGGGCCAGAACTGGGGTAGGGGCTGGTGCCAAGGCTGAGGCCTGGCTTGCAATCTGCCCAGAAGGAAATACCATGGGAGGAAATTCATCAAAGTTGATGGTACTGAGGGATGGTGTGAAAGGATAGGGTTGGGAGGCTGGAGGAAAGAATAGAGAGGCAAAGGTCAGAGACCCACCCTGTCCTCTGTACCCCATCCCCTCTCCATAAAGCTTAGGATCAATCCCTTCCTGTGGAGTCACTGCTATCACCCTAGCTCGTTACTCTTATCCTGTCTGACCTAGCTTAAAGTATCCACTTCTTGTCACACTCCTCTTTTGAGCCTTTCCTGAGTACTCAAGCCCACAAAGGTCTCTCACCTCTGATCTCTTAAAGTATCTCCCAGTTGGCTCGGCGCCTGTGGCTCAAGCGGCTAAGGCGCCAGCCACATACACCTGAGCTGGCAGGTTCGAATCCAGCCCAGGCCCGCCAAACAACAATGATGGCTGCAACCAAAATATAGCCGGGCGTTGTGGCGGGTGCCTGTAGTCCCAGCTACTTGGGAGCAGGAGACAGGAGACTCGCTAGAGCCCAGAAGTTGGAGGTTGCTGTGAGCTGTGATGCCATGGCACTCTACCCAGGGTGACAGCTTGAGGCTGTCTCAAAAAAAAAAAAAAAATCTCCCAGCGTTTTTGAGGAAGGGACATTTTCAGAGATTGGTAGATCTCATTTTCCAGCTGAAAAACTAAGAGATGATGACTCTTCAGAGCACCAGCTTAGTAGCAGTAGCAGCTTGAACTGGGTATTTTGTCACTCTTTTTTTTTTTTTCTTTTTAGAAACAAGGTTTCATTTGTTGCCCAGGCTGGAGTGCAGTGGTACCATCATAGCTCACTGCAGCCATTGCCTCCAAAGTAGCTGGGACTACAGGTATGCCCTACCACATCTGGCTAATTTTTTTTATTTTTTAGAGACAGGATTTTACTATGTTATCTAGGTTGGTCTGAAACTCCTGACCTCAAGCCATCCTCCTGCTTCAGCTTTGTAAAGTGCTGGGATTTCAGGAGCCACCACACCTTGCCATCACTCTTTTTTGAGCCACACACCAGCATATACACCTTGCTACTTTAGAGGTGATTTTTTGTTTGTTTTCTTAATTCAACTGAGAGTTGAGAGCAGAGATTCTGTACTTTTAAATTCTGTATCCCAAGGTATCCAACATGTGGTTTAACTGGCATAATGATTCTTAGATTTCAGTGTGCACTAACATTCCTGGAGTTTGCTGGTTCCTGCGCCATACTGCCAAAGGCTCTGATTCAACAGGTCACGGGGTCCAAGAATCTGCACCTCTCTCTGCTCCCCAGATGACTCTGCCAGAGGTCACCAGGCTACACCCTCTGAGAAATATGGGCCCAACAGAAAGTAGGCTTCATACACCTGTTGCTGAGGCTAATTCCTCTGCTCATTGACCTTCCAGAAGGTATCTCAACCACAGGCTCAACAGATCTGAGCCTGTTCTAGTGAGACAAAAGGAAATCCTTACCTGGCTTAGGGACAGAAGTTGTGCTGCGGGAAGGCACAGCAATGCGCCGGGGTGGGGGCCGGGGGTCAGTGGGTCCTGCAAGGCAAGGGTGGGTTAGTTCTCATTCGCTGGGGTATGCCTCCCAGAGTGTCCCCTCCCTGACCACTGCCTTTCTTGCTGGCTCGCCCATCTCACCACTAAAAGGACTCTTCTTCATGATGCTCTTGAATGTCTCGTATGTCCTTTTGCGTTTCTCCTCAATCCGGTGACGGTCATCTGGGAAAGCAATGGAGTGAAATGGGACTTGTTCTCCTCAGATGGGCTTCCAATGCTTTCAAAGGCCCCCCTCCCCCGTAGGGAAGTGAGGAGCTATGCTTTCCCAAGACCCATCTCCCAACCTTCCCAACCAATGAGAAGAGCTGTGTGGCCAAGAGCGGTGGCTCACGCCTGTAATCCTAGCACTCTGGGAGGCTGAGGCAGGTGGATTGTTTGAGCTCAGGAGTTTGAGACCAGCCTGAGCAAGAGCAAGACCCGGGCGGCGCCTGTGGCTCAGTTGGTAAGGCGCCGGCCCCATATACCGAGGGTGGCGGGTTCAAACTCAGCCCCGGCTGAACTGCAACCAAAAATAGCCGGGCGTTGTGGCAGGCGCCTGTAGTCCCAGCTACTCGGGAGGCTGAGGCAAGAGAATCGCTTAAGCCCAGGAGTTGGAGGTTGCTGTGAGCTGTATGATGCCATGGCACTCTACCAAGGGCCATAAAGTGAAACCCTGTCTCTACAAAAAAAAAAAAAAAAAAGAGCAAGACCCTATCTCTAAAAATAGCTGGGCGCTGTGGTGGGCCCCTATAGGCTCAGCTACTTGGGATACTGAGGCAAGATTATCACTGAGGGCGGTGCCTGTGGCTCAAAGGAGTAGGGTGCCGGCCCCATATACTGGAGGTGGCAGGTTCAAACCTGTCCCTGGCCAAAAACTGCAAAAAAAAAAAAAAAAAAGATTATCACTTTAGCCCAAGATTTTGAGGTTGCTGTGAGCTATGACACTACAGCACTCTACCAGGGATGACAAAGTGAGACTGTCTCGAAAGAAACAGCTGTGTGACACTGTGACTGACACTCAATGGTTCTAAGAATTTCAGAGCTTTTTGAGAAGGCCTATTTGCTGAACCTGTCCCTCTAAGGCCACACGGGTAAAGCCAAGTAAAGAGACTATGCTCTGGGGGAACAGGAGTCCTCAGAGGGACTTAACCTTCAGCTCATCTCTTCCTGCACTGTTCATGTCCTGGCTCATCTCCAGCCTTGATCCAGGCCTGGCAAAAATCTCTGCACTCTGAGGCAGCCACAGCACAACAGGCTTGATTAAAGACTTCAGCAGAGACTCTTGTTTTTATCTTGAATGGTTTGATACTTTAGTCATAGCTTTCAGAACTGTATAACCACTGCAGTACCTAGTAATTCCAAAGCCCACCTCGTGATGTCTCCTCAGCAACCTGGTTCTTTCTCCTCCTGTGTTCCCTGACTATCTGTCTGCCTTATCACCAGAGTTAGAAACATCTTCTTTTCTCTCACTCCCCACCACTCACGGACACATATTTATCAAGTACCTATGACCTGCCAGCCTCCCTCTTAGCCATCAGCGATATGGCCACGAGTATTATACAAGTGCCTCCTTCCAAAAAGCTGATAACCTAGTAAAAGAGGGACAGGGCCACAACCACACAACACATATGAGAAAATCTCGGCCATGCGAGGTGGTCCATGCCTGCAATCCAAGCACTCTAGGAAGCCAAGTGGGTGGACTGCCTGAGCTCACAGGTTCAAGACCAGCCTGAGCCAGAGCAAGACCTCCTATCTAAAAATAGCCGGGTATTGTGGTAAGAGCCTGTAGTCCCAGCTACTTGGGAGGCTGAGACAAAAGAATCACTTGAGCCCAAGAGTATGAGATTGCTGTGAGCTGTGACACCACAGCACTCTACCAGGGGCAACAAAGTGAGACTACATCTTAAAAAAAAAAAAAAAAAAAAATCTCAAGAAGTGACAGGAGCTAAGAGGAACATAAACAAGGTGATGTAACAATACTAGAAATGAGGTCAGGAAGTCTAATTTAGAGGTGGTCAGAGAAGGACTGGTGTGAGCATGAAGATCTGAAGGCCAGGCATCTGAAAGGACTAAACTTGGTATGTATGGGGTGTAAGAAAGCCATGGGGCTGAAGGGAGCCAGGACAGTGGAAAGAGATGTGATCTCACCTTGCCATTTTTTTTTTTTTTTTTTTTTGTAGAGACAGAGTCTCACTTCATGGCCCTTGGTAGAGTGCCGTGGCCTCACACAGCTCACAGCAACCTCCAACTCCTGGGCTTAAGCAATTCTCTTGCCTCAGCCTCCCGAGTAGCTGGGACTACAGGCGCCCGCCACAACACCCGGCTATTTTTTGGTTGCAGTTTGGCCGGGGCCGGGTTTGAACCTGTCACCCTCGGTATATGGGGCCGGTGCCCTACCGACTGAGCCACAGGCGCCGCCCTTTTTTTTTTTTTTTAAAGAGACAGTCTTACCTTGTTACCCTTGGTAGAGTAACATAGCATCACAGCTCACAGCAACCTCTAGCTCTTGGGCTTAGGTGATTCTCTTGCCTCAGCCTCCCGAGTAGCTGAGACTACAGGCATCCACCACAATGCCCAGCTATTTTTTTGTTGCAGTTTGGTCGGGGCCAGGTTCGAACCCACCACCTTCAGTACATGGGGCTGGCACCCTACCCACTGAGCCACAGGTGCCGCCCACTTTGCCATTTCTTGTGCAGGGTTCACACCAAACCTTCTCTTCCTGGACTACTGCAACATCTTTCAGAATGGCCTCCCTAGCTCTCTCCCTCTCTAATCCTCTACATGCGGCCACCAGGGTGAATTTTCTGATCTATTCAAGTCACTTCTCTGTTGAGAAACCTTTGGGGGCTTACCATTGCCTTCAGGATGAAACCTTGGATGAAGGCCTTAAGTGTAACAAGGCCCTCCTCTAGGCCTATTCCTATCACAGCTCCCACCACATAGATGACCCTTAACAGGAAATGCATTTGCCAACACGCTGCCCCTCCAGGTGCTGGGCCACCTGCCTGGAAGACTTCTGTGTCTTCTCCAGGTTAAATGACACCTCCTCTACACAGTTGTTTCTAGTTCCAGCTCCCTGACTCTGTCGCCTATAGGACTCCGCACACAGCTTCGTCTCATACGTCACTGTGACTTAAGATCTGTTTTGCATGTTTGTCTTCCTGTGACTTCTTCTGAAGGCAGGGAATGTCTTATTCATCTTTGCAGTCCCAATATCTAGCACACACTCTGGTACCAAGTGGGCACTCAAAGTCTTGATCAAAATGTGGCTGGGCTAGGGAGGCACCTGTGGCTCAAGGAGTAGGGTGCCAGTCCCATATGCTGGAGGTGGTGGGTTCAAACCCAGCCCTGGCCAAAAACCACAAAAAAAAAAAAAAATGTGGCTGGGCTATATGGTTGTGACAGTAGACAGAGACAGTGTGGCAAAAGGACCCTGGAGCCAGATGGCTTGGGTTCAAATGTTGACATTGCCACTCACTAGTTATCTGAGCTCAAGCAAGTCAGACAGTATTTTATACCTCAAAAGCCTCGTGAGAGGCCAGGCCCAGTGGCTCACACCTATAATTCTAGCACTTTGGGAGGTCCAGGCAGGTGGACTGCCTGAGCAAGAGTGAGACCCTGTCTCTAAAAATAGCCAGGCGTTGTGGCAGGTGCCTGTAGTCCCAGCTACTTGGGAGGCTGAGGCAAGAGGACCACTTGAGCCTAAGAGTTTGAGGTTGCTATGAACTATGATGCCACAGCCCTCTACCGAGGGCGACAAAATAAGATTCTGTCTCAGAAAAAAAATAAAAAGAACAATGAAAAACAAAAAGATAGAAATAACAATCAGGGAATTCACTGAAATGCCTGTAGTAGGGGCAGATATGTAGTATGAGCTCCATAAGTGTTGCCTGTCATTATTAGTAAATGAAGCAAGAAATGGATTCCAATTACTAATATAAACCCTAAGTTCTGACTCCAGCTTTTGGTCCTCCTCAACTATGTCTCAGATATCCAGCCCTGGACTCTCTTGTCATTTCATGGAGCCCACCAGCCCTTCTGGTACCCTCCCCAACTGTGTACCTGTGTCTGGCAGATACTGGAATTCCATGGGCTCGCTGAGCTCCCTATCAGAAGGCCGCCGCAGCTGCATGGAAACACGCACGGGAGCCTGCAGGCTGGGGTCCGCATAGGGAGGGGTCCGGAACACAATGGCCACTTGTCGGTGTACATCAGCTTGTGAAAAGGAGCCACGGGCCTCCCAGCCTGGTCCCGTGAAATATACCTCAATGTCCTCTGCAGGAGATGGGGCAGCAGTGTGGGTCAAGTGTCTAACCTTTTCCCCCAGGTCATCCTCCCAACTCCTGATGCTTGCCTCACGAGATACTCCTTGTCCCTGCTGCCCACCTGAAGCCTCTGAAGCACTGGGGTGGGGAGTGTCTGAAGCCAGTTACCTGCACTCACCACTTCTGCTCAGTCTCACCCTTTACTTCTTGCTTCATATAGTCCAGCCCTGCCTTCTGGTGTGTACCTTTCTGCACCTTGTCACACAGCAGGAAGATCTCATCCCCACCAAGGCAGCTCCCAGAGTTTCGGTTCACTCGGCAGATCTTGAGCTCAGCAGTATTGGGGGCACCTAAGGATATAATAATAAGGAAGGAATATCTGAATAACCAGAGGTCCTTGGGGTGGCCTGCAGGAGATGCAACATCCCTGCCCACCCCAGAGTCAAGGTTGCCCAGAGCTTGCCTACCATATCTTTGTAGCCAAAGTTAGACCATTATATTTATCAGATATTTACCTACTATGTGCTAAACACTGTTGTAAGCAAGAATACAACCATACATAACACCTAAACATCTCTGCCTTATGGTCCAGTGGGAACCAATCTGTTCATACCTTCTCTTTCTCTACCTGATCCAAGCAATCTTCAAGGTCCAGGTCATACCCACCATTACAATGAGCCCTTCCCTCCTGACCTCCGGTTTATCCTGGATTCCTGCCCTTGGGACTCCAGAGCCCTTTTATTTTCATTCATTCTATTAGTTACTTAATAACTACAGTTGATCAGTGTCAGCCCAATTTACCTATAAGCTTCCATCACTTGAATTATTGCTAACTATTTTTTTTTTTTTGAGACGGAGTCACTCTGTTGCCCTGGGGTTGAGGGCTGCGGAGTCACCATAGCTCACAGCAACCTGAAACTCTTAGGCTCAAGTGATCCTCCTCCCTGAGCTCCCTAAGTAGCTGGAACTACACGGGCCAGGCTAAGTTTTTCTATTTTTAGTAGAGACAGGGCCTTGCTCTTGCTCAGGCTGGTCTCGAACTCCTGAACTCAAGCAATCCACACACCTCAGCCTCCAAGAGTGCTATGATTACATGCGTGAGTCACCATGCCTGGCCTTATTTTTTTTTTTTTAACATTATTTTGTTCCTGGGAGTTTATTTTCTAGTCCTTGGGATAGTTGTGGGCACACCACTCTCAGCAGATGATACTAAAAATGTCCGTTTCCCTTCAGATTCTCTGCCAGCCTGGAAGATACACCTCAAGGGCAGCTCTAGGTCTTTTTTGCCTTCCTTTTCCAGGCAGCACAGTGCTGGGCACAGAATTTGCTAGATGATTGAATGAAGGTGTGAGCTCCTGCTGCAGGTTACACCCACCCAATCCCCTTGTTCCTATCCAGGCCCACCCTTTCTCTTTCCTGTGCCTCCCTGGCTACTCACGGTTGTCAAAGATGGGATGAGAGAGGACAGGAGGCAGGCGGAGAGGCCTGCCTGATGGATCCCGCACTGTCACCTGGAAGCAGAGCCGCACAGCGTTCAGGTCATAGTCCCCACGCTGCTCTTCTATAGGAACTGCCAGGAAAATAGATGGTCAGGAGAGTGGGAGTGGAGGGATACAGAAAGCTCTGGGGTGGGAGGGCTGTTTGTGAGTATATGAAACGTAAGTTCTAGAAGAGGTGAAACCCATCACTGATTCCAGTGTTAACCTGAATGTCATATCCCCTCACTAGGCCTCAGTTTCCCAATGGCAAAAGATCCCATAAGTACTGCTAATCTTGGCCAATGAGGGAGAGATGCACAGAAGATGGGCTGGGGGAGGTGACAGAAGGCATGGGTGCCATAGGCAGGTTCAGGTCTTTGCCTCCTCAGCCCTCACCTTGGAAGGGGTTGTTGTTGGTCTGGATGCGCTGGCTGATGGCCTGTTCTAGGTCCCGCTTCTTCACACACTGGATCCCCAGGTTCTGAAAACTGAGGCACCCCCCAGGCATCTGTCCCACTATCTCTGGCAGAGCCTGGACCCTCCCGCTTTACCCTTTTTCCTTTACCACCCCTAGATCATAGCTCTAAGCTTAATCCCCTCCCATGGCTTCCCACTGTGCTGCAAAGAATTGCACTCCTTATCTCCACAGATAAGCCCCTGGCAGCCTCCCTGCTGGCTCCCTCCCCTAAGCCACAGGGGCTTCTTTTCATTCTCCAAACTTATAAAACTCATTCCCACTTCAAGGTCTTTTGCAATTGTTCATTCGGCTCTGATTGTTCTTTCCACACTTTTCTGTTCATCCTCACCACTCAGGTCTTGGCAAGAGAGGCCTTTATTGACCTCCCAGTCCTAAGCAATGAGACCAGTTCCCCTGCGTCTCTCAGCCCAGGTATCCTTTCAACCTGTTGCCCTACTTTTATTTTCAGCACTGAAATTATTACTCTTTGATAGTGTCTTGTTTATTTATTTTGTATATGTACATATCTATCTCTGTCAACTGGAATGTCAGCTCCAGGGCAGATTTTTGGTTCAATGGCTTTCTTTCTCATAAGAGATCTGACACTAAGGGATTTGCCCTTCTTGCAGTGGGGGTCAGGGGTTCAGAAGTGATTAGGGATTCATCTCTATCCCGAGGAGCTCACATCTGCTAGAAGAAGCAGAAACACAAATAGATAATTTTTTTTCTTAAATTTTTTTTTTGGAGACAGAGTCTTATTATGTCGCCCTCGGTAGAGTGCCATGGTGTTACAGCTCACAGCAACCTCAAACTCTTGGGCTTAAGCGATTCTCTTGCCTCAGCCTCCCAAGTAGCTATGACTACAGGCACCTGCCACAATGCCCGGATATTTTTTCTTCCAGTTGTCATTGTCGTTTAGCTGGCCCGGGCCGGGTTCAAACCCGCCTGCCTCAGTTTATGTGGCTGGCACCGTAACCACTGTGCTATGGGTGCTGAGCCTATTTTTAATTTTTAATTTATTTGTTTTTTATTTTTTTGCAGTTTTTGGCTGGGGCTGGGTTTGAACCCGCCACCTCCAGCATATGGGGCCAGTGCCCTACTCCTTTGAGCCACAGGCGCTGCCCTCTATTTTTAATTTTTTAGAGACGTGGTCTTACTCTTGCTCAGGCTGGTCTCGAACTCCTGAACTCAAGCCATCCTCCTGCCTTGGCCTCCCAGAATGCTAGGATTACAGGTGTGAGCTACCATGCCTGGTCACAAATAGATAATTTCAAGACAAAGGAATTTTACTTGCAGAGCTGAGGACAGGGTGAAGGAGGAATTCTCCCTATAGAAGCTACTCAACTGCCCTGCCTCCTGTCCACTAACTTCACCCTCCATGCCCTGCCCTGCTAGGAGCTCACCTGTGAATGCAGCGGTCAGGACAGAGATCAGCCTCATAGAAGCCATCCCGGCAGTCCTTCCCCACAAGCTCATGGGGATGGGGTCGGTGAGGGGGATCCTTGGTGACCAGAGAGATGCGAACTGTCCCTGGTCCTGTGTAGCCATTGATCTGTCCAAAGTACAGAGAGTACTCTAGAGGCCCAGGAATTCCAAACCTGACTCCCAGACTTGGCACGGTGGCCTAGAGGCAAGCCTATTGGGGTTCCACAGTGCCTTCTCCCTACACTCTGTGCCCCCAACCCCATCCCTGGGAGCAAGTGCTGACCTTGATGGTGGGGTGGGTCTTGGTGGTATCCGTGCTTCTCTCGCCTGGGATACTGCCTGCTGAGCGGCCCTCACACTTGTAGCGGAAGCGCATGCCCCGCTGCTTGGGCTGCTCAATGATCTCCACATAGGGGCCAGAAGCCTGGGCTGGCTCTGCAGGAAGACAAGGCCGCCCCCATCAGCTGCCCTCATGGCCCCTAACTCTGGAGAGCTCCCCACCTCAACCCCAAGTGGAGGAAGGTCCACTTACCTGAGGGGAAGATGAGAGGGAACAGGTCTGAAAGGCGAGGGAGACAAGAGTCAGCACAAGCCCACTCCTCACCTTCACCAGGGAGAACCTGCTCCTCATGGAGAGGAGCTGAGGTCAGGCTCCCTTCAAGGGGAACTGAGTTAGGACCTGCTCTCTAGAACCTGCTGTGAAATTAAGTGGGGAGGGGAGTAAAGTAGACAGAAACACCTGCTTCCTGAGGGAAAACTAAGTAAGGAATCCTTCCCCTACTGAGGGAAACTGAGTCAGGGCCTGTTCTCCTTTCATGAGGAAAACTGAGGGAAGGCTCTTTCCACCCTCATCCTGAGAAGAAACTGAGTCAGATACATTCTCCCCTAACAAGGAAACAAAGTCAGAACTGCCCCTATGGACGGCGGGCGAGGGGTGAGAGGGTCTAAATCAAGGCTCGCCCCGCACTCCCACCCAGAGAGATACTGAGTCATGGCCACCCTCCACCCAAAGTGGAAACTGAGTCAGACCCCTGACCACCTGCCCCGCCCCGCGCCCCCATCCGGCTGGCCGCTCCCTGCGCAGCGCCCGTCGGCGCAGGGAGGGGCGGAAGGCGGTGCGGGAGGCTCCCACAACAGTACCGGCAGACCCGTTGCGGCCACCCTGCCGGGTCAGAGGGTGCTCTCACCTTCCATGGCCGGGGTCCCGGGGGCGGGGCCGGGGTCGTAGCTGGGCCCGCGGCGTGCGCTACAGACCAGCCATTTGCCAGAGGCGGAAATGCGCCGCGCGCGCCCGCCGCCGCGTCACTGCCCGGAATCCGGCCGCGCCTGCGCGCTGCATCACCCCCGCCCTGCGCGGGGGCCGAGAGCAAGTGTCTGCATAGCCCACTACTAATAGGCCGCGCGCGCTGCTGCCGCCGCGGGTCGGGAATAAGCGCGCGCCGACCCGGAGACGAACCGGCCACCCTCTCCGAGGCTGTTCCTGGGGCTGGCGCAGCGGGCGACGCGGCTAGAACCTGGTCCCGGCCCCGCCTGGAGGGCGGGCCCGCCGATTACTCACTCTGTTTTTAGGGGATTTCGGGGCTCCCACCCACTGATCAGCGGAGTTTGGTGATGTCACCCAGGGCCGAATCTGGAGCAAAGCCAGGGCGGCCAACTGCAGCTGCCTGCCCTGCGGAGGGAAAGGCCCCGGTGTGCTGCTCTAGTAAAAGCCGGATGGCTGAGCTTCACACAGGCTGCCAAATCGCTAAAGGTGCTTTTTGGTGGTTGCTACTTAATTCTCTATCTGCCCCAGTCTAAATGCAGCTGGGGAAAAGGGGTGAGGCCAGACCTCCCTCCAGACTGGTGCTTGGATCGAGGAATTCTAAGAAGTCTGCTGCATCGACTGGACAACCGAGGTCCAGGGTCGCGTCCGCTCCTCCCACTCCCCGGCGAGCTGGCCGAGGGCTCATCATCTCTCAGCTTACGATGCAGCCAAACTGTCGGGCCTCGGCGGCAATGGGTGCCGAGGGCCTCCGGGGTAAACCCCAGAGCCTCGTCTACGCAGCCAGGCACTTGTACCTCAGAAGGTGCGGGACCCCCAAAGGTTTCTTGAACTGGCAGGGTCACTTTCTCCTCGCCCCACCCGGCGTCTTCCCTAGGCCTCCCGCTAAGTTCCAGCCTTGCAAAGCCGAAGCATTTCCAGTAATTAAACTGTCGTGTGACCCCCCCCAACGTCACACGAGGAGTCTTTTTGAGTTGGGTTTGGGGACTGGGGCTGGAGCTCCCCCGTCCGAGGCCGGCTCAATCCCAAAATGAGGATGTTCCACTGCAGGCGGCGGAGTCTTCTCCAAATGGAGAAAGACTTTTGATTTTCTTTGAATTCGTTCTAAATTAGGAAGTCACGTGGGAATTGGAAAAGATTGGAAATTCTGAGTTGCTTTCCCAGAGTCTGAAGAAAACAGGAAGAGAAAAGTGAAAATAAAGTTACCATCCCTCCCACTAATGAGTTTACTTTCTTTGCAAAGGCAGACTGGCAACTCAGGTCCAGAGAATGTATTAATTATGATCTTTGGTTTAATGACACAATTATTATGGATCTTTACACATCCCTCTTTTAGAAATTTATGAATGTTGGAAGAGCAGAGCGAGCGAAGGAGGGTGGGGTCTTGGTGTGTGCCACATCTTTTGGGGGCAAGACACGTTTGTAAGAGAGACTTTACCTAACAAATGTAATCAATGTGACCTGGTTTCTTGTATCCTCAATGAATCCTCAACAACAACAACAAAAAAATTGTGTGGCTCGGCGCCTGTGGCTCAAGCGGCTTAGGCGCCAGCCACATACACCTGAGCTCGGCCCGCCAAACAACAATGATGGCTGCAACCAAAAAATAGCCGGTTGTTGTGGCAGGCGCCTGTAGTCCCAGCTACTTGGGAGGTGGAGGCAGGAGAATCGCTTCAGCTCAGGAGTTGGAAGTTGGCTGTGAGCTGTGATGTCACAGCACTCTACCCAGGGCAACAGCTTGAGGCTCTTGTCTCCAAAAAAAAAAAAAAATTGTGAATGTTTATAACTTTTAAACTCATATCAGAATTCTAGTGTACCCATTGAAAAACTCACCCACTACACCTGGCTAATTTTTTGATTTTTTTTTTTTTGTAGAGGCAGAGTCTCACTCTATGGCCCTCGGTAGAATGCCGTGGCCTCACACAGCTCACAGCAACCTCCAACTCCTGGGCTTAAGCGATTCCGTTGCCTAAGCCTCCCAAGTAGCTGTGACTACAGGCGCCCGCCACAACGCCCGGCTATTTTTAGGTTGCAGTTTGGTCGGGGCCGGGTTTGAACCCACCACCCTCGGTATATGGGGCCGGCGCCTTACCGACTGAGCCACAGACACCGCCCATTTTTTGATTTTTTAAGAGACAGAGTCTCACTATGTTTCCTAGGCTGGTCTCAAACTCCTGGCCTTAAGTGATCCTCCTGCCTTTGACCTCTAAAATTCTGGCTGTACAGGTATGAGCCACCACCTACAGTAGGGACATTTTAACAAATACATGCACATACACCTGAGCTGGCAGGTTCGAATCCAGCCCGGGCGCCAAACCGCAATGATGGCTGCAACCAAAAAAAATAGCCAGGCGTTGTGGCAGGCGCCTGTAGTCCCAACTACTTGGGAGGCGAAGGCAGGAGAATTGCTTGAGCCCAGGAGTTGGAGGTTGCTGTGACCTGTGATGCCATAGCACTCTACCCAGGGTGAAAGCTTGAGGCTCTGTTTCAAAAAAAAAAAAGTAAAATCAAGAGTCAAAATCTTGACTCTTTGTTGCAGAAATAGAAAAATCCATCCTTAAGTTAATGCAGATTCTCAAGGGACTTCAAATGGTCAATCTTTAAAAAGAACAAAGTTGGCTCCATGAAGGTGCCAGCCACATACACCTAAGCTGGTGGGTTCGAATCCAGCCTGGACCCACCAAACAACAATGATAGCTGCAACCGTTTTAAAAATAGCCAGGCGTTGTGGCAGGGCCTGTAGTCCCAACTACTTGGGAGGCTGAGACAGGAGAATCGCTTGAGCCCAGGAGTTGGAGGTTGCTGTGAGCTGTGATGCCACGGCACTCTGCCCAGGGCGACAGCTTGAGGCTCTGTCTTAAAATAAATAAATAAATAAAAAGAACAAAGTTGGGGGTGGCACCTGTGGTTCAAAGGAGTAGGGCGCCAGCCCCATATACTGGAGTTGGTGGGTTCAAATCCAGCCCCAGCCAAAAACTGCAAAAAGAAAAAAAAAAAAAAGAACAAAGTTGGCTGCGGGTGGCGCCTGTGGCTCAGTTGGTAAGGTGCCAGCCCCATATACAGAGGGTGGTGGGTTCAAACCCGGGCCTGGCTGAACTGCAACCAAAAAATAGCCGGGCGTTGTGGTGGGTGCCTGTAGTCCCAGCTACTCGGGAGGCTGAGGCAAGGGAATCGCTTAAGCCCAGGAGTTGGAGGTTGCTGTGAGCTGTGTGATGCCACGGCACTCTACTGAGGGCCATAAAGTGAGACTCTGTCTCTACAAAAAAAGAAAAAAAAAAAGAAACAAAGTTGGCTGCATCACTAATAATGAACATTGAGAGAATTTTTTTTTTTTTTTTTTTGTAGAGACGGAGTCTCACTCTATGGCCCTCGGTAGAGTGCCGTGGCCTCACATAGCTCACAGCAACCTCCAACTCCTGGGCTTAAGCAATTCTCTTGCCTCAGCCTCCCGAGTAGCTGGGACTACAGGCGCCCGCCACTACGCTCGGCTATTTTTTGGTTGCAGTTTGGCCGGGGCCGGGTTTGAACCCGTCACCCTCTGTATATGGGGCCGGTGCCTTACCGACTGAGCCACAGGCACCGCCCTTTTTATCTGACTTTCATTCCTTCAGTATTCTTGCTATAAATTTCTTTTGGAGATAATGATGAAGATTCATTTGAAAATGTCTAAAATCTATGTATATTTTATAAATATATATATAGTAGAAATATACACACACCATAGGTTCATTTTACTGTTTTTTTTGTTTGTTTCTTTGTTTGTTTTTTTGTAGAGACAGAGTCTCACTTTATGGCCCTCAGTAGAGTGTTGTGGCATCACACAGCTCACAGCAACCTCCAACTCCTGGGCTTAAGCGATTCTCTTGCCTCAGCCTCCCGAGTAGCTGGGACTATAGTCACCCGCTACAACGCCCGGCTATGCTGTTCTTTTTCTTCTTTTTTTTTTTAAATTAATTAATTTATTTTTATTGTTAAATCATAACTGTGTACATTAGTGCAATCAAGTGCTACAATGTGCTGGTTTCATATACAATCTGAAATATTCTCATTAAACTGTTCAACTTAGCCTTCATGGCAGTTTTGTTGGGATGAAATGTTCTGTAGATGTCTGTTAGGTCCAGATGTTGAATGGTTGAGTTTAAATCTAAAATTTATTTGCTTAGCTTCTTTTTGGAGGATCTATCCAGCACTGCTAAAGGGGTGTCAAAATTTCCAACTACTATGGAACTGGAGGAAATCGAGTTGCTCACATCTGTTAGAGTTTCTCTTACAAATTGAGGTGCGTTCTGGTTGGGTGCATAAATATTAATAATTGAGAACTCATCATATTGAGTATTACCTTTAACAAATATGAAATGTAGGGGCGGCGCCTGTGGCTCAGTCGGTAGGGCGCCGGCCCCATATACTGAGGGTGACAGGTTCAAACCCGGCCCTGGCCAAACTGCAACCAAAAAATAGCCGGGCGTTGTGGTGGGTGCCTGTAGTCACAGCTACCCGGGAGGCTGAGGCAAGAGAATCGCTTAAGCCCAGGAGTTGGAGGTTGCTGTGAGCTGTGTGAGGCCATGGCACTCTACTGAGGGCCATAAAGTGAGACTCTGTCTCTACAAAAAAAAAAAACAAACAAAACAAAAAACAAATATGAAGTGTCCATTCTTATCCTTACTTATTTTGGTTGGTGTAAGCCTATTGTGTCTGCAAACAGGATTGTAACGCCTGCTTTTTTCTGCTTTCCATTTGCCTGGAATATAGATGACCATCCCTTCACCTTGAGTCTTTATTTGTCTTTTAAGGTAAGATGCGATTCTTGTATGCAGCAGATATCTGGCTTGAGTTTTTGTATCCAGTTAGCCGACCTGTGCCCCTTTAAAGTACAGTTTAAACTATTCACATTAATTGAGAATATTGATAAACCTTTCGAGAGTCCGGTGGACATTTTTAATCCTTTTGCGACTGTGGAAGTTGCAATTTGATCAAAATTTTCTGGGTTGGTTTTTACTTTTGTGGTGGAGGATTACACTGGTCTTTATGGACGATAGGTCTGAGAATATCCTGGAGAGCTGGTTTAGTTATGGCAAATTTCTTCAACATGTGAATGTCACTATGTATTTAATTTCTCCGTCATAAATGGAGTTTAGCTGGGTACAAGATCCTGGGTTGAAAGTTATTTTGTTTTAGGAGGTTAAAAGTTGATGACCATCCTCTTCTAGCTTGAAAGGTTTCAGCAGAGAGATCTGCAGTTATTCTAATATTCTTCCCCTTGTAGGTAATGGTTTTCTTTCGTCTGGCAGCTTTCAGAATTTTCTCCTTCATATTAACTTTAGTTCATCGCTTTCAGGGATCCCTATAAGACGAATATTAGTTTTCTTCCAATTATCCCAGAGCTCTCTGAGAGAGTGATCTGTTTTTGCCCTCCATTTTGCTTCCTCTTTGAGAGTTTGGGAGTGTTCGAAAGCTTTGTCTTTAATGTCAGAAATCCTTTCTTCTGCTTGCTCCATTCTGTTACTGAGGGATTCTACTGTGTTTCTCAGATCTTTGAGGGCTGCAACTTCTTGTCTCAATGTGTCAAAATCTTTGGTCATTTGGTCTTTGAATTCGTTGAATTCTTGAGATATCTTTTGCGTTACTGCTTGAAATTCTAATTTGATCTTATTTGCTATCCAGATTCTGAATTCGATTTCCAACATCTCAGCTATTTGTTTGTGCATGGGACCTTGTGCTGTGTCTACCCCACTGATCCTTGGGGGAGTTGATCTACTCTGATTATTCATATTGCCAGAGTTTTTCTGTTGATTTCGCCTCATGATTGTTTTTCACCATTGCCTCTGGCTGTCCTCAGAGTTGGGGAGGTGTCTCTCCAAGATTAGACCCCAGTGGAATCACTCTATTGTTGTTGGATCTTTGTAGGGAGTGACCCTGTGTAGTTCCTATGGGGCTGACCCAGCTAGGGAGTTCTGGTTGTGGAAGCAGCTCCCATGTGTGACACACCTGGATCCAGGAACAGGGCGGGAGGTGGTGTGCACAGTTCTGGGAGTGCCTGGTGCTCAGTGACTTTGGCACAGAGTGCCCAAGGCTCCAGCAGTCTCTGGCCAGGAGAAGGGCTCTTTGCAGAGGCAGGGAGGGCTCCAGAGGGCATGCAGCTACCAGTATCCCTGGCTAGACGAGTGGGCCAGTGTGGAGGCAGAGAGGATACAGGAGGAAGGACACGGGGTTGCATGGCTCCTGCAGTTTTTGGTCAGGGCTTGTGGAAACCCGGTAGGCATGGGTTGTAGGTCGGGGGTCGCGGTGCAGCTCTTATGAGGTCTGGGCAGTGCCAAGCCCAGGAGTTTGAGGTTGCTATGAGCTGTGATGCCATGGCACTCTACCCAGGGCAACAGCCTGAGACTCCAGCGTGCCAAAACCAGTCTCACTCTGCCCCTAAGGGTTAAGGCAATAATGCAGCTCAGTCCCCGCCTTTAGGCTGCTCAGTCACTAGGTTACTAGCTCCTGCCGGATCCTTGCTCTGGGACCCTGAGGGCGGAGCTTGCTGGGGCAGTTCTCTCACAATGGCTTTCTGTGGCCCAGCTCAGTGGCTCAGTCTGGGGCCCTAGACAATGCCCAAAGTTCTCTGCATTCCTGCTCAAGCTCTCCCCAAGGCAGTTCGACTGAGTGCCAAGTCCAAAAACACCGAAACAGTTCACAGGTAAGGCCTTTCTGGTTTGCAGTCTCACTGCTGCTTGTATTTTTGGTTGCTGGTGGGATTAGGTCGATTGGTCTCAAACTCTTGACCTCAAGCAATCCTCCTTTTTTTTTTTTTCTTTTGAGACAGAGTCTCACTTTGTTGCTCTTGGTAGAGTGCCATGGTGTCAGAGCTTACATCAACCTCAGACTCCAGCTCAAGGGATTCTCTTGCCTCAGCCTCCCAAGTAGCTGGAACTATAGGCACCCACCACAATGCCCGGCTATTTTTAGAGACGGAGTCTCGCTCTGGCTCAGGCTGGTCTCGAACCTGTGAGCTTAGGCAATCCACCCACCCTGGCCTCCCAAGTGCTGGGATTACAGGCGTGAGCCACTGTGCCTGGCCTCCATTTTACTGTTTTGTATTTTCACTTTTGGAGGTAGCATACACAGCAAATAATGATGAGTATGGCGAGTGTTATGCTGTTTGCTTTTGCAGTATAATATATATTTCTAAATGTTTAAATTACCGTATATACTATATTCATTATAGGCTAGCATACTTGCTTCAATGAATGTCATTCTAGTTTATTAAAATCTGAATGTAAGAAAAAAACAAAGTTGGAAGACTAACACTTTCTAATTTCAAAATGTAATACAAAGCTACTGTAATCAAAACAATGTGGTACTGGCATAAAAACAGATATGAACAATGACATAGAATAGAGAAAATAAAGACCTTCTCATACATGGTTGAATGATTTTCAACAAGGGTGCCACACATATCATTTAGTGGAGGAAAGGACAGTCTTTTCAGAAATGATGCTAGGAAAACTGAATACTCATGCACAAGAATGGGCAGCGCCTGTGGCTCAGTCGGTAAGGCGCCGGCCCCATATAGTGGCGGGTTCAAACCTGGCCCCTGGCTGAACTGCAACCAAAAAAAAAAAAAAAAAAAAATAGCCGGGCACTGTGGCAGGTGCCTGTAGTCCCAGCTACTCGGGAGGCTGAGGCAAGACAATTGCTTAAGCCCAGGAGTTGGGGGATGCTGTGAGCTGTATGATGCCACAGCACTCTACCAAGGGCCATAAAGTGAAACTCTGTCTCTACAAAAAAAAAAAAAAAAAAAAAAAAAAAGAATGAAATTGACCCTTACCTAACACCCTATACAAAATTAACTCAAAATGAATCAAATACCTAAATGCAAGACCTAAAACTATAAAACTCAGAAGAAAACATAGGGTTAAAAATGTTCATGACATTGAATTTGACAGTGATTTCCTGGATACCATATAAAAACATAGGCAACAAAAGAAAAAATAAATTGAGCTTCATAAAAATTAATGTCTGTGTACCAAAAAATGGTATTAACAAAGTAAAAAGGCAACCTGCAGAGTGGGTGGAAATATATGCTAATAACATCTGGTGAGGATTAAAATGCAGAACATACAGAGAGCTAATCCTCAAAACAACAAAACTCCCGCAAACAATTCAAAAATGGACAAAAGATTTGAGCAGACCTCTCTCAAATGGCCAATAGCACATGAGATATTCAGGGAGGCTGAGGCAAGAGAATCCTCTAAGCTCTGGAGTTGGAGGTTGCTGTGAGCTGTGATGCCACAGCACTCTACCCAGGGAGATAAAGTAAGACACTGTCTCTAAAATAGCCGGGCGTTGTGGCAGGCGCCTGTAGTCCCAGCTACTTGGGAGGCTGAGGCAAGAGAATCGCTTAAGACCAGGAGTTGGAGGTTGCTGTGAGCTGTGTGATGCCATGGCACTCTACCGAGGGCCATAAAGTGAGACTCTGTCTCTACAAAAAAAAAAAAAAAGGAGATGTTCAGCATCATTAGCTATCAGGGAAATGCAAATAAAAACCAGGGAGATACAGTTCACACCCATTAGGATGTCTGTTATCAGAAAAACAGAAGGTATGGGTGACACCTGTGGCTCAGTGAGTAGGGGACTGGTCCCATATACTGAGGATGGTGGGTTCAAACTCAACCCCAGGTGAACTCCAACAACAACAAAAGCCAGGCGTTGTGGTGGGCGCCTGTAGTCCCAGCTACTTGGGAGGCTGAGGCAAGAGAATCACCTAAGCCCAGGAGTTGGAGGTTGCTATGAGCAGTCTGATGCCACAGCACTCTACCAAGGGCAACAAAGTGAGACTCTGTCTCTACAAAAAATAAAAAAAAATTAGGGGGCGGCACCTGTGGCTCAGTCGATAGGGTGCCGGCCCCATATACCGAGGGTGGCGGGTTCAAACCCAGCCCCGGCTGAACTGCAACCAAAAAAATAGCCGGGCGTTGTGACAGGCGCCTGTGTTCCCAGCTACTTGGGAGGCTGAGGCAAGAGAATCACTTAAGCCCAGGAGTTGGAGGTTGCTGTGAGCTGTGTGATGCCACGGCACTCTACCAAGGGCTATAAAGTGAGACTCTGTCTCTACAAAAAAAAAAAAATTAGAAAAAATTGTGATTGGGCAAGATGGCTCACACCTGTAATCCTAGCACTCTGGGAGGTTGAAGCGGGTAGATAGCCTGAGCTCACAGGTTCAAGACCAGCCTCAGCCAGAGACCCCATCTCTAAAAATAGCCGGGCATTGTGGTGGGTGCCTGTAGTTCCAGCTACTTGGGAGGCTGAGGTAAGAGAATCGTTTAAGCCCAAGATTGAGGTTGCTGCGAGCTGTGATGCCACAGCACTCTACCGAGGGCAACATAGTGAGACTGTCTCATAAAAAAAAAAAAAAAAGAAGAAGACACAACTAAATCAAGAGATTTATATGAAATAGTAAAAAATATGTTAAAGCAGTTTCTTTGTCCATTGTCAGCATACCTGGTATAGTTACTAATAATGCACTGGCAATGGTAGGCAAAAGAGAGGGGCTTGTAAAATTAATAGAAGATGATGCAATTGCCATCCCAAACTCACATTTGATGAAATATCATTGCATAGCACACCAAGAAAATTTGTGTGCAAAAGCTTTAAAAATTAATAATGTCATGCAAATTGTCAATGAGACTGAATTTCATAAGGGCCAAGGGATTGAATCATTGCCAAATTCCAGGGATTCCTTAAAAGTATTGATGTTGACTATGCAGACGTCATTTACTTTTCAGAAGTAAGATGGCATCACAGCTCACAGCAATCTTCAACTCCTGGGCTCAAGCGATTCTCCTGAAAAAACAAAGATCATATGTTTTTTTCTCCTTTATCTGTAAATGTAGAGAATTGACACAGATTTCTTTCTTTCTTTCTTTTTTTTTTTGAGATAGAGTCTCACTATGTCGCCCTCAGTAGAGTGCTGTAGCATCACAGCTCACAGCAACCTTAAACTCTTGGACTTAAACAATTCTCTTGCCTGAGGTTTCCAAGTAGCTGGGACTATAGGCACCCACCACAATGCCCAGCTATTTTTGTTGTTGTTATTGTAGTTGTCCTTGTTTGGCAGGCCTAGGCTGGGTTCAAACCTGCAGCCTCAGTGTATGTGGCCGGTGTCCTAACCGCTGAGCTATGGGTGCCAAGCCTATTGATTTCCTCATAGGAAAACACCTTATAGTCTTAGACTGAATCTAACTTGGTCATGGTGTATTATCACTTTGTTGAATTTGATTAATTGATATTTTAGGAGGAGATTTTTATTTTTGCAACTATATTTGTGAATGAAATGGCTATAGTTTTCCTTCTTTTAAAAAAATTAATATTGGGGGTGGCACCTGTGGCTCAGTGTGTAGGGCGCCAGCCCCATATACCAAGGGTGGTAGGTTCAAACCCAGCCCTGGAAAAACTGCAACAAAAAATAGCCCGGCGTTGTGGCGGGTGCCTGTGGTCCCAGCTACTTGGGAGGCTGAGGCAAGAGAATCACCTAAGCCCAAGAGCTGGAGGTTGCTGTGAGCTGTGATGCCACAGAGCTCTACCGAGGGTGACAAAGTGAGACTGTCTCTACAAAAAACAAAAAAAAATTAATATTGGCCTTGTCTAACTTTGATATCAAAGTTGTACCAGACTTGATGGATGAATTGAGGAAAAAATCCTCCCTTTTTTATTCTCCAGAAACACTCATGTAGGTTTGGACTGACTTATTCCTTGTGAGTTTGGCAAAATACATCAGTAAAATGGCCTGAGGCTATTGTTCCTTCCATAGAAAGATTTTATTTATTTACTTTAACCTTTTATTTTATTTTATTTTATTTTTTTTGAGACAGAGTCTCACTATGTTACTCTCAGTAGAGTGCTCTGGCATCACAGCTCACAGCAACCTCAAAATCTTGGGCTTAAGCAATTCTCTGGCCTCAGCCTCCCAAATAGCTGGGATTACAGGCACCCACCACAATGCCGGGCTATCTTGTCATTGTTGTTTTAGCTGGCCTGGGCTGGGTTCAAGTCCTCCAGCCTCAGTGTATGTGGCCGGCCCCCTGCCTACGGAGCTATGGGTGCCACACCTACTTTAACCTTTTCATTATGAATGTTTTCAAACACGCTCAATATTAGAGAGGATGATATAATTAACCCATACATTCTCATCATTCAGCTTCAATCAGTTACCATTTTTGCTATTTTTGTCTTATCTATTCCCTCCACTTTTTTGTGGGGGCAGTGGAGTATTTTAAAGCAACCATTATATTTTAAACTAGAAAGTCTATCATTTTAGTTATAAATACATAATTTATCTATATAAATAATTTCTCCCTATAAATAAAGATTTTTTAAAAATCTTGCAGGCATGGTGTCTCACGCCTGTAATCCTAACACTCAGGAAGGCTGAGGTAGGAGGATTGTTTGAGTTCAGGAGTTTGAGACCAGCCTGAGCAAGAGCGAGACCCCTTCTCTACTAAAAATAGAAAAACTAGCAGCCTATGGCAGGCGCCTGTATTCCCAGCCACTTGGGAGGCTGAGGCAGGAGGATCACTCAAGCCCAAGAGTTTGAGGTTGCTATGAGCTTGTGAGCTATGGCTCCATGGCACTCTATCCAGGGTGACAGAGTGAGACCCTGTCTCCAAAAAAAAAAAAAGGGCGGCTCAGTGAGTGGGGTGCCGGCCCCATATACTGAGGGTGGTGGGTTCAAACCCAGCCCCGGCCAAACTGCAACAAAAAAATAGCCGGGCGTTGTGGCGGGTGCCTGTAGTCCCAGCTACTCGGGAGGCTGAGGCAAGAGAATCACGTAAGCCCAAGAGCTGGAGGTTGCTGTGAGCCGTGTGACACCATGACACTCTACCGAGGGTGGTAAAGTGAGATTCTGTCTCTACAAAAAAAATTTAAAAAAAACCCAACTCTTGGTAGAACTATTTCAAATTACTACTTCAGTTTCTTTAATATATATGAATATTTAGTATTTATAGGACTGGTCCATTTCTCTCAGGTCAATTTTCAAAAGTTCTATTTTTCTAGGTATTTATTATTTTACTAGGTGCCTTAGTCCATTCTAGCTGCTATTATAAATACATTAGGGCTGATAATTTATAGATAAGAGAAATGTATTGCTTACAGTTCTGGAGGCCAAGAAATTCAAAGTCAAGGTGCCGGCAGATTCTGTATCTGGGGATGGCTTGCTCTTTGCTTCAAAGATGGCATCTTCTCCTCACAGGACAGAAGAGACCAAAGAAGATTTAAATCTTGTTTATAATCTCACCCTCATGACCTAACATTCCACCTCTTAAAACTATCACCGTGAGGCCAGGCACAGTGGTTCACATCTGTAATCCTAGCACTCTAGGAGGCCAAGGCAGGAATATTGTTTGAGCTCAGGAGTTCAAAACCAGCCTGAGCAAGAGTGAGACCCTGTCTCTCTTAAAAATAGAAAAGCTAGCAGGGCCTCGTGGCAGGAACCTGTAGGCAAGAGGATCACTTGAGCCTAAGAGTTTAAGGTTGCTGTGGGGTATGACACCATAGCAGTCTACTGAGGGTGACAAGGTGAGACTCTGTCTCAAAAAAACAAACAAACAAAAAAAAAACTATCACCTTGGGAGTTAGATTCAGAATAGGAATTGTGGGGGGGAAACACAAACATTCAGATCATGGCACTAGGTTTTGGCACTAGGTATTGGTGTTAAAGTTGATTAACCAAGACGGTTCTCTTACTATATATATATATATATATATATATATATATATATATATATACATATATATTTTTTTTTTTGTAGAAACAGAGTCTCACTTTATGGCCCTCGGTAGAGTGCCGTGGCCTCACACAGCTCACAGCAACCTCCAACTCCTGGGCTTAAGCGATTCTCTTGCCTCAGCCTCCCGAGCAGCTGGGACTACAGGCGCCCGCCACAACGCCCGGCTATTTTTTGGTTGCAGTTTGGCCGGGGCCGGGTTTGAACCCGTCACCCTCGGTATATGGGGCCCGTGCCTTACCGACTGAGCCACAGGTGCCGCCCTATTTTTTTTTTTTTTTTTTTTGAGACAGAGTTTCATTTTGTTACCCTTGGTATAGTGCCATGGTGTCACAGCTCACAGCAACCTCAAACTCTTAGGCTCAAGTGATCTTCTTGTCTCAGCCTCCCAAGTAGCTGGGACCAGAGGTGCCCGCCACAACACCAGCTATTTTTAGAGATGGGGTTCTGCCCTTGCTCAAGCTGTTCTTGAACTCCTGAGCTCAGGGAATCCACCCACCTTGGCCTCCCAGAGTGCTAGGATTACAGGTGTGAGACACAGAGCCCAGCCCTCTTATCTTTTTAATGTCTGCTGTATCTATAGTTACATTTCCCATTTCATTCATTATGCTATTTATTTGTACTTTCTGTCTTTCTATATAAATCTTGCCAGAAATTTTTTTCAGAATCGTTTTATATATCGTTTCTCGGCCTTTTGGTTAAGATCAAGTGCATTTGGTCATATGCTATTTGTTCTCCCATAGCCTCTTTGGTGAGCTCTCTATTCACATGTTTGCCTTTTAAAAATTTGGGGTGGCCAGGCACGGTGGCTCACACCTGTAATCTTAGCACTGTGGGAGGCCAAGATGTGTGGATTGCCTGAGCTCAGGAGTTCCAGCCCAGCCTGAGCAAGAGTAAGACCCCGTCTATACTAAAAATAAAAAAACTAGCGTTGCGTTGTGACAGGTACCTATAGTCAGTCTCAGCTACTCCAGAGGTTGAGGCAAGGGGATCACTTGAGCCCAAGAGTTGAGGTTGCTGTGAGTTATGGCAGCACAGCACTCTATGCAGGGCAATAGAATGAGACTGTCTCAAAATAAATAAATAAATAGATAAATAAATAAATAAATGTGGGTGACTCTTTTGAATTATAAGCCCTCTTTATATATTTTAAATTCAAGTCCCTTGCTAGGTGCATGTTTTGCAAATATTTCTCCTAGCCTCTGTCTTGCCTTTTCATTTTCCTAACAGTATTTGTAACAGAACAAAAAAAACTTTAATTAAAGTGCAATTTTTTTCTTGTTTCTTTTTTTTTCTTTTTTTTGAGGGACAGTCATGCCCTGTTGTCTAGGCTGAAGTGTAGTGGTGTGATCATAGCTCAATGTAACCTTGAACTTCTGAGCTTAAGTGATCCTCTTATCTCAGTCTCCAGAGTATCTTTTTTTATTTTTATTTTTTTCAGTTTTTGGCTGGGGCTGGGTTTAAACCTGCCACCTCTGGCGTATGGGGCTGGCACCCTACTCCTTTGAGCCACAGGCGCCGCCCTCTCCAGAGTATCTTTTTAATGAGCTTGACTCATTTTTTTTATTTTTATTTTTGGTAGAGAAGAGGTCTCACTGTTTGCCCAGGCTGGTCTCCAACTCCTGGCCTCATGTGATCGTTCCACCTCAGCCTTGGAAAGTGCAAGGATTGTAGGCATAAGCCACCACACCTGGCCTTCAATTTATTGGTTTGTATTATTTTTATTTATTTATTTATTTATTTTGAGACAGAGCCTCAAGCTGTCCCCCTGGGTAGAGTGCTGTGACATAACAGCTCACAGCAACCTCCAACTCCTGTGCTCAAGCGATTCTCTTGCCTCTGCCTCCCAAGTAGCTGGGACTACAGGCACCTGGCCATTTTTTGATTGCAGCCATCATTGTTGTTTGGTGGGCCGGGCTGCATTTGAACCCGCCAGCTCAGATGCATGTGGTTGGCGCCTCAGCCGCTGGAGCCACAGGTGCTGGGCCATTATTTATTTATTTAATTTTGCTTGCAGTTTTTGGCCGGGGCCGGGTTTGAACCCGCCACTTCCGGTATATGGGGCCGGCACCTTTGAGCCACAGGCACCACCCAATTTATTGATTTAAAAAAATTTTTTTTTCCCTGAAATGAATGATTTATTAAGGGATGGCTGGTGCTCACCCAGGCACAGCAGCCTTGATTTTTAAATTTTGTATTTCATGCTTCTTGTGTCATGTTTAAAAACATCTTTGCCGGGCGGCGCCTATGGCTCAGCGGGTAAGGCGCCGGCCCCATATACCGAGGGTGGCGGGTTCAAACCCGGCCCCGGCCAAACTGCAACCAAAAAATAGCCGGGCGTTGTCGCGGGCGCCTGTAGTCCCGGCCACTCGGGAGGCTGAGGCAAGAGAATCGCTTAAGCCCAGGAGTTAGAGGTTACTGTGAGCTGCGTGAGGCCACGGCACTTTACCGAGGGGCATAAAGTGAGACTCTGTCTCTACAAAAAAAAAAAAAAAAAAAAAAAAACATCTTTGCCGGGTGGCGTCTGTGGCTCAAAGGGGTAGGGTGCTGGCCTCATATGCTGGAGGTGGTGGGTTCGAGCCCAGCCCCAGCCAAACACTGCAAAAAAAAAAAATCTTTGCTGGGCGGTGCCTGTGAGTAGGGTGCCGGCCCCATATACCAAGGGTGGTGGGTTCGAAACTGGCCCCGGCCAAAATGCAACAACCAAAAAAAAAAACATAGCTGGGTGTTTTGTGGCTGGCGCCTATAGTCCCAGCTACTTGGGAGGCTGAGGCAAGAGAATCGCCTAAGCCCAGGAAGTTGGAGGTTGCTGTGAGCAGTGTGATGCCACAGCACTCTACCGAGGGCGATAAAGTGAGACTCTGTCTCTTAAAAAATAAATAAATAAAATAAAATAAAAACATCTTTGCCGAATTCAAGGTCATTATGACTTTTTTCCAATGTGTTCTTCTAGAAATCTTATAGTTTTAGCTCTTACATTTATGTCCATAATCCATATTGAGTTAAGTTTTGTATATGGTATGAAGTAAGGGCAAGTTTTCCTTTTCTTTTTCCCCCAGTTTTTGATCTATAGCTATCCAATTGTTTCAGCGCCATTTGTTTAAAGAAACTGCCCTTTCTTCATTAAATCATGTTGGTACAATTTACCATGTATGAGTAGGTGTGCCTTTGGATTCTCTATTCTGTTGCATTTATCCACATATCCATATCTTTAATGCCAGTACCACAGAGTCTTGATTACTGTTGCATATAACATATCTTGAGATCAGGAAGCATAAGTCCTCCAACTTTTCTTTCCTCTTCTTTTTCCTACTTCATCATCATCTTTTTTGTTTTTATCCTTTCTGTTTCCTTATAAATGTTAGAATCAGCTTGTCAATTTCAACAACAACAAACAAGAAGCCAGAGCAGTGGCTTACGCCTGTAATCCTAGCACTCTGGGAAGCCAAGGTGGTTGGAGTGCCAGAACTCACAGGTTCAAGACCAGCCATCTCTGAAAAATAGCCAGGCACTGTGGCGGGCTCCTGTAGGCCCAGCCACCAGGAGGCTGAAGCAAGAGAATCACTTGAACCCAAGAGTTTGAGGTTGTTGTAAGCTAAGATGCTACAACACTCCACCAAGGGTGACCGAGTGAGACTCTGTCGCAAAAAAAAAAAATAAATAAATAAAATAAAATAAATAAATAAAAATCATTGAATCTATAGATCAATTTGGAAAGAATTGACATCTTGGGCGGCGCCTGTGGCTCAATGAGTAGGGCATCAGCCCCATATACGGAGGGTGGTGGGTTCAAACCCAGCCCTGGACAAACTGCAACAAAAAAATAGCCAAGCGTTGTGGCAGGCGCCTGTTTTCCCAGCTATTCGGGAGGCTGAGGCAAGAGAATTGCCTAAACCAGGAGTTGGAGGTTGCTGTGAGCTGTGACACAACGGCACTCTACCAAGGGTGATAAAGTGAGACTCTGTCTCTAAAAAAAAAAATTGACATCTTAACAATTATTAAGTTTCTTAGTCCATGATCTTTGTATATTTCTTTTTTTTTTTTTTTTTTTTTTTTTTTTTGTAGAGACAGAGTCTCACTGTACCGCCCTCGGGTAGAGTGCTGTGGCGTCACACGGCTCACAGCAACCTCTAACTCTTGGGCTTCCGCGATTCTCTTGCCTCAGCCTCCCGAGCAGCTGGGACTACAGGCGCCCGCCACAACGCCCGGCTATTTTTTGGTTGCAGTTTGGCCGGGGCTGGGTTTGAACCCGCCACCCTCGGCATATGGGGCTGGCGCCCTACTCACTGAGCCACAGGCGCCGCCCAGATCTTTGTATATTTCTATACTTACTTAGGTTTCCTTTAATTTCTCTTTTCTTTCTTTCTTTCTTTCTCTCTTTTTTTCTTACAGAGTCTCACTTCGTGGCCCTTGGTAGAGTGCCGTGGCGTCATGGGTCACAGCTACCTCAAACTCTTGGGCTTAAGCGATTCTCTTGCCTCAGCCTCCTGAGTAGCTGGGACTACAGGCACCCACCAAAATGCCCAGCTATGTTTTGGTTGCAGTTGTCATTGTTGTTTAGCAGGCCCAGGCCGGGCTCGAACCTGTCAGCTTCAGTGTATGTGGCCGGCACTCTACTCACTGAACTACAGGCGCCGAGCCTAATTTCTTTGTTTCCATTCTTCTTTTTTTTTTTCTTTTTCTGAGACAGTGTCTCACTGTTTTGTCCCAGGCTAGAATGCCATGGTGTCAGCCTACCTCACAGCAACCTCAAACTCCTGGGTTCAAGTGATCCTTCTGCCTCAGCTTCCTGAGTAGCTGGGATAGGTGCCCACTACAATACCTAGATAATTTTTTTTTTTTTTTTGTAGAGACAGAGTCTCACTTTATGGCCCTCGGTAGAGTGCCGTGGCCTCACACAGCTCACAGCAACCTCCAACTCCTGGGCCTAGGTGATTCTCCTCCTCAGCCTCCTGAGTAGCTGGGACTACAGGCGCCCGCCACAACGCCCGGCTATTTTTTTTGTTGCAGTTTGGCCGGGGCCGGGCTTGAACCTGCCCCTCGGTATATTGGGCCGGCGCCCTGCTCACTGAGCCACAGGCGCCGCCCTACCTAGACAATTTTTTTATTTTTAGTAGAGATGGGTTTTCACTCTTGCTCAGACTGTTCTCACACTCCTGAGCTCAAGTGATCCACCCTCCTTGTTCTCCTCCTAGAGTGCTAGGATTACAGGTGTGAGCTACTGCACCTGGCTGGTTTTCTTTAATTTTTTTTTTCTTTTTTTTTTTTTTTGCAGTTTCTGGCTGGGGCTGGGTTTGAACCCACCACCTCCGGCATATGGGGCCAGTGTCCTACTCCTTTGAGCCACAGGCGCCACCCGTTCTCTAATTTCTTGATCTAGGGCGGCGCCTGTGGCTCAGTGAGTAGGGCGCCGGCCCTGTATGCCGAGGGTGGCGGGTTCAAACCCAGCCCCTGACAAACTGCAACAAAAAAATAGCCGGGCGTTGTGGCGGGTGCCTGTAGTCCCAGCTGCTCGGGAGGCTGAGGCAAGAGAATCGCGTAAGCCCAAGAGTTAGAGGTTGCTGGCGTCACACGGCACTCTACCTGAGGCGGTACAGTGAGACTCTGTCTCTACAAAAAAAAAACAAAAAGAAAATAATTTCTTGATCTAATGGGTTTTTTTGTTTGTTTTGTTTGTTTGTTTGTTTGAGACAGAATCTCAAGCTGTAGCCTTGGGTAGAGTGCCATGGCGTCACAGCTCACAGCATTCTCCAATTCTTGGGCTTAAGCAATTCTCTTGCCTCAGCCTCCCAAGTAGCTGGGATTTCAGGCACCTACCACAATACCTGGCTATTTTTTGGTTCTAGTTTTCATTGTTGTTTGGCAAGCCCAGGCTGGATTCAAACCCTCCAGCTCTGCTGTATGTGGGTGGCGCCCTAGCTGCTGAGCTACAGGTGCCAAGCCATGATCTACTGTTTTTTGTTTTTTTTTTGCAGTTTTGGTTGGGGCCGGGCTTGAACCCGCCACCCCCAGTATATGGGGACAGCGCCCTACTCCTTGAGCCACAGGTGCCGCCCAATGATCTAATGTTTTGTAGTTCTTAGTGAACAGGTCTTGCACATCGTTTGTCAAATTTATCCCTAAGTATTCAGTATTTTATGGCATTTTAAACATTCAAAGAGTTTCGTTCCTGATTGTTGCTAGTATATAGAAATACAACTTAATTTTATTTTTTAATATTTTAAAATTATTATTATTATTATTTACTTTTTCTTTAGAGACAGAGTCTCACTTCGTCACCCTTAGTAGAGTGCTATGGTGTTATAGCTCACAGCAACCTCCAGCTCTTGCGCTTAGGTGATTCTCTTGCCTCAGCCTCCGGAGTAACTGAGACTACAGGCACCTGCTAATGCCTGGCTGATTTTTCTATTTTTAGTAGAGATGGGATTTTGCTCTTGCTCAGGTTAGTATTTAACTCCTGAGCTCAACGATCCTCCTGCCTTGGCCTCCCAGAGTGCTAGGATTACAGTAGAGTAGTGAGACACTATTCCTGGTGCTTGATGCCTTTTAATTCTTTTTTTAAAACTTTATTCCTGGGCCGGATGCTGTGGCTCATGCCTGTAATCCTAGCACTGTGGGAGGCCCAGGTGAGTGGATTGCCTGAGCTCAGGAGTTCGAGACCAGTCTGAGCCAAGTGAGACCTCATCTCTAAAAATAGTTGGGGGGCGGTGCCTGTGGCTCAGTCGGTAAGGCGCCGGCCCCATATACCAAGGGTGGCGGGTTCAAACCCGGCCCCGGCCAAACTGCAACCAAAAAATAGCCGGGCGTTGTGGCGGGCGCCTGTAGTCCCAGCTACTCGGGAGGCTGAGGCAAGAGAATCACTTAAGCCCAGGAGTTGGAGGTTGCTGTGAGCTGTGTGAGGCCACGGCACTCTACCGAGGGCCATAAAGTGAGACTCTGTCTCTACAAAAAAAAAAAAAAAATAAAAATAGTTGGGCATGGCTCGCTGCCTATAGCACAGTGGTTATGGCGCTGGTTACAGCGCCAGCCACATGCACCGAGGCTAGCAGGTTTGAGCATGGCCCAGGCCAGCTAAACAACAATGACAACTGCAACAAGAAAATAGCCAGGTGTTGTGGCAGACGCCTGTAGTCCCAGGTACTTGGGAGGCTGAGGCAAGAGAATCGCTTAAGCGGGGCGGCGCCTGTGGCTCAGTCAGTAAGGCGCCGCCCCATATACAGAGGGTGACGGGTTCAAACCCCGCCCCGGCCAAACTGCAACCAAAAAATAGCCGGGCGTTGTGGCGGGCACCTGTAGTCCCAGCTACTCAGGAGGCTGAGGCAAGAGAATCACTTAAGCCCAGGAGTTGGAGGTTGCTGTGAGCTGTGTGAGGCCACGGCACTCTACCGAGGGCTATAAAGTGAGACTCTGGCTCTACAAAAAAAAAAAAAAAGAGAGAATCGCTTAAGCCCAAGAGTTTGAGGTTGCTGTAAGCTCTGATGTCACAGCACTCTACCGAGGGCGACAGAGTGAAACTCTGTCTCAAAAAAAAATAGCTGGGCATTGTGGTGGGTGCTTATAATTCCAACTACTTGGGAGGCTGAGGTAAGAGGATCACTTGAGCTCAAGAGTTTGATGTTACTGTGAGCTATGATGCGACAGCACTCTACTGAGGGTGGCAAAGTGAAACTGTCTCAAAAAAAATAAAAACTATTGCACTGGCTAAAACCTTTAATATAAGTCTGAATAAAAGTGATGACAGTAGACATCCTTGCCTTTTTGCAGATCTTAGGAAGAAAGCATTCTCTTTCACCATTAAGATGTTAGACGCAGGTTTTTTTGTTTTTTGTTTTGTTTTGTTTTGAGGCAGAGTTTCACTTTGTGGTCCTTGGTAGAGTGCCATAATGTCAGAGCTCACAGCAACCTCAAACTCTTGGGCTGGAGCAATTCTCTTGCCTCAGCCTCCCTAGTACTGGGACTTGAGGTGCCTGCCACAATGCCCAGCTATTTTTTTTTTTTTACTTTAGAGACCAGGTCTCTCTCTGGCTCAGGCTGGTCTCAATCTGTGTGCTCAGGCAATCCACCCCCCTCAGCCTCCCAGAGTGCTAGGATTACAGGTGTGAGCAACCTAGCTGCAGGTTTTAAAAACAGAAGATTTTAATCAGGTTGAGGAAGTTTCTTTTCTAGTTTTCTGAGAGCTTTTATTATAATTATTAGATTTTGTGAAATGCTTTTTCTTTATCTATAGTGATCATAATATTGAACATACATATTTAACTTAATCAAGTCTTTGTTTTTATTTTCTTGGAGATAAGGTCTTATTCTGTCACCCAGGCTAGAGTGCAGTGGTGCAATCATAGGTCACTGTAGCCTTGAACTCCAGGGCTCAAGCAGTCCTTCCACCTAATTCCCCGAAGTAGCTGAGAATACAGGCGTGTGCCACCACTCCTGGCTAGTTTGTGTTTGTGCCTGCATGTGCATGTGCATGTGTTATGTATGTGGAGATGAGGTCTCACTTTACTGTCCAGGCTGGACTCCAACCCCTAGCCTCAAATGATCATCCAGCCTCAGCCTCCCAAAATGTTGGAATTGTAAGCATGAGTCAGCAAGCCAGGCTGGACTGAAGGCTGCCAGGTTTGAGTCTCAGAAATTCAGAATAAAAGACATTTTCCACATACTCTGATTAAAGCAGAAAGATCTGTGCCCATGATAATCTAGGATTGTCAGCCACACTGTGTTCCAAATGATGTGTTCATCTGAGCAGATCCAAACACCACTAGTAAGTTACATGACCATGCGTCCTGAGGCTCACCTATCTCTGTTGCATTAATCTCACTCACATTAGACCTATGACCTCGGGAGGTCATATGACCAGCAAATGGAGAAGAAAAACTCAGGTTTGGTTTTGGATGGGTCTGTAGAAGTTGAAGTGAACAAAAACAGATTGCTACTCTTCTCTAGCCTTACCCAGGGTGACAAATAGTAGTGAGGACATAGTCCTAGTGGTAAGAAAGTCAAGCATTAAATTTTGTCATCAACTTGGTGTGAAGGCAGAAATAAGTGACCTGGAATAGGGATATGTATGGACTCCTGGGCAGTGGTGAATAACTTAGCTGGGTAGTCAGGGGCCTGGAAGTAGCAAGCTTGAGAAGTCAGAGACAAGGAGGGGTAAGGAAGAAGCATGTGAATAGCCCTATGAGAGTGGCACAAAGTGTGTGGATCCCTCTGCCTTGTGTTACTGCCCATCAGATTGCATTTGTCATAAAGGAGAAACTGAACAATGTGGTGGACAGGTTGGCTCCTACAGGTAGCTGTAAGTCGGCTTCTGCTTTAGACCGCTTTAGTGCTGTACAACTCATTCATGAGTAGAGTCCTGTAGTGCCAGGGATGTGGGTTATGAATGGCGCAGTAATGTGGACTCCCTTTATATAGCTGGTAGCAATCACACAGAAAGACCTCCTGCTCTGTTTGTCCATACTGGGACTGCCATGCATTCTAGGGTTGGGTTTGCCTTCTCTACCTGCAGTGCTTTGGTGAAGCCTTGCAGAGCATTTGATCTACCAACCAGGCACCCACCAGAGAAAATTAGATGTGACTATGAGCACATTACCATAGGCTCCACTAGTTCTACCACATTTTGTACCATCCAAAAGCTGTTGACCTGACAGAATGCTGGAATAATCTCCTAAAGGGGCAGCTAGAATGCCTGGGCCAAGAACTTAGGTATGGAGGTACAAAGTATTCCCAATGGCCAACTTTGAAAATTTGTGCTTCCTGCCCCCCACAACTTTAGGGATGGATGAGACTCTGATGGATGAGAGATCCTGGGTTTTTGTGGGGGGTACGGTTCTATCAAGGACATAAAGTTCCACTAAGCCTAAATCTATGGTTACCATTTAGTCATTTTGGGTTCCTCATGCCAGTAAACCAGAAGCTAAAGAAAAGAGTTACTCTTTTGGCAGAAGTAACTAAACATGATTATCATGAGGAGGAAGGGTTCTGCTATGTACGAGAATGGCAGAAGTATGTCTGGAAGTCAGGAGTGTCACTGACGTGCCTCTTGGTGTTTCCATGCCCAGTGATAAGTATTTATGGGCAATCGCTACAACCACAGCCTGACAAGGTAAGGCTGGGTTAACCCACTGGGCTAGCAACCATGTTCATTGAGTGAAAAATTCAATATTGTTAAGATAATTGAGATCTTGATTCTCCCCGATGTTTATTTTTACTTAGAGATGAGGTCTAACTCTGTTGCCTAGGCTACAGAGCAGTGGCACAATCATAGATCACTGCAGCCTTGAACTCATGTACTTGAGTGATCCTCTGGCCTCAGCCTGTCCTCAGCCTGTTGAGTAGCTGGGAATACGGGCATGTGCCGCCATGCCTGGCTAACTTCTTCTTCATGTTATCAGAGACACATTTTCACCATGTTGCTCTGGGTCAATCTCTTGACCTCAACCAACCCTTTCACCTCAGCCTCCCAAGTAGGTGGGTTTATATGCACAAGCCATTGTAACTAGATTATCGTAAAATTTATCTATGCTATTCAGTGCTATTCCAATCAAAATACCAGTGTAGGCTTTTCTTGTAAAAATTGACAAGCTAATTCTAAAATTTATATGGAAACACAAAGGACATATGTAAGAGCCAAAACATTTTTTGAAAAGAACAAAATTGGAGGAATTACATTACTTAATTTCTAGATTTTTTTACAAGCTGAATATTCAACTTTGTTTAATTAGGTTTTAGTGACAGAAAAAGAAAAAAAAAGCTACAGTACCCAAGAAAGTGGGATTTCAGTGTAAAAATGAACAGGTAGGCCAATGGAGCAAATTAAAGAGACATACGTGTACACAGTAAATTGATTTTCTTTTTCTCCCCTTCTTTCTCTGAGTATTTTTATATGGATATATATATCTTTAAAAAGTGATGAAGGAGGGCAGTCCGTGGCTCAGTGAGTAGGGCGCCAGCCCCATATACCGAGGGTGACAGGTTAAAACTCGGCCCCGCCCCGGCCAAATTGCAACAACAACAACAACAACAACAACAACAACAAAAATAGCCGGGTATTGTGCCGGGCACCTGTAATCCCAGCTACTCAGGAGGCTGAGGCAAGAGAATCGTCTAAGCTCAAGAGCTGGAGGTTGCTGTGAGCTGTGATGCCACGGCACTCTACTGAGGTGAGAGTGAGACTCTGTCTCAAAAAAAAAAAAAAAAAAGATGAAGGAACTCATTATTGCAAAAACTCCCCTTGTTTGCATTTCTAGCAGTGTTTCCCAGCCAACTCCGGAGATGAACAAATTCTTTCCTCCACTTGTCCCTCCTTCCCCATTTCTCTCAACTGGTATTCAACAAGGGTACCGAGGCAATTCAAGGGGCAAACTTTAATCTTTTTAAGAAATGGTGCTTGTCCCTACCTGTGGGACAGCAACGGGGTGGGGGGCGCAGGAACCACCTAAAAGAGAAAAACAAACAAGGGGCGCGAGAAAGGGAGACAAGACAGTTTTCTGATCAAGTCTCCAACTTTATTGAAAAAACTTGTGCCTGGGCGGCGCCTGTGGCTCAGTCGGTAGGGTGCCGGCCCCATATGCCGAGGGTGACGGGTTCAAACCCAGCCCCGGCCAAACTGCAACCAAAAATTAGCTGGGCGTTGTGGCAGGCGCCTGTAGTCCCAGCTACTCGGGAGGCTGAGGCAACAGAATCACTTAAGCCCAGGATTTGGAGGTTGCCTGTGAGCTGTGTGAGGCCACGGCAGTCTACCGAGGGCCATAAAGTGAGACTCTGTCTCTACAAAAAAAAAAAAAAAGAAAAAACTTGTGCCTTATAAGCATTACGGGGAAGGTGGGTGTGTCTTGTTGGGAGGTTCAGAGGAGTTGTTAACTGGGAATTGACTAGAGTAAGTAAGATGGGGCATAAGGTGATTGGTTGGCTAGTTGCCAGGTAAAGTTACCGGGAAAAGATAAAACTGTTTTTTACTTGAAGAGGAAGTAAGGCCGAGCTGTACCTTATATGGCTTCTGACATCTCTTCCCTTTTTGTTTTAAGGAGGTGGGCGTTAACCGAGAGAGGGAGTAGTGACCTGACTCCTCTCGTGGATTTCCCAGATCCACATTTGTTATTTGCGGTATCTTTTGGAGAGGAGAGGTAAGCGAAATTTTTTATACCAACCTCTATGCAAGCCAGGTTTGCTCTCAGAGAAAAATCAGAGGGGGTCTGATCCTTCATTTGACTTCTCCTTGGGATCGGGAGGTCGAAGGATTGTGGGACCTTCTCTTGCAATGCCTTGCTGTGCACTCAACTCGGTGCCCATACCCTTTTTTCCTTTTATTAGGAATGGGTAAGTGTACCTCTGATCTATACACTGCCCTCATTATGCGGGGAAGCCATGAGAGTCGGTTTCTTGGTCAGACAGAGCCAGGCGATGGTAGTGAATTTGAATTGGTTTTGCTAGTGCAAAGTCTATTTGTTGTTTAATGAAGGTGGTGACCTTTTTGAATAGCCAGGGGCCGAAGGAAAGGACTAATAGAAAACCTAATAGGGGGCCTAGGAGTGGGAGGAGATAAGGAAGAAGTCCATTGAGTCCTGACCAAAGGGGGTTATCACGAAGTTCCTTTCTTCTTTCTTCGAGCTGGTCTTGCAGGTTTTTTATCTTGTCTTGAACAATGCCTGACTTGTTGGCGTAGAAACAGCATTTTTCCTGTAAAGCCAAACAGATACCTCCCTGCTCTGCCGTGAGGAGATCTAAGCCTCTACGGTTTTGTAGGACTACTTTTGCTAGGGAGTCTATTTGATCTTGAAGATCGTGAATTGTTTCAGAAAGAGCTGAGACATCCTCTATTAGTTGATGAGACAGTTTGTGGTAGGAATGTATAGATATTCCTGTTCCGGTAACTCCTGTGGCTACTGCTGTAGTGATGCCTAGTCCTGCTATTAGTGGGATAAGTTGAATAGCTCTTTTAGAGCGTGGATGTCCAGCTATATAATCAAGACTGGGGAGAGGAACAGGTTGATCTCCTAGTATAATAGAGATATCAGGGAGTAGTTGGGCGGTTACGCAATAGCCTGTCCAGTTACCTGGTAGGGCCGTGTAGGCCAAATTTCCTCCGCATACAAAAACATGTCCAGGAGGGGGGCACCGGTGTGAGGTGTTGTTAGAAATGGAGGAGCAGTTTGTGAAGGTGATGCTTCCTAAGTCTACATCATAATTATTGTTCTGGGGAGGTTTGTATATACAAGGGGTTTGTGTAAATTCTATAGGTTGGCCTCTAAAAGGTAGACTGTCGCTACAGTTTAGATGTGAGTTGTTTAGATGTGAAGTGGAGGTGTTTGTTAGTAGGGCTAGGGGCATAGGTGTGCCAAGAGTTAGACATAGCCAGCAGTTTTCCGCGAGGGTTGGGTTGGAATTATTTAAAGCTTTGAAAGTGGCTTCTAAAATATCAGAGGTTTGGATGTCGAGATCTATGTCTCGAGATTTAGGTAAAGCTAAGGGGTGGTATTGTAGGGGAGTATATTTTTCTTTAATTATTTTTTCAATTTGTTTTTGAACTGCATCTTCTCTTATCCTATCTGATGGCCCACCGCCATCAGATGTGTGAATTGGTGGTTTTAGTGGCCAGCAAACATTTTTGCCAATAGTGCCTAAGCAGGAGGCTTGGGCATATTTGGAGTGTCTCAGGTGATGAGTAGAATCAAGCTCACCTCCAAAGGAGCCAGAATAAGTTCTTTGTAAAATGGCTGTTAGATATGTGTTGCCGTTTGTGTGGGTGCACTGCTGGACACTATTGTAGCACATAGAGTGCATTTGATCGGTTATTTCGCACTCCGTGGGACAAGGTCCTGGTTCGTTTTGAACTGGGAGTATTATTTTGGGTGCATTAACACACTGCCAGTTTTGTTTATGTCCTCCTCCTACCTGTGATGTGAAAGTTAAATAGGCGGTTTTGCCGCCGCAATCAACTTGGCTAGTATGGGAGGTGGGTATTATTGTAGTTGTTCCTCCCTTACAGTCACAAGGTGCCCCATATAGTTTTTGGAGTTTTAAGAGCGTTGTTGGGGCTGTTCGGGGGTTTAGGGGAAACTGGGGGGTTGTCAGGAATTTCTACCGTGACAGAGGGGCAGGTGGAAGGAGGGCGAGAAGCCTCTTTAAGGACTTCTTCTCCTACTTTGATGACATCTCGAATGTCAGGATCTAGTGAATGAACTTTTAACATGTCATGAATTAAATTCCAGTAGGAAAAGGCTGTAACTGGGACTTTGTCAGGACCAAAGGTGTGGTAAAAGTCCTGCAAGGCATCTCCTACTCGTTCCCAGCGTTTTTGGCTGATTGTTCCCTCTAAAGGGAACTAGGGGCAGGTGTCATGAATAAAATTTAAAAATTCTTTAAGGTTCTTTCTTTTAACCCTTACTCCTCGCACTCTGAGTGATCCCTTGAAACCGTCAAGGAACATTTCATGTGTACTAAGCAAATTCCCCATTATGTTGGCTGGATGGCTCTCTCAGGATCTCGGTTCACGCAAGTCTCCAGTCGACTCCGAACTTAAGTTTCTCTGTGACCACTCTCTCTGTGCCTTATGATCTCTGCTCGCATGTCATAGGTCGGCAGGTATAATCCGCCTGCTCGGACCCTCTCAGGCAGGACAGCTGCCTACCGCCCTCAGGCATAGCCTTTGGGAGGCAGCGTCCCTGGGAGTGCCCTTGAGGTGGACGACCGTATAAGACGTAGCGAGCTCAGAGTTTGTTACAGAGTGTTAGGCAGAAAAACTAGTCCAAGTGTTTTGGAATTCTCACTGCCGAAATGGGTACCTCTTGTCCTTCCCCGCTTTGGCGATGTGATTGTTGATAAGTGGATTAGATCCGGGAGAGCCAATAATAACAGCCAAGACAAAGGGGTGAAATGTTTGAAATCTTGTAAGTTATCGTTTGCCTACCTTCTCTTTTTTTTTTTTTTTTTTTTGTAGAGACAGAGTCTCACTGTACCGCCCTAGGGTAGAGTGCCGTGGCGTCACATGGCTCACAGGAACCTCTAACTCTTGGGCTTACGCAATTCTCTTGCCTCAGCCTCCCCAGCAGCTGGGACTACAGGCGCCCACCACAACGCCCGGCTATTTTTTTGTTTTTGTTGCAGTTTGGCCGGGGCTGGGTTTGAACCCGCCACCTTCGGCATATGGGGCTGGCGCCCTGCTCACTGAGCCACAGGCGCCACCCTGCCTACCTTCTCTTCTGATCCATCTCATGGCGGGTGAACCGAGGCGATCTGAATGGGGAGTGCACGCGGGTCCTCGCTGCAGCTCCAAAGGGTGCCCGGCAGGGGCTAGGCAAGCGTTCTCCTCCAGGGGGTCCCGATCGCCCCTCGTTGGGCTCCAGGATGTCCCGACACGCGGGACAGCAACGGAGGGGGGGGCGCAGGAACCACCTAAAGGAGAAAAACAAACAAGGGGCGCGAGAAAGGGAGACAAGACAGTTTTCTGATCAAGTCTCCAACTTTATTGAAAAAACTTGTGCCTTATAAGCATTACGGGGAAGGTGGGTGTGTCTTGTTGGGAGATTCAGAGGAGTTGTTAACTGGGAATTGGCTAGAGTAAGTAAGATAGGGCATAAGGTGATTGGTTGGCTAGTTGCCGGGTAAAGTTACCGGGAAAAGGTAAAACTGTTTTTTACTTGAAGAGGAAGTAAGGCCGAGCTGTACCTTATATGGCTTCCGACAGGTGCTGGAATAATAGGGGGAAAAATGAACCTTAATCATTACCTCATACTACATATGATATGTTGTTTCTTGTTTATGTTAATATTTGCTCGTGGTGGTTTACCTTCGTGGGTTTGATGGTTGGTTGTGAGGTTAAATAACAGTCCTATAGCCTCAACTTTGGAAAGCTTTCCTCCATAAAGGGTTTGTTTTTGCTTCTTTTATCTTCTCTCATTACTACTGGTAGGGGCAGGGAGGCTACCAGAGAACTGAATCTATTTTAGAATTAATTTGGGGCCAGGTATGGTGGCTCACGCCTGTAATCCTAGCACTGTGCGAGGCTGGGAAGGGAGGATCCCTGGAGCTCAGGAGTTTGAGATCAGCCTGAGCAAAAGCCAGAACCCTGTCTATACTAAAAATGAAAAAAGAAAATCAGCCAGGCATTTTGGCAGGTGCCTGTAGTCCCAGCTACTTGGGAGGCTGAGGCAGGAGGATGATTTGAGCCCAGGAGTCTGAGGTTGCTGTGAACTAGGGCCATGGCACTATAACCTGAACAACGGAGTGAAACTCTGTCTCAAAAACAAACAAAGATTCTCTAAAAAGAAAAGAACTGGGAGACACCTGTGGCTCAGTGAGTAGGGCGCTGGCCCCACATACAGAGGGTGGCAGGTTTGAACCCGGTCCTGGCCAAACTGCAACAAAAAAATAAACAGGTGTGGCGGGTGCCTGTAGTCCCAGCTACTTGGGTGGTTGAGGCAAGAGAATCTCTTAAGCCCAAGAGCTGGAGGTTGCTGAGCTGTGATGCCACAGCATTCTAATGAGGGCGACATGGTGAGACTCTCTCAAAAGAAAAAAAAAAAAAAAAAGGAAGAAAAGAACTAATATGGCTACTCTTGTGAGTCTAGCTTTAAGTAGGAGTCTCAAAGTCAGCATTTTATCCTTATTCTCATTCTGAGAATTTAAAAACATTGGCCTGAGGTTAACTACATTTGATAAATATTTAAAATAAATTTTAAAACGTCAAGGTTATTGTCATTGTTGATAAACTTACTGTTTACTCACAAACGATCCACTTTAATTAACACAGAGTTTATGTTAACAAAACTATGTAAATATTGTCAATAAAACAATCTGGATAGCTTTTTTTGTTACTCAAAGTCTTGGGCTCAAGCAAGCTCTTGACTCAGCCTCCTGATTAGCTGGACCTATAGGCCCCCACCACAACACCTGGCAAGTTTTTTTCTATTCTTAGTAGAGATGGGGTGTTGCTCTTGCTCGGGCTGGTTTGGAACTCCTGAACTCAGGAGAACCACCCGCCTCAGCCTCCCTCAGTGCTAGGATTATGATGTGAGCCACGGCACCTAGCTGGTGGTGCTTCTAATAAAGAACAACAAAACTAATCCTTAAACTTTCCTGTATGGGTAAGGGACTTAGAGCCAAGTGGTTTGTCAGGTTTGTTGGTTTTTAAAATTTGGTTATATTTTTTTCTTATATTTTAGCCCACAAAGACAAATGCAGGAACAGCCAACTTTTTTTTTTTTTTTTTTTTTTGACGCATGTGAGAAACATCTGTACCAGTTGTGGATTTAATATCTGTTTCTGTAACTCTCCTAAAATTGGCACATTTCGTGTTTCTAGCTATTGTCCTTCAGTGATAACTTGGAAGTGTCTGAACCAAGATTGTATCAAAGTAAAGAAGTGCACTTTGGTTCAGCTCCATAGCTCAGCGAGTAGGGCACCGGCCACCTTCACTGAGGCTGGTGGGTTCGAGCCCGGCCCAGCATGCTGAACAACAATGACAACTGCAACCAAAAACAAATAGCCAGGCATTGTGGCAGGCGCCTGTAGTCCCAGCTACTTGAGAGGCTGAGGCAAGAGAATCACTTAAGCCCAGGAGTTTGAAGTTGCTGTGAGCTGTGACCTCATAGCACTCTACTGAGGGTGGCATAGTAAGACTATGTCTCAAAAAAAGAAAAGAAGTGCACTTTGTGTCTTTAAAGGAAGTGCTGCCGTGCACCTTTCGGTCTGTCGACCAGCTGATTTACTTTACATGTGGTCTGTCCTGGTTCACTGCGCCCTGGGAACTTGTCCGCCCTGGCCCATCCCCAGCGCTGTAACAATAGCTAATGTTTACCGAGCCTGGGCTATGTGCCAGATGTTAAGCAAAATACTGTACACAGGTTCTTGTTGGAATCTAATGCTTATGGCCAGCCTTTGAGGTAATACTATTAGTATCTCCACAATGTAGATGGGGTAACAGATTTAGAGACATTGAGTAACATGCCCAAGTTACACATCTTAATGGAGGATCCAGGATTGAAATCTACTATAGTCTCAAGTGCTGCCATCTCAATGCAATTATCTACCTCAATGTGACCCAGGAGCCTCGGTCCGGACACGGTGCTAGAAGGACCATCAGGGGCCTTCCAGGTCTGTCTTAAAGCAAGTCAACCTCCACAGTGTCCCTATGCACCCATTTCTGGCCCAACATGGTCAGCTCAGGGAACAGGGTGCTCTCAGTTGCTCTGGGTGTTCAAGGTTTTTTTCTACTGTAGGGTGGAAATCTATCTCCCTTTGGTTCCCATGAGATGGTCAGCCTTCTGCTTAATGAGGCCTTATAGAAGATACAGGCTGCTCCCCACCCTCGGGAGTCCCCTCATATCTTCAACTCATTAATTCAACAGATATTTACTCTGTGTCCACAATATGCTCCTGATAGAGCAGTGGACAAGACAAAGTTGTAACACCTGCTGAGTTGACATTTCATTTATTTATTAATTATTATGTGGTATCAGCACAGCTCACTGCAGCGTCAAACTCCTGAGCTCAAGTGACCCTCCTGCGTCAGCCTCTGGAGTAGGTGGGACTACAGGTGTGTGCCACCATACTTGGCTAATTTTTCTTATTTCTTTGTAGAGATGAGGTCTCTTTTTGCTGCCCATGCTGGTCTTGCACTTCTGGCTTCAAATGATCCTCCCACTTTGGCTTCCCAAAGTGCTGGGATTATAGGTATGAGCCATTGTACCTGGTCTCTTGAAACCAAAATTATTAAAGAATATTTACATACAATAAATGCATATGATTTAAGTGTTCAATTCAATAAACCTTTTTCCCACAAGCTTAACCAAGTGCTATTTTTTCAGTTCAATGAGTTTTGACAAATCCTTGCATCCATGTGTGTATCACCAAAGTCAAGATATAGAACATTTCTGTCACCCCAAAATGGCCTCCTTTACCATGTCAAAACTCACTCCTATTCCTTGCCCCAAGTAACCAATGATCTGCTTTCTTTTTCTTTTCTTTTCTTTTTTTTTTTTTTTTGAGACAGTATCTCACTATGTTGCCCTGGGTAGAGTGCTATGGTATCAGCTCACAGCAATCTCAAACTCTTGGGTTTAAGCGATTCTCTTGCCTAAGCCTCTCAAGTAGCTGGGACTACAGGTGCCTGCCACAACGCCCAGCTATTTTTTGTTGCAGTTGTCAATGTTGTTTAGCTGGCCCGGCCGGGTTTGAACCCGCCAGCCTCGGTGTATGTGGCTGGCACTGTGCTACGGGTGCCAAGCCAATGATATGCTTTCTAACACTAAAAATTTGATTCATCTTTCCTCAAACTTCATAAAAATGGAATCACATAATATGTACTCTTTCATGTCTGGCTTCACATATCCTCTATTGTGAAGTGTGTATTCAATTTTTTTCTTTGCTTTGTTTTGTTATTGAGGTTTTAGAGTTTTTTATACATTCTGGATACAAGTTTTGTTTTTTTTTAATAATTTTTATTCTATTTGTTGTTGTTGTTGTTGTTGCAGTTTTTGACTGGGGGCTGGGCTGGAACCCACCACCTCCGGTATATGGGGCTGGTGCCCTATTCCCTGAGCCACAGGCTCTGCCCCTGGATACAAGTTTTTTGACTTTGTGATATGTATATTGCAAATAGTTTCTCCCAGCCAGGCCTGTAAAATGCCTTTTCATTTTACTAACGAAGTCTTTTTGCAAATGGAAGGTTTTTATTTCATCAATTTTTTTATGGTTTATGCTTTTTTATTTTTATTTTTTTTTTGAGACAGAGTCTGACTTTGTCACCCTCAGTAGAGTGCTGTGGCATCACGGCTCACAGCAACCTCCAGCTCCTGGGCTTAGGAGATTCTTTTGCCTCAGCCTCCCAATTAGCTGAGATTACAGGCATGGTTTATACGTATTATTTCTTTTTCTTTTTTCTTTTTAGAGACAGAGTCTCACTTTGTGGTCCTTGGTAGAGTGCTGTAGCGTCATAGCTCACAGCAACTTCAAACTCCTGGGCTTAAGCAATTCTCTTGCCTCAGCCTCCCTAGTAGCTAGGACTACAGGTGTGCCTGCCATGAAGCCCGGCTACTTTTTTTTGTTGCAGTTTGGCTGGGGCTGGGTTCGAACTCACCACCCTCGGTAAATGGGGCTGGTGCCCTACTCACTGAGCCACAGGCGCCACCCTGCTTATTATTTCTTATCAGAAAAATCTTTGCCCAGCCTAAGTTCACTTCCTATGTTTTCACTAGAAGTTTTATAGTTTTAGCTTTATGTTTAGGTCTAGGACCCATTTTGAATTGATTTAATTTAATTTTATTCTTTTCTGAGACAGAGTCTCATTATGCTGCCCTTGGTATAGGGCCATGGCATCACAGCTCACAGCAACCTCCAACTCCAGGGCTTAAGGGATTCTCTTGCCTCGGCCTCTCAAGTAGCTGGGACTATAGGCGCCTGCCACAACACCCGTCTATTTATTTATTTATTTTTTTACATATACATATGTTAATTAGGTTTCCATTTTTTTTTTGCCTTCACAAAATTAAAAAGACTTGAAATTTAATAACAATAACAATGTTTAAGGTAAGGACTAGAAACAAAAACCTCGTAAAGAACGAATGAACATAAATACCTTCAGAAAAGGAATCAGACAATTGCTACATTGAAATATTAAGCGATAATAATAATAATAAGGCAAAGAAAGTAACATTCACATTGTCAAATAAGAGTATGTCTATTATAGAATGCTTTGACTCTGAGATTCAGTACCCCCGGCTATTTTTTTGTTGCAGTTGTCATTGTTGTTTCAGCTGGCCCCTGCTGGGTTTCGAATCTGCCTGCCTCCGTGTATGTGGCTGGTGCCCTACTCACTGAGCTACGGGAGCTGAGCCAACATCTATTTTCTTAATCTAGAACAATTCATGAACATGCATGTCACCCTTATTCAGGGGCCATGCTAATCTCTGCATAGTTCCAATTTGAGTATATGTGCTGCCAGAGTAAGCATTATCTATGTTTTGATATGTCTTTCAAGTCTTATGCTATTCCACTGTCTTATAAGTCCTCCAATTTCATTCTTCTTTTTCAAAGTTGCATTGGTTAATAGGTCCTTTGAATTTCTGTATACCAGTTAGAATCAGCTTTTCAGGGCGGCACCTGTGGCTCAGTTGGTAGGGTGCCGGCCCCATATACCGAGGGTGGCAGGTTCAAACCCGGCCCTGGCCGAACTGCAAAAAAAAAAATAGCCGGGTGTTGTGGCGGCACCTGTAGTCCCAGCTACTTGGGAGTCTGAGGCAAGAGAATCGCTCAAGCCCAAGAGTTGGAGGTTGCTGTGAGCTGTGTGATGCCATGGCACTCTACCTAGGGCCATAAAGTGAAACTCTGTCTTTACAAAAAAAAAAAAAAAAAAGAATCAGCTTTTCAATTTTACCACGATAGCCTGCTGAGATTTTGACTAGGATTTTTGAATCTATAAAACTGATTTTCAATCTCAATATGAAAAAGGTTGCTTGGAAATAGTAAACATTTTATTTTATTTGTAATTTGTTTACTTTTATTGAGATGGGGTCTTGCTTTGCTTCAGGTTGGTCTTGAGCTCTTGATCTCAAGCAATCTTTCTTCTCAGCCTCCCAAGTAGCTGGGATTATAGGTGCCTGAATCAATACACATTTTTTTTTTTTTTTTTTGTAGAGACAGAGTCTAACTTTATGGCCCTCGATAGAGTGCCGTGGCCTCACACAGCTCACAGCAACCTCCAACTCCTGGGCTTAAGCGATTCTCTTGCCTCAGCCTCCCGAGTAGCTGGGACTACAGGCGCCCACCACAACGCCCGGCTATTTTTTGGTTGCAGTTTGGCCGGGGCTGGGTTTGAACCTGCCACCCTCGGCATATGGGGCCGGCGCCTTACTGACTGAGCCACAGGCGCCGCCCACATTTTTTTTTTTTTTGAGACAGAGCCTCAAGCTGTCACCCTGGGTAGCTGGGTAGAGTACTGTGGCATCACAGCTCACAGCAACCTCCAACTCCTGGGCTTAAGGGATTCTCTTGCCTTAGCCTCCCAAGGAGCTGGGACTACAGGCACCCACCACAACACCCGGCTATTTTTTGGTTGTAGTTGTCAGTGTTGTTTGGCAGGTCCGAGCTGGATTCGAACCAACCAGCTCTGGTATATGTGGCTGGCGCCTTAGCTGCTTGAGCTACAGGTGCCAAGCCATATTTTAATCAAATGTCTAGAATATGTAGTTATTAACTTTAGCCATAGAGCAATCAAACTTAACATAATCTGAATAATTATTAAAATTAAACCCTCAATTCAAAAAATAATGAAAAATAAGTGTTGGTGAGAACACAATGGAGAAATTGGAACTCTAGTGCACTGCTGGTGGGAATGGAAATTGGTACAACCGTGTATAAAACAGTCTGGAAATTCTTCAAAAAGTTAAACATAGAAGTACCACATAACCAAGGAATTCCACTTCTATGCATATATCCAAAAGAATTAAACATGGGAACCAACAGATATTTGTGCACCCATCTTCATAGTTGCATTATTCACAATTGCAAAAATGTGGAGCAATTCAAATGTCCATCAACAAAAGAAATGGATAAACAAAATACAGTATATATACACAATGGAATATCATTTAGCCATAAAAAGGAATGAAATCTTGACATATGCTACAACATGGATGGCCTTTATGTCACATTATGCTTAGAGACATAAGCCAGACATAGAAGGACAAATACTGTATGATTCTATTTATATAAGGTACCTAGAATAGGTAAATTCATAGAGATAAAAAGTAGAATAGAGGTTTCCAGGGGCTGAGGGGAATAAGGAGTTATTAGAATTCTAACACATTTTCTCTTTTGATTGGTTTAAATAATCTTAATGTTTATCTTGAATAATACAAAGCTGGGGCTGGGCTCGGTGGCTTGCACCTGTAATCCTAGCACTCTGGGAGCCTGAGGCTGGTGGATTGCTTGAGCTCAGGAGTTCCTGCCCAGCCTGAGCAACAGCCAGACCCCTTCCTCTCTAACAATAGTCAGGTATTAGGGCAGGCACTTAGTCTGAGGTACTCAGGAGGCTGAGGCAAGAGGATCGCTTAAGTTCAAGAGTTTGAGGTTGCTGTGAGCTATGAGGCCACGGCGCTCTACCCAGGGCAACAGCTTGAGACTGTCTCAAAAAAAGAAAAGGTCGGGCACGGTGGCTCACACCTGTAATCCTAGACTTCTGAGAGTCTGAGGTGGGTGGATTGCTTGAGCTCACCAGTTCAAGACCAGCCTGAGCAAAATCAAGACATCGGCTCTACTAAAAATAGAAAAACTGAGGCAAAAGGATTGTTCGAGCCCAAGAGTTGGAGGTTGCTGTGAGCTATTGTTGTGCCCAGATCTCGAAATCCCCCACAAAGACCACCAGGGAGCCGAGTCTGATGCAAAAGCAAAAGGGCCTTTAATTGCAAGCTTGAGCTTGGGCTCCCAGGGACTCCACTGCAACAGATCTGAGCCAGGAGCCTTGAACTCTGAAGCAGGGCTTTCTTATGGTTCGGCAGAGCCGGTGGGCGTGCAAAGCTTGAAACAAAGGGGGCGCTTCTGGATTGGTTAGGTGTTTGGTGGGCGGTTGTCTCATGAATTTGGGGAATTGCCTGGACTTGTCTGGAAAGTGAAACTTACTGAGTGAAATGGCGGGGTGGCGGGGAAAGCGAAACTTAACTCCTAAGATTGCCCTGGTCTTGTTCTTTCACTATGATGCTACAGCACTTTACCCAGGGCGGTAGCTTGAGACTCTGTCTCAAAAGAAAAAAAAAAATACAAACCTAGGAATTGCAATATATGTGTAAGAATGGTGAGGTGGCCTTGCCTTACCAGAAAGACACCATCATAAGAGGTTGGGCATGGTGACTCACACCTGTAATGCTAGCACTCTGGGAGGCTGAGGTAGGTGGATTGCCTGAGCTCATAGGTTTGAGACCAGCCTAAACTAGAGTGAGAGCCCATCTCTAAAATTAGCTGGGCATTGTGGTGGGTGCCTGCAGTCCCAGCTACTCTGGATGCTGAGGCAAGAGAATTGCTTGAGCCCAAGAGTTTGAGTTTGCTGTGAGCCATAACGCCATGGCACTCTATCAAGGGTGACAAAGTGAGACTGTGTCTCCAACAAAAAAAAAAAAAAGAAAAGAAACCATTGGGCGGCACCTGTGGCTCAGTGAGTAGGGTGCCAGCCCCATATACCGAGGGTTGTGGGTTCGAACCCAGCCCCAGCCAGCTAAAACAGCAATGAGAATTGTAGCAACAACAACAAAATAGCCAGGCGTTGTGGTGGGTGCCTATAGTCCCATCTATTCAGGAGGCTGAGGCAAGAGAATCACTTAAGCCCAGGAGCACTCTACTGAGGGTGACACTCTACTGAGGGCAACAAAGTAAGACTGAGGGCGCTTTACTAAGAGCAACAAAGTTAGACTCTACTGAGGGGGACAAAGTAAGACTCTGTCTCAGAAAAAAATAAAATCATAAGAACATTATAATTGGGTGGCACCTGTGGCTCAAAGGAGTAGGGTGCCGGCCCCATATGCCGGAGGTGGTGGGTTCAAACCCAGCCCTGGCCAAAAACTGCAACAAACAAACAAACAAACATTATAATTGAATCAATATGGTATTGAAAAAAGGATAAGATGGGGCGGTGCCTGTGGCTCAAAGGAGTAAGGCGCTGGCCCCATATGCCAGAGGTGGTGGGTTCAAACCCAGCCCCGGCCAAAAACTGCAAAAAAAAAAAAAATGAAAGGACAAAACAAACAGATCCATGGAGCCAAATTAGGAAGACAGAACTGTAGAACTGGACCCCAATTTATCTGAAGGTTTACTGTATGACACACGAAGCATTTCGATTTGGCAGGAATGGGCAGGTTTCTGTGATGGAAGTGCCACACTCAGCTCACTGCCATCAGGAAGAAAATGCAGCTGGGCTTGTCTCTTACACTAGCTTCCAAAATAAATCCAGAAGGATCAAACTCTTAACTGTAACCCCCCACACACACACAAAAACAAACAAACAAAAAATCCATGATGAGGATATTGTGAGGAACTGTAAAAGATGAGATTAACCAAGACTGAAAAATGCAGAAGTTATAAAGGGAAAGACAGGCATATGTGACTATTTAAATGTAAGCATGCCAAAAGATGCTGTGGACAAAGTGCAGAGACAAAGACAGGATTCAGAAAAAAAAAAGTCTGCAAAGCAGAAGACAATAGCGCTTAATGTTGCCCATACAAAGGGTTTTTACAAATCAAGAAAGGGACAAACACCACCACACACACTAAAAAAAAAAAGAGGTAAGCATATAAAGAGGCAATTCACAAAAGAAAAATTCCAATGGCCAACAAACAAAAGATATTTCTTAATCTGACTAAAAGGTTGGGAAAACGCAATTATATTTATACTACTATACGTCTTTATCCATCAGTCTGGCAAAGATTAAAAATGCCTTCAATACCTGTTGATGATGGGAATATAGGGAAACAAGAATTTTCATACATAATTTTGTGGCCAAACATTATTTAATATATGCTAATTAAAAAGAACTTAGCTAACTTCTAGTAAAACTGAGAATTCTTTCATGTGTTCAGCTCAGCAGTCTATCCATGAGACTTCATTCCATAGATCCCCTGAAAGATTTATTGTAGCAGTGTACATGTTAGCACAAAACTGGGAAAAAAGGCTCGGCACCTGTGGCTCAAGTGGCTAAGGCACCGAACACATACACCTGAGCTGGTGGGTTCGAATCCAGCCTGGGCCTGCCAAACAACAATGATGGCTGCAACCAAAAAATAGCTGGACGTTGTGGCGGGCGCCTGTAGTCCCAGCTACTTGGGAGGTAGAAGCAGGAGAATTGCTTGAGCCCAGGAATTGGAGGTTGCTGTGAGCTGTGATGCCATAGCATTCTACCCAGGTGACAGCTTGAGGCTTTGTCTCCAAAACAAACAAACAAAAAAAACTGGGAAAAAAGCAAAGACCCACAGAGCCAAATTCCACATTGCAGTACATTATAGTCACTAAAAGAGTGAGAAGTTGGGGCAGCACCTATGGCTCAAGGAGTAGGGTGCCAGCCCCATATGCTGGAGGTGGCAGGTTCAAATCGGGCCCCGGCCAAACCTGGCAAAAAAAAGAAAAACTGGCTTCCACTCTATAAAAGGAAAAAGAGAGTGAGAAGTTGATTATTTTTTTTTTTTGTAGTTTTTGGCCAGGGCTGGGTTTGAACCCGTCACCTCTGGCATATGGGGCCAGCGCCCAACTCCTTTGAGCCACAGGCGCTGCCCACCACTAAAAGGGTAAATTGGGGCTACAACAGTTGAACAGAGTTACTCAAGGTATTTTTTTTTTTTGCCGGGGCTGGGCTTGAAAGGACTACTCACCGCATATGGGGCCAGCGCCCTACTCCTTGAGCCACAGGCACCACCCAAGAAAATAAGGCTGGGTGCTGTAGCACAGTGGTTATGGCGCCAGCCATATGCACCAAGGCTGGCAGATTCAAACCCAGCCCAGGCCAGCTAAACAACAATGACAACTGCAACAAGAAAATAGCCGGGCATTGTGGCGGGTGCCTGTAGTCCCAGTTCCTTGGGAGGCTGAGGCAAGAGAATCACTTAAGCCCAAGAGTTGGAGGTTGCTGTGAGCTGAAATGCCACAGCACTCTACTGAGGGCAACATAGAGAGACTCAGTTTCAAAAAAAAAAATAAAAAAAAGAAGAGGGCGGTGCTTGTGGCTCAGTCCGGGAGGTGCCGGCGCCATATACCGAGGGTGACGGGTTCAAACCCGGCCCCGGCCAAACTGCAACCAAAAAATAGCCGGGCATTGTGGCGGGCGCCTGTAGTCCCAGCTATTCAGGAGGCTGAGACAAGAGAATCGCTTGAGCCCAGGAGTTGGAGGTTGCTGTGAGCTGTGTGAGGCCACGGCACTCTACCCAGGGCCATAAAGTGAGACTCTGTCTCTACAAAAAAAAATAAAAAGAAGTGGTATATGTACACCATGGAATACCATTCAGCCATTAAAAAAAATGGAGACTTTATATCCTTCGTATTAACCTGGATGGAAGTGGAAGACATTCTTAGTAAAGCATCACAAGAATGGAGAAGCATGAATCCTACATACTCAATTTTGATATGAGGACAATTAATGACAATTAAGGTTATGGGGGGGAAGCAGAAAGAGGGACGGAGGGAGGGGGGTGGGGCCTTGGGGTGTGTCACACTTTATGGGGGCAAGACATGATTGCAAGAGGGACTTTACCTAACAATTGCAATCAGAGTAACCTGGCTTATTGTACCCTCAATGAATCCCCAACAATAAAAAAAAAAAAAAAAGGCGGCGCCTGTGGCTCAGTGAGTAGGGCGCCGGCCCCATATGCCAAGGGTGGCGGGTTCAAACCCAGCCCCGGCCAAACTGCAACAAAAAAATAGCTGGGAGTTGTGGCGGGTGCCTGTAGTCCCAGCTGCTCGGGAGGCTGAGGCAAGAGAATAGCGTAAGCCCAAGAGTTAGAGGTTGCTGTGAGCCGTGCGATGCCACAGCACTCTACCCGAGGGCGGTACAGTGAGACTCTGTCTCTACAAAAAAAAAAAAGAAAAGAAAAGTGCATTTTAGTAAAAGCCATTGAGAGAGCATACCTGGAAAAAATAAGGTCTAAAAAAACAAAGGCTTCTCAGAGTGGCACCTATGGCTCAGTGAGTAGGGTGCCGGCCCCATATACCCAGGGTGGTGGGTTCAAATCCAGCCTCGCCCAAACTGCAACAAAAAATAGCCAGGTGTTGTGGTGGGCGCCTGTAGTCCCAGCTACTGGGGAGCCTGAGGCGGGAGAATCACCTAAGCCCTGGAGTTGGAGGTTGCTGTGAGCTGTGTGACGCCACGGCACTCTACCAAGGGTGACAAAGTGAGACTCTTTCTCAAAAAAAAACAAAAACAAAGGTTTCTCACAGGAGCCCAAAGACACTCCTGCAAAGTCCCCCCCTGTGGTGACTCAGCTCTTAGAAATTTGTAAAAACTTAACTTCTGGGACCTTGAAACTAATGCTTGCTTCTGCTTCTGTAAAAGCCTGCACCTGACTTCTCCAGATCGATTCAAACTGACAAACGAGAAAGGTATCCGTGGACAAGGAACCCTTGGCTGGAGATAAAAGGGAAAAGACAAAGCCACTGGGGAGCTCAGCCATTTTTGCACTCTAGTCCATCCACTGGCTGAAATGAAGTCCTTTGTCTTTTAAACACTGGTGTCTGGATGTTTCTCTTCATTGGGCCTCATTTTCCTGCAACACAATAATGATTAAAAATCAAACATTAGGTGGGGCACAGTGGCTCACACCTGTAGTCCTAGTGCTCTGGCAGGCTAAGGCAGGTGGATGGTTTGAGCTCAGGAGTTCCAGACCAGCCTGAGCAAAATCAAGACCTCATCTCTACTAAAAATAGAAAAACTAGCAGGGCATTGTGGCAGGTACTTGTTGTCCCAGCTACTTGAGAACTTGAGACAAGAGGATCTCTTCAGTGCAAGAGACTAATGTCACTGTGAGTTACAATGACGCCACGACACTCTACCCAGGACGACAGAGTGAGACTTTGTCTCAAAAAAAAAAAAAAAAATCAAACACTAAACACATTCCGGGTATATATATACATTTGCATATATCTCCAATATAGGTTTATTCTTGTTTATAATCTCCAATATAGGTTTATTCTTGTTTATAAAAGGGTAAAATAGAGAAAGAAACATACCAGAGTATTGACCTGGGTTAACTAGGGGTGGGAAATGCTGGGGGAGGGAGAAGTCAAACAAAAAGGCAAAGAAAAAGTAAACCTCACTTAAGAAAACATGTATTGGGGTGGCGCCTGTGGCTCAGTGAGTAGGGTGCCGGCCCCATATGCCGAGGGTGGTAGGTTCAAACCCAGCCCCGGCCAAACTGCAACAACAGAAAAATAGCCGGGTGTTGTGGCGTGCGCCTGTAGTCCCAGCTGCTTGGGAGGCTGAGGCAAGAGACTCACATAAACCCAAGAGCTGGAGGTTGCTGTGAGCTGTGTGACGCCACAGCACTCTACCGAGTGCAGTAAAGTGAGACTCTGTCTCTACAAAAAACAAAAAAAACATGTATTGATATTATGACCATATATTCATCACAGTTCAGAGAAACGGTTTATATATAAGAGCTGTCCAGAAAGTACCCAGCCATGTACTATGAAAAATAGTATTAACACCATATGTAACAATTTATATATATGTACATATATGTGTATGTGTTTATATATATATAGATAGATAGATATAGATATAAATAAGGAATTGGCTCATGTGAATATGGAGGCTGAGAAGTCCTGCAATCTGTTGTCTGGAAGTTGGAGACCCAGGGAAGCTGTTAGTGTAAGTTTCAGTCTGAGTAGGAGAAGATTGGTGTCCTAGCTCAAGAAGTCAGGCTGAGAGGGCAAATTCTCTCTTCCTTCCCCTTTTTTGTTCTATTCAGGCCCCCAACAGAGTATGATGCCTACCCACATTTGGAAAGCCCATCTGCTTTATTCAATCCTATTCAAATGATAATCTTATCTGGAAACATCCCCCGGGCACACCTAGAAATAATGTTTAACCAAATATCTGGACACTCTGTGATCCAGTCAAGTTGATACATAATTCAGTTCACAAACTTGCCACCAGGGGCAGAACTGATGAAAACATTGCAAAAATGTTGAATTGTGCATCAGAATTGTCAGCTGACTGTGAGAAGCATAGCAGACCAAGTAAACATAGAGAAACAGTTAAGAAAACCTTTTTTTTTGGAGAGACAGAGTCTCACTGTACCGCCCTCGGGTAGAGTGCCGTGGCGTCACACGGCTCACAGCAACCTCTAGCTCTTGGGCTTAGGTGATTCTCTTGTCTCAGCCTCCCGAGTAGCTGGGACTACAGGCGCCCGCCACAACGCCCAGCTATTTTTTGGTTGCAGTTTGGCTGAGGCCGGGTTTGAACCCGCTACCCTCGGTATATGGGGCTGGCGCCCTACTCACTGAGCCACAGGTGCCACCCAAGAAAATCTTAACTGAAAATCTTGACCAACAATTCATGGCTCTCGCATCACAACAATGCACTGGTTCACCATGTCCAGCCATCATCATTATTATTATTTTTTATTAAATCATAGCTGTGTACATTAATGCGATCATGGGGCACCATACACTGGTATTATTATTTTCTTAAAAATTCATGTGTTTGGGGTGGCGCCTGTGGCTCAGTGAGTAGGGTGCCGGCCCCATATACCAAGGGTGGCGGGTTCAAACCCAGCCCCGGCGGAACTGCAACAACAACAAAAAAAAATAGCCGGGCGTTGTGGCGGGCGCCTGTAGTCCCAGCTGCTCGGGAGGCTGAGGCGGGAGAATCGTGGAACCCCAGGAGCTGGAGGTTGCTGTGAGTCCTGTGACATCACGGCACTCTACCGAGGGCGGTAAAGTGAGACTCTGTCTCTACAAAAAAAAAAAATTCATGTGTTTGCCTAGAAGTTATCATTCTTAAAATGAACATATATATCTTCTAGCAAGATTAGCAGTACCACCCAGAATCCCATGTAGAAATGACCAATTTAAGAATTTATTTTGTGGGGGTGGGGAAAAAAAAAAAGAATTTATTTTGTGGGCGGCGCCTGTGGCTCAAAGGGGAAGGGCACCGGTCCCATATGCCGGAGGTGGTGGTTTCAAACCCAGCCCTGGCCAAAAACCACACACACACACACAAAATAAATAAACAAATAAATAAATAATAAAAAATTAAAAAAAAAAAGAATTTATTTTGCTTCTAAAACATGTTATCTCTTGGAATAACATTTATGGAATTTCTAGAAAGGATATTATGCAAAGAAATTTATTGTTTATTTTAGTGCAGGAATGACTCACTGATGCAGTATAATGGAACAACAAGGTTCAACAAGGATAAACTTTGTAGACATTACTCTGATGGAATTAAGACATATGCAAGGGAACAGTTATTATTATTATTATTATATTTTTTAGAGACAGAGTCTTCACTTTGTTGCTCTTGGTAGAGTGCTATGGCATCACAGCTCACAGCAACATCCTGCTCTTGGGTTTAGGCGATTCTCTTGCCTCAGCCTCCCGAGTAGCTGGGACCACACGCGCCCCCCACAACGCCTGGCTATGTTTTGTTGCAGTTTGGCCGGGGTCGAGTTTGAACTCGTCACCCTCAGTATATGGGGCTGGCGCCCTACTCACTGAGCCACAGGCGCTGCCCCAAGGGAACAGTTATTGCAGGATCCCACTTATATGAGGTCCTGGGAGCAGTCAAAATCATAGAGATAGATAGTGGGATGGTGGGTGCCAGGCGCTGGGAGAGGAGAGTGGGGAGTCAGTGTTTAATGAGGACAGAGCTTTCGTTTGGGAGGATGGAAACTGTTCGGGACCTGGGTGTACTTAATGCCAATGAACTGTACACTTAAAACTGGTTAAAATGGTAGGTTTTAATTTTTCTTGTATGTATTTTACTACAATTAAAAAAAATAATGACCGACTGGCAGCAGGGACAGAGCCATAAACCCACACTTACGATGTGGTGGCAGCCACAAGCAAGACTGCTCCAGCCCCAGCGCTTCTCCCTTCGCCCTTCTGTGCTCCTTCCTGCACTCACTCTTCCTTTTGACTTGAAATTAGTGGGTTCCTTCATAGCAGGGATGTCTGTATCCACACTGACTGTTAAGCTTCAACTCTTGCAAAGGAATTGTATTTTTTCCTGTTTTCCTGATATTTTTCACTGATTTTTCTGTAGGATCAAGACCAGAAACATAATTTGTCAAGCATAGTGAAGAATGAAAATGCAGGCCCCTTTATTCAAAATTTAAGAACTCTCATGATGATGATGAGCATTAAAAGAAGTGCAAGTCTCTTAGGAGGCTGGGTCCTGTGCTGGTGCATGTCACTCAGTCATGAAATCAACCCTGCTCAGGATTCAGGAAAAGCACACATTTTCCAAGAAATGCTGAGAGGGTGTTCCTGCATAGGAACATTAGAAAACAGAAGCATGTGACCCAGTGGCTGCTGAAGGAATCTTGTTGCCCTAAGGAAAATCCGTTGGAAAAAGCCATCTGGTGAGTTGGTGGCATGGAGAGAAAGAAAAAACCTGGTTAAATGAAGGTGCTACTGGCCCAGGTAGCCTTGGAGCTGCTATACTTCTAGGGAAGTAAGAACTCAAGTTTACTAAGCCAGTTTATTCTTAGTTTTCTGCTATTTACAACCAAGAGTGTCCAACTGGTCCATGTCCTAAGGAAACTTCCCATCCAGGCATGGTGGCTTATCCCTGTAATCCTAGCACCTTGAGAGGCCAAGGTGGGAGAATCACTCAAGCCCAGGGGTTCAAGAGCAGCCTGGACAACATAGCAGGACCCCATCTCTACACACAAAAAATTAAAAATTAATCAGGAGCAGCATTACATGCCTGTAGCCTGAGCTACTTGGGAGGCTCAGATGGAAGGATTTCTGCAATCCAGGAGTTTGAGGCTGTTGTGAACTGTGATAACATCACACTGTCCTCCAGCCTGGGTGACAGAGCAAGACCCTGTCTCTAAAAAAAAAGAAAGAAAGAAATTTCCTTCCTCATCCTGTAGCTCCCTCTGGCTCCCCTTCAATCACTGTCCTCAAAAAAAAATTTTTTTTGTAGTGTTTTACAACTTTTCATCTACCCATTGTTTAAAACAGCTCTAACCTTTTTTTTTTTTTTTCCTTATGGAGACAGAATCTCACTCTGTCACCATGGGTAGAGTATCATGGTGTCATCATAGCTCATAGCAACCTCAAACTCTTGGGCTCAAGTGATTCTTTTTTTTTTTTTTTTTTTGTAGAGACAGAGTCTCACTGTACCACCCTCGGTAGAGTGCCGTGGCCTCACACAGCTCACAGCAACCTCCAACTCTTGGGCTTAAGCGATTCTCTTGCCTCAGCCTCCCGAGTAGCTGGGACTACAGGCGCCCGCCACAACGCCCGGCTATTTTTTGGTTGCAGTTTGGCCGGGGCTGGGCTCGAACCCGCCACCCTCGGTATATGGGGCCGGCGCCTTACCAACTGAGCCACAGGCGCCGCCTCATGGGCTCAAGTGATTCTTTTGCCTCAGCTTCCCAAGTAGCCTGGACTACAGGCAGGCACCACCATGTCCAGCTAGTTTTTCTCTGTCTACATATATAGCTTTTTAAATTATTTATTTATTTATTGCAGTTCTTTTCTTTTTTTTGGCCGGGGCTGGGCTTGAACCTGCCACCTCCCGGCATATGGGGCCAGCGCCCTACTCCTTTGAGCCACAGGCGCCACCCTATTTATTTTTTTTATTATTGTTTCAGGTTAATTTGAGGGTACAAATAATTAAATTACAATGTTTGTAGTTGTTAGGTAGTCCCTCTTATAATTGTGTCCTGCCCCCAAAACTGTGCTATATACCCTAACACTGCACCCATTAAATGGGAGCACACCTATCTCCCTCCCTCCCACAGTCTCCCCATTCTTCGGTCATTTTTCGTATCCCAACCTTGAATTGAGTTTTTCTCTTACCTGAGAATGTATTAGATCATCTACTGGGTTCATATTAGTCTTGAATACATTGGATTTTTGCTTCTCCATTCTTGTGATATTTTATTGAGAAGAATTGGCTCGGCGCCTGTGGCTCAAGCGGCTAAGGCGCCAGCCACATACACCTGAGCTGGCGGATTCGAATCCAGCCCAGGCCTGCCAGACAACAATGACGGCTGCAACCAAAAAATAGCCGGGTGTTGTGGCAGGCACCTGTAGTCCCAGCTACTTGGGAGGCGGAGGCAGGAGAATTGCTCGAGTCCAGGAGTTGGAGGTTGCTGTGAGCTGTGATGCCACAGCACTCTACCCAGGGTGACAGCTTGAGGCTCTGTCTCAAAAAAAAAAAAAAAAAAGAGCACTTTACATCTTTTTTTTAAATTTCTTCTAGGTGTATATATGTTTTTGTTTTCTTTTTTTAAACTTTATTCAAATTAATATGAAGGTACAATATTTATGTTAGCATTGTTCTCACTTGCAGTGTAAAGTTCCATTTGTAGAAGAGCCCCTCACCCAGGGGGCGTGTTATACACTCTCACAATGTGTACATTAGATGAGATCCCGCCTCATGCCCTACCGCCTCCCTCTACCCCGAAACTGGACTATAATAGTGTCTTATTGTTCTTAGGAACATGTAATTGTTTATATATTGATATCATATTAGTATGGAGTACATTGGATATTTTTCCATTCTTGCCATACTTTACTAAGAAGAATGTATTTCAGCCCCATCCAGGTAAATGTAAAAGATGTAAACTTTACTGTAAAGTCTCCATTTCTTTTTTGGCTGGGGCTGGGTTTAAACCTGCCACCTCCAGCATATGGGGCTGGTGCCCTACTCCTTTGAGCCACAGGTGCCTCCCAAGTCTCCAATTTTTTTAAGGGCTGAATAATATTCCATACTATACATATACCACAGTTTGTTGATCCATTCATGCGTTGATGGGCACTTAAGTTGTTTTCACGACTTGGCAATTATGAATTGAGCAGTTTTTCTATTTTTGGTAGAGACAGGGTCTCACTCTTGCTCCAGCTGGTCTCGAACTCTGAAGCTTGAGCAATCTATTGCCTCGGGCTCCCAGAGTGCTAGGATTACAAGTGCAAACCACCGCACGTGGCCGAAACATCTCTAACTTTTGATTCAAACTCAAACTACTCCAAAAGAGTGTCTACTTGTGGTGCTTCCATTTCCTTGACACCCGCGGAGTCTGGCTTTTTCCTACACCTTTACAAAGAATGCCCTTCTCAGGTCTGTGATGACCACCCAGCTGCCCAATACAGTGGGCCCTTTCCAGGCCTTGCTGGTCTCCTTGATGAGGACTCCCAGCCAAAGGCTTTGGCCCAGGATCTTTTGCCCAGCTTGGGCTCCTTTACTCAGCAGTTTGTGGTGCACCCTTACTTGGAATTCAGCAAGCATTTCCATAGATTTGGATATTATTAAGCACAACCACACCACATGCATTTGGAAAATAAAAATCTGTGTTCATTTTTTCAGTGAAGAGACAATATGTTCTCAGAATAAAAATTCTCTTCCTGTGGGATTTGAGATCTCCAGAGATCTGGGCCCCAGTGGAGAACTGCTGGCCCCCAACAGGTCCAAGGCTCCTGTCCTCAGACCCGTGCCAGGTCTTCTCTTACTGCATTCTTGGTCACATCTCAATTTCTTTTTTTTTTTTTGTAGAGACAGAGTCTCACTTTATGGCCCTCGGTAGAGTGCCGTGGCCTCACACAGCTCACAGCAACCTCCAGCTCCTGGGCTTAAGTGATTCTCTTGCCTCAGCCTCCCAAGTAGCTGGGACTACAGGCGCCCACCACAACGCCCGGCTATTTTTTGGTTGCAGTTTGGCCAGGGCCGGGTTTGAACCCGCCACCCTCGGTATATGGGGCCGGCGCCCTGCTCACTGAGCCACAGGCGCCGCCCAGTCACATCTCAATTTCTAGCCGCCTTTCACCCTTACCTCCACAGCTGCAAGAAGCTTCTAGTAGGACTCAAGCTGCTGCTCCCGTGTGTCCCCAGTTGCCCTCATTTCCTCAGTTGTCTTTTAAAGTTTTATTTGGATAATGTTGTTTCCTTGCTCCAAATTCCCCTATGGTTTCCCAGGGCATTAAAAGCAAAATCTGACTTCCTTTCAAAAGTGCCATAAAAAGCCCTGTGACAGGCCCTGTCAGCTCTACAGCTCCTGGATGGTCACCTCCCACCATCCATACTAGCTTCTCTTTCCTGGAGTACACAAAGCTATCCCCAACCTTGACCCCTGGACTTGCCATTCCCTCTGCTTGGAGTATGCCTTCTCCAGATCTTCCAAGGCTGTCCCTTCTCATCATTCAGACCTCGGGTCATATGTAATCTCCAGCAGCGGACATCCCAGCTGCCTCCCCCACCAGCTGTAACACCCATACTGTTTGGATGGGACTGACCCAACCCAGCTGCAGGGGTGGGCCCTGGTTTGTTTAAAGCAGTGATCTTCCATCCTCCCTGACTACAGCGGTTGGCCGAGGCAGGGGCACATGCCCTAAATTTGTTCAATCTCAGGCAAGTCCAGGACATGTGCAGTCCCCACAGCTGTGAGCAGCCATCTTGCCAGTGTAAGAGGAGTCATCCTTCATGTGGAAGAAGGTAACTCTGAGGAGGCCAGAGTGGAAAGACAGTAACTGTGCTGGTGGTGACACTGTTGAGTCCCCAAAGCCATCGCTGAAGCCCTGCATGCCACTGGGGTACCTGACTCAAGCAAGATCTTCCCTTATAAAACAGTTGCATACCAATGTGGGAGGGGGGTGTCAGAGCCCAACCCTAATGATGGTTTGTTTTCATGTTTGGTTGTCAGCCTTAACCAGATATGTGGAAACCTGCTTCTCTGGGGTCAGTTCCTGACCCCACCCTTTGTTAAGCTGCTTAAGCAGGTGTCATGTCGGTGGCAGTAGCAGACATCCTGACTGACAGCCTCAGAGTGGCCTCCACCGACCAGCCTCACTCCTGGCCAGATCACACTAGTGGTTTTATCACCATTGAAGCACTCACTACTATCCAATGGGATTGATTTTTGCTTTGTTTTGTTTAGCTGTTTGTGGCTGCCTGTCAAAGCAAGGGGATCGTTTGTCTTTGCTCACATTGCTCCTTCAGGGGTTATACATAGTTGGTACTCAATTAATGACTGATGCCCTGTTAACCTGGCTGTCTCTTTTCTCCTCTTTTTCTGTCTTCACCGTTGCTGTCCCTACTGCTTGGAATGTCTCCAACCCCTGTGTAAATCATAGGTCAGATACCAGATGCTCTGACCCCCCTTGGGTCAGTGTCTCCTCTGAAGGATACCTTGGACTTCTTTGCCATCATAAAGGACTCCTCCTCAGAACCATCAGTGCACACCTCTGGTTCCCTGGTGAGGTCACACACTTTGCCCATTTGCCAGGCTTTAACTGAACACCTGCCAGGGGTCAGGCACTGTCCTGGGAAAGTAGAAGTAGACAAAACATTCTAAAATATTCTAAATACTGTACACATGGATCTTACAATCTGATGAGGGAAGAACAGCAAATAAATGAATGAGGAAACATTATTTGACAGTTGGGGATAAGTGCTATGTGAAAAGGAGTGGGTGGGTGGGGGTGGACAAATTTAATCAAGAGGTCAGAAAAGGCCTCATAGGGAAGGTGACATTTGAGCAAAGACTTGAATGAAGTGAAGGACAAAGCCAAGTGGATAAATGGAAAGAAAATGTCAAAGGCAGAAAGCAGTAAAGCACCTAGGGAGGAAGGTGCTGGAATGTCTTAAAAATAGCAGGGAGGCCAATGTGGCTGGAATAATCTGAGTGACATGGTTTGAGTTTTATATATACATATATATATATATATTTTTTTGAGACAGAGTCTCACTATGTTGCCCTTGGTAGCATGCCGTGGCGTCACAGCTCATAGCAACCTCAGACTCTTGGGTTTAAGCAATTCTCTTCCCTCAGCCTCCCAAGTAACTGGTGCTACTGGTACCCGCCACAATGCCCGGCTATTTTTTGGCTGCAGTTGTCGTTGTTTAGCGGGCCCAGGCTGGGCATGAACCTGCCAGCTTCCGTGTATGTGGCTGGTATGCTACTCACTGAGCTATGGGTGCAGAGCCTGAATTATATATATATAATTTATATAAATATATATACTTTTTTTTTGCAGTTTTTGGCCAGGGCGGGGTTCTGGGTTTCAACCACCACCTCCGGTATATGGGGCCGGTGCCCTACTCCTTGAGCCACAGGCCCTGCCCTTGAATTATATTTTTATTTTATTTTATTTTATTTATTTATTTATTTTGCAGTTTTTGGCCAGGGCTGGGTTTGAACCCACCACCTCTGGCATATGGGGCTGGTGCTCTACTCCTTTGAGCCATAGGCGCCACCCAATTAATTTTTTTTGTTGTCGTTGCAGTTTTGGCCAGGGTTGGGTTCGAACCTGCCACCCTTAGTATATGGGACTGGTGCCCTACTCCCTGAGCCACAGGCACCACTCTGAATTATATTTTTTAAAGAATCTTGTTCCTGGCTCAGCACCTGTGGCTCAAGCGGCTAAGGCGCCAGCCACATACAACTGAGCTGGTGGGTTCGAATCCAGCCCAGGCCCGCCAAACAACGACAGCTGCAACCAAAAAACAGCCAGGCGTTGTGGCCAGCGCCTGTAGTCCCAGCTACTTGGGAGGCAAAGGTAGGAGAATCGCTTGAGCCCAGGAGTTGGAGACTGCTGTGAGTTGTGATGCCACAGCACTCTACCAAGGGCGACAGCTTGAGGCTCTGTCTCAGAAACAAACAAACGAAAAAGAATCTTGTTCCTAAATATATGAGGCTATGGCAAAAGTTCTGGAAAGATACAGTGGTAGCTTGCCCAAAGCGAAGGCACAGAGAATGGAATATTTGTTGACAGATTGAACGTGAGAGAAACAGAGAAGTGAGGAATGACTTCACACTTTTGGTCTGAGAAACAAGAAATGTGGATAGGGATACGAAAGATGGTGAGAGAAATAGGTTGAAAAGGAAGATCAGGAGTCTGGTTTTAGACATGTCCAGTAGACATCCAAATGGAGATGTTGAGTGGACAGTGAGAGTGGAGCTCAGGGGAGGGACTGCGCTGAAGATGCAAATCTGAGAAACCTTAGCGCATAAATGATATTTAAAGCCACAAGCCACAAGGCAATGACGAAGGGAGTGAGTATGAACATGAAGACAAAATCCATGACTGAAGCTAGATTTGATTGCTAACATTCAGAGGTCAGGAAGAAGAACCAGCAAAGGAGATACAGCACATCCAGGGAAGTATAAAGGCAACTGGGAAGGTCTGGTGTCCTGGGAAACCAAGAAGAGTATTTTAAGAAAGAGAGTGCGTGGCTCATCGTCTATAGCGCAAAGGGCTAGGGCGCCAGCCATATACACCAGAGCAGGAGGGTTCGAATCCAGCCTGGGCCCGCCCAACAATGACAACTACAACCAAAAAATAGCCGGGTGTTGTGGCGGACGCCTGTAGTCCCAGCTACTTGGGAGGCTGAGGCAAGAGAATCGCTTAAGCCCAAGAGTTTGAGGTTGCTGGTGAGCTGTGACGCCATGGCACTCTACCCAGGGCGACAGCCTGAGGCTCTGTCTCAAAAAAGGAAAAAAAAAAAAAAGAGAGCGCCAGCCACATACACCAGGGCTGGTGGGTTCAAACCCAGCCTGGGCCTGCTAAACAACAACAACAACAAAAATACCTGGGTGTTGTGGCAGGCACCTGTAGTCCCAGCTACAACTGAGGCTGAAGCAAGAGAATCGCTTAATCCCAAGAGTTTGAGGTTGCTGTAAGCTGTGACGCCACAGCGCTCTACTCTGTCTCAAAAAGAAAAAAAGAGTGTGGCCAACTATGCCAAATGCCTCTGAAGACTGAAAAGTGGCCAATGGATTAGAAATGTGGGAGGCCACTGGTGACTTTGCAAGGGGGCAGGGACCAAAGCTGGGCTTACTACAGTATTTAGCAGGGCCTGGATAAATATTATTGACTGTCATTAGTGAATGGCTGACTTCAACACCTTCAGATTGTTCTCCTGTCCTGGTTTTACCCCTCTAATCCAAGGACACTGCCATCTGGGCCATCCTTTTGAAATGCAAATATAGCCTGCCCCACTTATATCTTCACCATAAATCATGCCGGGATGACTATTTGGAAAGTTGTATGTATAAGGATGCTCTTTGTGGCATTGTTTATAATAGAGAATATTGGAAAGACTTTGAATATTCAACATGAGGAAATTGGTTATGGTAACTAAGTTGCATCCAAACAACAAAATACTACTTAGCCCTGAAAATGCTGCTATGGAATATTTAGTGCCAAGTGTTCAATTTCTGTTGCTAAGTGAACAAGCAAATCATAGAACAGTATACACATTAAGAACAAATTCACCAATTAGCATAATAGTCTAAATCAAGAAGTAGCAGACTTTTTTTTTTTGGAGACAGAGTCTCACTTGGTCTACCCTTGGTAGAGTGCCATGGCATCCTTAGTTAACAGCAATCTCAAGCTCAAGTGATCCTCTTGCCTCAGCCTCCATAGTAGTTGGGACTATAGGTGCCCGGCACAACGTCCAATTAACTTCTCTGTTTTTTGTAGAGAAGTCTTGCTCTTATTCAGAAGGCCGGTCTTGAACTCCTGAACTCAAGTAATCTACTGGCCTTGGTCTCCCAGAATGCTAGGATTACAGGAGTCAGCCATTATGCCTAGCCTAGCAAACATTTTAGATAGCAAATATTTTAAACTTTGTGGATCATATACCTCAGGCACAACTATTCAGTTTTAACGTGGAAGGAGTAATAGACAATATATAAACAAATTAATGTGGCTATGTTCCAACGAAACTTTATAGACACTGGAATTGAAATTTCATTTGATTTTCATGTCTTGAAATTTTTTTTTTTTTTTTGAGACAGAGTCTCAAACTGTTGCCCTGGGTGTAGTGCCTATAGTGTCATAGCTCACAGCAACCTCCAACTCTTGGGCTCAAGCGATCCTCTTGCTTCAGTTTTTATATTTTTAGTAGAGACAGGGGTCTCGATTTTTGCTCAGGCTGGTCTCTAACCCATGAGCTCGAGCAATCCACCCACCTCGGCCTCCCAGAGTGCTAGATTAGAGGCGTGAGCCACCAGGGCTGGCCAAAATATTCTTTTGATTTATCCCAACTATTAAAAAATTGTTTTTTAATTTTCTCTCAGTCCCTGGGCTGTAAGGAAGCAAGGAGATGGCTGGCCTTGGCCCACAGGCCATTGTTTGCTGACCCCTGGTCTATAAGACACTTGGCCAAAATTCACTGTGGACATTCCGGGTAATGACGTGAGGTTATACTTTCCGCCTCCTTGCCGTCTGTTTTTCTGGAAAAATTTCCCCCATGTATAATATCGCTCACCCATTAACACTTTTTTTTTTATCTTCCAATATAAGCATGTGTATTTACAGATGCCTACCTCTACACAAATTCATTTGCAAACATAAACATAGGAAGAATTTTAAATAATATGAGGATTCTAGTTCTCATTAAAATATTTTTTTTTTTTTTTTTTTGTAGAGACAGAGTTTCACTTCATGGCCCTCGGTGGAGTGCCGTGGCGTCACACAGCTCACAGCAACCTCCAATTCCTGGGCCTAGGCGATTCTCCTGCCTCAGCCTCCCGAGTAGCTGGGACTACAGGCGCCCGCCACAACGCCCGTCTATTTTTTTGTTGCAGGTTGGCCGGGGCCGGGTTTGAACCCGCCACCCTCGGTATGTGCGGCCGGCACCCTGCTCACTGAGCCACAGGCGCCGCCCATTAAAATACTTCTTGAATTCAACAGAAACAAGGTCCGATGGGACCCTGCAACAAATATAAACTGCTCTCTATCGACAAATGTGGTATGTGGTAACCAACATCAAGGATGAAAATGCGTATGAAAATAACATTGTACTTACAAACATAAACTAAAAATTTATTCCACAAACTCACCCATTAACACTTTTAAATCTTCTGTTCAAATAATATTTTCATGCAGCCCTGTCCTCAGCACTCTATTAAAAATTACAGCCTGCCTGCCCATCTCCTTACCCTGTTCAACAGTTCTCACTTTGACAGACTAAAATCACTTACTTTTAATATATTTGTTTATACCCATCTCTTACCCCTGAATCCCCAAGAATGTAAGTTCTATGAAAGCAGAGGTCTTTATTTTGTTCACTAATGTTTTCCAGATTCCTAGGAGAATGCCTAGAGTACAACAGGGACTCACTAAAATGCGTGAATTACTATTTGAAAAATTAGAAACCTAATATACAAGACAATGCCAGAAGTTTTCTGTGCCTTTCCATGCCTACGAAATGAAGGCCACGCGCTTCACCCGGTACTCAAACTCGTTGGGTTCCACTCACCACTCCAACTTCCTAACTATTAATACCTCCCACCCACCAGGCCGCTTCCGCCGAGCACTCGCAATTCACTGCCTGTGACACCTCTTGCAGCCGCTAGGAGACGCCCGAGTATAGTCGTCTGGCGAACACGAAACAGGACCACGTGACCCACGCTGCATCCACGTGATTGGCGTCACACTCGAGTGGGCATCACGTGGCAGACTCAGTTTTCCTCCAATTGCTGTGCATATTCTGGGCATTCCGCCCAGGACCCGAGCCCGAGGCTCAAAACACCCCGTTCTCCCGCCATTTTGACGTGCCAGCTCCCTGCTTGCAGCTGGGTCGTGGCGTCTCTCAAAGGTCTTCTTTTAAAGCGGCTTCGGGGACAACGGCCCGCAGTGTGCCTTATCCCGGAAGTGACGTCTGCGAGAGGGGCCGGAAGTGGCAGTGGAGGGAGGGAAGATGGCGGAGGTGGTGAGTCCGGTGCCCGGGGCGGGGCGGAGGGAGTCAGGGGAGGTGGGTAGAACCCGAGGTCCCCCAGTAGCCGACCCTGGCGCCGCGCTGTCTCCCCAGGGGGAGATAACCGAGGGCTGCCGCCTACCTGTGCTGCGGCGGAACCAGGACAACGAAGATGAGTGGCGTGAGTGACGTAGGGGGGCGGGGTTAAGGAACCTGAGGGCGAGGGGCGGGGGAATCAACAGAACCCCCGGGAGTGGGAGGTGTCTCTGGAATCCTGGGGCGGGCGGGGCTCAGATTCTCTATAGGAGGGGCGTGGCTTTTAGCGTTTCCGAGATGGACAGGGCGGGGCTTTGGAGAGGGGTGGCGCTTGGTGACTGAAGGAGACTTGGATGAAAGCTTCCAAGTGCTGGGGGTTAGGGATCTGGCCTGGGGGGTGGAGTTCAGGTCGTAAAAGGGTGGAGTCTCATGGCCTGGTCGGTCTAAAGTCCCTGCCTGTGCTATTCCCATAGCCTTGGCCGAGATCCTGAGCGTGAAGGACATCAGTGGCCGGAAGCTTTTCTACGTCCATTACATTGACTGTGAGTTCTGGGCCTGGGTGAGGTGAGGCTGCAGGCTAGGGTTGGGAGCAGTCTTTGGCATTCCTTCCTGAGTCATTTCCACTGATGCAGTCAACAAACGCCTGGATGAATGGGTGACCCATGAGCGGCTGGACTTAAAGAAGATCCAGTTTCCCAAGAAAGAAGCCAAGACTCCCACCAAGAACGGACTTCCTGGGTCCCGCCCCGGCTCTCCAGAAAGAGAGGTGGTGAGTAGGTCCCCTGCTTCACCTCTTCTATTCTGACTCCTACTTCTCTCATTTCTTGGCCTTAGGGGCTCCTGGATGGGCAGGAGGCTGCACTCTCCCACTCTGACTTCAGCTTATAGAGGATGGGAGTCAAATTACAGATGTAGCTTCCAGAGTCCGATAGCTATTCTTGCGTCCTTGAGAAGGCAGAGGGCGGGACTTGATCACTCTACGCTGAGGGGCCCTTCCTCCCCTTCCCCATCCCACCACCATCCCCACCCCAGAGGAAGACCCTGGACCTATTTCTACAGCCGGCCTCCGCCCAGGCCAGCGGGAAGACCTTGCCAATCCCGGTCCAGATCACACTCCGCTTCAACCTGCCCAAGGAGCGGGAGGCCATTCCCGGTGGCGAGCCTGACCAGCCGCTCTCCTCCAGCTCCTGCCTGCAGCCCAACCACCGCTCAACGGTACCCTCAGCAATTCCAGGGACCTTGCTTTCTTCTTAGGTCCCACCTTCTCTACCTTCTGACCCACCTTTCTTGGTTTCTCTTTGCAGAAACGGAAGGTGGAGGTGGTTTCACCAGCGACTCCGGTGCCTAGCGAGACAGCCCCAGCCTCTGTTTTTCCCCAGGTGAGTTCCCCAAACCACGTCTTCTTTGTGTCTTCTACCCTCTGGCAGCCCCTTTCAGGCTCATCTCACAGCCAACCCTTCTATTCCTACCATTTGTCTCATCTGCAGAATGGATCCGCCCGAAGGGCAGTGGCAGCTCAGCCAGGACGGAAGCGAAAATCAAACTGCTTGGGCACTGATGAGGTGCGTGTGGGGAAAACTGTGAAAACTGTGAAGAGAAGGGGGAAACTGAAAAGGAGAGAATGTAGCCAGAGTGGAGAGTTGCCCTAAAGACTAGTTTAAAAATAAGGGGTGGTGGGCAGTGGTGGGATTAGGAATCAGACAGAACATGGTTCAGATTAGTCATTGGGTGACCTTTTCCACATTATCCCTCACTTTTTTTTTTTTTTTTGAGACAGAGTTTCACTATGTTGCCCTTGGTAGAGTGCCACAGCATTACAGCTCACTCTTGGGCTTAAGCGATTCTCTTGCCTCAGCCTCCCAAGTAGCTGGGACTACAGGCGCCCGCCACAGTGCCCAGGCTATTTTTTTGTTGCAGTTGTCATTGTTGTTTAGTTGGCCCGGGCTGGGTTCGAACCCACCAGCCTCAGTGTATGTGGTTGATGCTGAAACTGCTGTGCTACGGGTGCCAAGCCCAGAGTTTCATTTTTTTCAATCTGTGGGGGGTGAGGGGGATTATGGTATCCCCCATACGGTTGCTGTTAGACTTGAAGAAGGAAACCTGTTTAGGGACTGTCAGCTGTAACGTTCCGCTGAGTTGTCTGTTTTAATATCTTCCACTGGCCCTGGACAGGACTCCCAAGACAGCTCAGATGGAATACCATCGGCACCACGCATGACTGGCAGCCTGGTGTCTGACCGGAGCCACGACGACATCGTCACCCGAATGAAGAACATTGAGTGCATTGAGCTAGGCCGGCACCGCCTCAAGCCGTGGTACTTCTCCCCGTACCCACAGGAACTCACCACATTGCCAGTCCTCTACCTATGCGAGTTCTGCCTCAAGTATGGCCGTAGCCTCAAGTGTCTTCAGCGTCACTTGGTATGAGGGGTCCAAAAAGGCTGCCATCCCAGCACCCACAGCCCTGCCTTCTTCCCTGATCCTTTTCTCTTTCTCAGACCAAGTGTGACCTGCGACATCCCCCAGGCAATGAGATTTACCGCAAGGGTACCATCTCTTTTTTTGAGATTGATGGACGTAAGAACAAGGTTAGTGGCTGAGGGGCAGTGGGGCCTTGCCATATGACAGATGAGCCCCTTCTTCCTGCTCTGGAAAACACAGGCTAAGAGATCAGTTTGGTCTATCTTTATTGAGTTCCTGCTGTAAGGCAGGTACTGGAGGATACATAGGTGATTAGGAATTGGACATGATCTCTTATTTTCTGACACCTGCCAGTCTGTGGGGGAAGACAGATACGCAAATGGCCACTTAGATCCAAGGGTTAAAAAGAGAGTGGGTAAGCAGGACCCAAAGGAGGTAATCTTTGATCCTTGTTCCAGAGGATGAAGTGGCTGAGGACACCACATGGCTAAGGGAATTCCAAAATTCCAATCAGTGGGATTCTGAGAGGCAGGTGCAGATACAGAGATGGCATGTGTGAAAGGCAAAGATCATTCTGAGTGAGAGGCAGAGAAGAAAGGATGAGGGAATGGTCTTACAAGGGATGGAGCTCAGGTGATAAGGATGCTTCATTAACAATTCTTTGTTTTAGGGGCAGCGCCTGTGGCTCAAAGGAGTAGGGCGCTGGCCCCATATGCTGGAGGTGGCAGGTTCAAACCCAGCCCCGGCCAAAAAACTGCAAAAAAAACCAATTCTTTGTTTTGTATTAAGTGTGGACCTGGGCATCCAAATAGTAGTGCCTGGTAGGTGGTTAAAAAGCCATTATCTGGCTCGGCGTCTGTAGCTCAGTGGTTAGGGTGCCAGCCACATACACTGGGGCCGGTGGGTTTGAACCCTGCCCGGGCCTGCTAAACAACAAGTGCAATGAAAAAAATAGCCAGGCGTTGTGGCGGGTGCCTATAGTCCCAGCTGCTTGGGAGGCTGAGGCAAGAGAATTGTTTAAGCCCAAGAGTTTGAGGTTGCTGTGAGCTGTGACCCCAGGACATACTACTGAGTGACGCAGTGAGACTCTGTCTCAAAAAAAAAATTAAATACTAAAACAAAACACCATATCTGAAAGTTAGTGCATAAAGTCTATGTATGAAGGGAAGCAGCAAGATCCAGTTTTCCTGGGGGAACCTGCTGTTATTAACTCCCAGAATTCCTTACCTCTATTTTGGAACAGTAAATAATTTCCCAGGATGTGTGACTGTGGGTATAGTGTTAGGTTTTTGACAGCTGGACTCCTTCCTAAAACTGTCAAAACACAGGAGAGCTGTTCTCAGGAGCTTTGGCTGGAGTCTGGCCTCATGGGGACACATCAGTTCGTTGTTAAATACAGCAGAGGCAGTGGAGACCCCCAGTCAAGCTTTGATGGAGTTACGAAGCCATTAGGGTGAAGCTGACCAGGGAGGCAGGTGGTTGAACACCATCACCAAGCTAGTATACTGAGAAGTAGCACTATTTAAGCAGTGGGAACGGCCTGACTGGTGGAATGAGTCATGGGTTGTACTCAAGAGAGGGTACCCAGAGTGGTGACAGGCCTTTTCCCTTGCAGAGTTACTCTCAGAATTTGTGTCTTTTGGCCAAGTGTTTCCTCGACCACAAGACCTTATACTATGACACAGACCCTTTCCTCTTCTATGTTATGACGGAGTATGACTGCAAAGGTTTCCACATTGTGGGCTACTTTTCCAAGGTTAGTGCTCACTTTAGGCTGTCCTTAGGCCCTGCTTTGAGCCAGGTCCCTTCTCTCACACTTACCTGTTCCTCTGTTCCAGGAGAAGGAATCAACAGAAGACTACAATGTGGCCTGCATCCTAACCCTGCCTCCCTATCAGCGCAGGGGCTATGGCAAGCTACTGATTGAGTTCAGTGAGTATGTGTGCTGCCCACTTGGGCTAGTATACCCACTGCCAGTGCCTTGTGCAGACATGCTGGGATTTTATGAAATCTTTACCCTGGGCAGCCAGCCAGAAATAAAGGTGGACCAAGGTTGTCTCCATTAGCCCCACACTGTTCCTGGGCCAGGGTTCTAAGTGATAATTGTGATACTGAACTTTTCCTAAATCTGACTCATTTGTTCTGCCACAGCCATGGGCAGGAGCTTAGCGAGCTGATTGCTTATCTGTCTGGTACTGTGTGCCACAATACAAGTTCTTAGGCAAGGACCAGTGGTTAATTTCCCAAGTTGTTCCCTGAACCTTGTAGGTAATGCATGTTCAAAGTGCTGTTAACAGATATAAGCATGGATTTGTCCCCAGGCTCCCTGTGTTCAGTCAGGTCAGTCTCTTTGGTGCCTTCTCAGCCCTGGGGCTCCCTTCTGCTTCTCAGTCTCTTACCTTCCCATCCCTAACCCAAATCCACCTACCTCTCTATATTCACGTTCAAACCCTTGATACAGCCAGGTTCTGACCTGGAAGATATGGAGGAAGCTTTAGCTGTTTGCCTAGTGAAAACAAGGAGGCTTGACTTGATCAAGGTTGTGGTCCAATGGAGAAATTTTATTGGTAAAATTGGGTCACATCTTCAGGAAGTTCTCAGCTTGGTAGAGCAGGTGATAGTTAAAAGAACTTCAGGAAGTTCTCAGCCTGGTAGAGCAGTCTTGGGTGGTGCCTGAGGCTCAAAGGAGTAGGGCGCCAGCCCCATATGCCAGAGGTGGCAGGTTCAAACCCAGCCCCAGCCAAAAAAAAAAAAAAAATGCAGTCTAACTCAGTCTTAGAGATTAACTTTCAATGGAGATGGGATGTGAATGGGGCCACCAAAGAGCTGTGCTCAGTTCTGTTACGCAGGGTACGGCACAGTACCAGAAGCACCATTCCAGGCAGCTCAGGTGGGTGGATGTTCACTGAGGAGGGGCCTATAGCTAAGGAAGTGAGTATGTCTACCATGCAGCGTGGCCCCAGCAAAGTTGAGTAGGGCCCCAAGTATGCCTTGCTCCTTCTGTGCTTCATCTCCCTAAACATCAGCCTCTCTGTCCCTCTTGCCACTGCGTTGCTTGGTGAAGATTGGGCAGGAGGGTAAGACTGGTCAATAAAGATGTACCGAAGGGAGAAAAGTAGAAAGGGCTGAGGTCCATTATGAGGTTGGTCATGGCTTAGAGTAAGAAAAAGCTTCTAGAAGTAGCAGAGATGCCCCATGCCCCTGACAGGAGAATGAAGACCCTGCCAAAGAGATGTGAAACTGTTCAAGGCTTTGTGGGTACCTGCCAGTACCTAGCACATGTAAGAGGTTCTGTGGAGGTCAGCTGCTTGGCTCTGAGGGAATAGCCTCATTCTGACTTAGGAAGCCCCTTGGTGTACCTTCTCTTCTTGTACCCTTGCAACCACCCAGTCAGATCATCTTGGTCTTAGAGCAGCCAACATTCCAAGGTCACAGGTGGTAGGACTGATTTGACTGAGAACTCAAGCATCCCCAGGCCTGGAGCAGAGATGGGGGTCTGCCCCACTTCCCTCCTCAGATGTCCAGACAAGTCTGGGACGGCAGAGACAAAGTGCTGCTTTTTTTCCATGAGGCTTTTTTTCTGCAATCCCTTACCTGGAAGCCTTCACTGGCTCCTGACAACACTCAGTTAACTGTAGCACCTCTTCTATGTGTCCTCAGCACCCGTCACTGTGCTTGGGACACAAGTGAATAGTGAATACTCATTAGTCCTTTATGAAGAAACTTAGGCACAGGGCAGAGAAACCACATACCCAAGGTCCCAGAACTACCAAGTGGCAGGGCCAGGATGGGAAGTAGGCAGCCTGTCTCTGGAACCTGTGGTTTTAAATGTTGCTTGTCACCACATGTGACTGCTAACCCACCTCCTGCTCCCATTCTTTTTAGGCTATGAACTCTCCAAAGTGGAAGGAAAAACAGGGACTCCTGAGAAGCCTCTCTCAGACCTTGGCCTCTTATCCTATCGAAGCTACTGGTCCCAGACCATCCTGGAGATCCTGATGGGGCTGAAGTCAGAGAGTGGGGAGAGGCCACAGATTACCATCAAGTGAGTCTGGCTTGGGCTACCTGGGGGTGCATGGCATGGCCTTTTCTGTTCCTGGGACTTCTACTTCCTTCTGGGGCTCCTAGGGGCGGATGAAGGCCCTTAGGGAACCTGACCTTTGCCCTCCCACAGTGAGATCAGTGAAATCACCAGCATCAAGAAGGAGGATGTCATCTCAACCCTGCAGTACCTCAACCTCATCAACTACTACAAGGTAGATAGGTGGGCATGGGAGATAGGTGGGGCAGAGTGCAGGCACCACATGGTCTGACTACTTGTTGGCCATCTCCTCCTAACCAGGGCCAGTATATCCTCACACTGTCAGAGGACATCGTGGATGGGCATGAGCGGGCCATGCTCAAGCGGCTCCTTCGGATTGACTCCAAGTGTCTGCACTTCACTCCCAAGGACTGGAGCAAGAGGGGAAAGTGGTGACCAGGCACTGCCCACTGCAATGACCAGACAGCTGGGTGGACTGGTGACCCATCTCACCCCACTAGGGCTCCTGAGAGGCAAACCAAGGAAGACAAGGCTGAGGACCGCTCTCAAAGGAGGGACAGGCCTGGTAGGGGTCCAGTGATGCCCAGCACTAAGACGAGCTCTGGCTCAGGCCAACTCCAGGATCAACTGGCTACAGGCCCAAGCTTGCTCTGAACCAGGGACCAGAGGGAGCCAGGCAGCTGTGTACAGTGAGGTGGGGGGTGGGGGCACTCTGTATAGAATGCTGATGATTGTAAAAATTTCTTTTGTAAAGTAGGAATTGGGGTTAGGGTGGGTATTGGTTACAAAATTCTGGCCTCTCTAACCCCCCATTTCTCCTGGCAATAAATTGTTTCTACAGACCAGACCCATGAAAAGTTCTTGTGGGAGAGGGGCCCAGCGCTTAGGGCAGCAGTTCTCAACTTGTGTGTCGAGACCCCTTTATAACAATGAAAACACACTGAGGCATTAGGAAGGTTGAGAACCACTGGCTTAGGACTTCAAGGTGCCCAGACACTCACAAGTGTTGTGAAGACCTTTATTGGAGTGATGGGACTCTGGCTCCAAGGTAAAAAGCTGGTTTATTGCTGTGAAGGGGTCCATGGCTTTCAATTTCTAGTTCTCAGTCCTCTGGCACCTGTGCGTGAATCTGAAATAGGGGTTACCTCTACTGTTACATTTCTAAGCTGTAGTGGCCCAGTGGCCTAATACCTGAGGAGGGACCCAGCTGCTCAGAACAATAACCCTTTCTAGACAGGCCAGAGAAAAGTGGTGGTGAAGCCACTCTTTCCACGCTACCCAGAAGAATCCTCCAGTCAGCCCAGGCTCCATCTGCCCCGCAGTGTTCCCCAGCTCTAATGTTCTAAATCATCTCACCTGCAAGTTTCAGAAGTGACCCATGCCTCTACTCACCACTGCAGCGAGGCTAGGCCAAGTTAGGGCCCCACGCACTTTGGCATCCGGGCCAGGTATGGTCTCCAGGCCCCACAGCGTGAAGCGGCTGAAAGTGGCAGTGGCTCCAATAAAGCGGTCCTGGGAAAAGGGCCTGGTTCAGCATCCGGACTGCAGCTCCCGCCCGCGCCCGCTTCCCACCCTATCCCTTTGCTCACGAAGTCCCGTTCCAGCGGCTCCGGGGCTTCCACCGGCTCCCGCTCCTCTTCCTGATGATCATTTTTCGAATCCCCCAAGAAGTCCTGCTTCCTTATCAACTTCTCTTCGGTGACCATCACGTATCCCACCAGGCCGGGCGGCACTGCCACCTCCTCGCCCCGTAGACTGCGGCCCCGAAACGAAACTTCGAGTCCTGGAGGGAGAGGTGCAGGGATTCAATCAGGGACAGCCATCCCACCACCTGTAGGTGGGCCGCCATTTCCAGAAGCCCGGCTCTTCGGAGCGCGACGGCGCGCGCGGGCGCTGCCGGGGTTCATAGTCTCGCTGCGACGCTCACCGTCTGGACCCTGGCGAATGGCGGGCGTGAAGAAGCGCCCCACAGGAGCGGGCCGGTTGGCCAGCACCTCACAGGGCAGTAGGTGCAGCACAGCGGGGGCGGCATCGCGCAGCGTGACCGGTCGCAGGTGGACGCGGTGCTTCTTGACAGTAGTCTCATCACTGCTCTCCATCCTCCCTCCGCCGCTATCCTGTCGCTCGCGGGCCGGCGCGTAAAGCGCGCAAGGCCTCTCGGGAGACCGGCCACGGAGCGCGCGAAGCCTCCTGGGAAGCGGAGTCCCTCCCTGAGGCTCTTCCCTGCATCCAAGTACAAGAGTCTTTTCTCTCCTTCCGTCCTCTCTTTCTCTCTCTCTTTTCTTTGTCTCACCTCTCTCTCTTTCTGTCGCCCCCTGGCGTCATACCTCACAGCAAGCTCAGTCTCGAGCTAAAGTAACCCCTTTGCCTCCGCCTCCCCAGTAGCGCAGGCGCCGGCCACACCTTTCGGCTAGTTCTTCTGTTTTGAGTAGAGACGGGGTCTCGCTCTTGCTCAGGCTGCTCTCCAACTCCTGAGCTCAAGCGATCCACCAGCCTCGGCCTCCCAGAGTGCTAGGATTACAGGCGGGAGCTACCGCGCCTGGCCACAAGGGTTTTTTCTTTAATGGATGTGCCATGTAGCTCTTAAAAAAAACAAAAAACAAACAAAATCCCCCACCCCACCCGAAAAGTACGCTTTTTATATTGCTTGGTACGTGAATTATTTATTTTTAATTTATTAGGACATCAACCCTTTTTACACAAATGCGTTGAAAAATTTTTTTGCGTTTGTGGTTTGCCTTGCTAACGTAGATACGGATAGGTGACTTTTGCTGTACAAAGACTTTTTTTTTTGTAATTTATTAACATTTTATTTTAGATTTCTCTTTTGGTTTCTCTCTTTTGGCAACTCTCTTTTGGTTTCTAATGTTTGTTCACCCAATTTGGTATGTTTTTTCAGATTCTCCCATAAAACAAATAAATGCAGATTGGAAATTTGGATTAAAATGGCGTTTAATTTATGCATTGTGAAAGAGAAAAGCACCCCCAGGTATCCAGGAGCTGACTTTGGGGATCTGTTGAATATAAACTATTTCACAGAACATCAACATGGGACAAGGTCCCTCTAAGACCTTGCAGGAGCAAGACAAAAATAAAAACACTTCATTATCTTGTTTGGACACAGGCGAAGTATGAGCATTGTCCACATCACAAAGGTGATGAAACTTCCTTCTTTCTTGGACAATATTGCCATGTTGTTTCTTTACTGTTTACAGCAGTAGCTTCCCATTTACAGCACTCTCTGCTTCTAGGTAAGAGTTGTTAAGATAGCTCATCATAGAAATACCCCATTCTGACAACATTCAATTCAGAGAGAAACCATTTTTCCTTAAACCCTTCACCCAACACAAGCACAAATCCTAACATCTTACTGAGATGCCTCATAGTGCAAGAGTAATAAAACCAATTTGTTCAATGTTGATGCACTCCTGGTGGTCTTTGGAGAGTATTGACAGATAAATTTAGAAAAAATCTTGCCTTAGTAGGAGAATAAAGTACATAATTCCATTTATTCACATCTCCTTTTATGTTTGTACAGTTGGGAGGCTTTTTCATATGTGGTAATTACACATTGAAAGTTTAGTTCTAAATAGCTTGTGTGTGTGTGTTTTGTTTGTTTTTTTGAGACAGAGTCTCACTTGGTCGTCCCCAGTAGAGTGCTGTGGCATCATAGCTTACAGCAACCTCAAACTCTTGGGCTCAAGTGATTCTCTTGTTTCAGCCTCCCAAGTTAGTTGGGACTTCTGGCGCTCACCACAACAACTGGCTCTGATTAGAGATGGGGTACTGCTCTAGCTCAGGCTGGTGTCCAACTTGTGAGCTCAGGCAATCTGCCTGCCTTGGCCTCCCAGAGTGCTGGGATTACAGGCACGAGCCACCTCGCCTGACCCCTATGTGTTTCTATTAAAAGTTTGGGGCTGGGTGGCACCTGTGGCTCTGTGAGTAGGGCGCCGGCCCCACATACCGAGCTTGGCGGGTTTGATCCCTGCCTGGCCAAACTGCAAAACAAAGAAGTAGATGGGCGTCATGGCGGGTGCCTGTAGTCCCAGCTCCTGGGGAGGCTGAGGCAGGAGAATCACCTAAGCCCAAGAGCTGGAGGTTGCTATGAGTTGCGACGCCACGGCACTCTACTGAAGGTGGCAAAAGTGAGACTCTGTCTCTAAAAAAAAAAAAAAAAAAAAACTTTGGGGCTGGACATGATGGCTCACAACTGTAATTGCAGCACTTCGGGAGGTTGTGGCAGGAGGATCTCCTGAGGCCAGGACTCGAAGACCAGCCTGGGCAACAAAGTGACATCCTAATCTGTAAAATACATTTTTTTTTTTTTTGTAGAGACAGAGTCTCACTTTATGGCCCTCGGTAGAGTGCCGTGGCCTCACACAGCTCACAGCAACCTCCAACTCCTGGGCTTAAGCAATTCTCTTGCCTCAGCCTCCCGAGTAGCTGGGACTACAGGCGCCCGCCACAACGCCCGGCTATTTTTTGGTTGCAGTTTGGCCGGGGGCCGGGTTTGAACCCGCCACCCTCAGTATATGGGGCTGGCCTTACCGACTGAGCCACAGGTGCCGCCCTAAAATACATTTTTTTTAAAAACTAGCCAGGTGTGGTGGTGGCTATCTGTGGTATCTCTAGTCTGAGATACTCAGAAGACTGAATGGCAAGATCAGGAGGATTGCTTGATCCCAGGAGTTCAAGGTCACAATGAACTGTGATTATGCCACTGCACTCCAGCCTTGGCAACACAGCAAGACGCTGTCTTTATTTTATTTCATTTTTTGGAGACAGAGTCTCAAGCTGTTGCCCTGGGTTGAGTGCCGTGGCGTCATCATAGCTCACAGCAACTTCCAACTCTTGGGATCAAACAATCCTCTTGTGTCAGTTTTTCTATTTTTTAGTAGAGGTGGGGGGGTCTCACTCTTGTTCAGGCTGGTCTCGAACTTGTGAGCTCAAGCAATCAACCCACCTGGCCTTTACAGGTGTGAGCCACCGCACCCAGCAAGACCCCGTCTCTAAAAAACAAAGTAAAACAAAATGGGGTCTTTTTTTCCATTTTATTTTCTACTGATCATTTAGCTATAGCAGGAGTTGGCAAACTTTTTCTGTAAAAGGGTCAATTATTTTAGGTTTTGTGGACCATATGTGGTCTCTCTCACAGCTATTCAACTTTGCTATGGTAGACAATACCTAAATGAGTGAGCATGGCTATGTTGCAATAAAACTTTATTTGCAAAAACGGGCAGTGGGCTGCCTTTGGCCAATAGGCCAGTTTTCACACCTATTGTCTATAGCAAAGCTGTTGATTTTTTTTTTATTGAAAAATTAAATCTTTTTCCCAAATACATTGACAACTCCTCATTTTCTTTACTCTAATTAAAGGAATGGTGGTGTCCTCGGTGGTTCTTTGGTTTGGGGAATGTCCTCCCTCTGCTTCTTTCACATTCAGTCCCAATTCCCAACCATCCAAATGCATGTTCTATTGCAGGATCAAGTTGAAAAGGCACTGTCTTGGGCGGCGCCTGTGGCTCAGTGAGTAGGGCGCTGGCCCCATATGCTGAGGGTGGCGGGTTCAAACCCAGCCCCGGCCAAACTGCAACAAAAAAAGTAGCCAGGCATTGTGGCGGGCGCCTGTAGTCCCAGCTACTCGGGCGGCTGAGGCAAGAGAATCACGTAAGCCCAAGAGCTGGAGGTTGCTGTGAACCGTGTGATGCCACGGCACTCTACCAAGGGCAGTAAAGTGAGACTCTGTCTCTACAAAAAAAGAAAAAAAAGAAAAGGCACTGTCTCTTCAACTGGCTTGAGAGCTATGACGTAGGCTGTTTCCTCTTCCGCTTTGTCCTATTGTGGGTTTTCTGGTGCCCAATAAGGTGTGAGCTCTGGGTGAATGCCTTTCCACATTTGTGGCACACACTTGGGCGCTCCCCAGTGTGAGTCCTCTGATGCCAAATGAGGTGGGATCTCTGGCGGAAGGCTTTTCCACAGTCCTGACATGGGTAGGGCTTAGCTCCAGTGTGAGTTCTCAGGTGCTGGGAGATGGCTGAGCGATCATTGAAGGTCCTCCCACAGTCTTGACATTCAAATGGTCTCTCTCCAGAATGAACTCTCTGATGCTGTGTAAGGGAAGAGCTCTGAACAAATCCTTTCCCACAGTCCTGACACACATACGGCCTCTCCCCAGTGTAGATTTTCTTATGCACAGAGAAGTATCTTGGGTTCCAAAACATTTTACCATATTCACTGCACCTGCAAACTTGGCTCCGCTTGTGAATTCTTTTTTTTTTTTTTTTGAGACAGAGCCTCAAGCTGTTGCCCTGGGTAGAGTGCTGTGGCATCATAGCTCACAACAACCTCAAACTCCTGGGCTCAAGCGAGTCTCCTGTCTCCGCCTCCCAAGTAGCTAGGACTACAGGCGCCCGCCACAACGCCCGGCTATTTTTTGGTTGCAGCCGTCATTGTTGTTTGGCGGGCCTGGGCTGGATTCGAACCCGCCAGCTCAGGTGTACGTGGCTGGTGCCTTAGCCACTTGAACCACAGGCACTGAGCCCCCTCTTGTGACTTCTTATAAATGTAATCTGCTTAGTACTCCGGCTGAAGGTTTTCCTACAACCACTGCTTTCTTTGGACTTTTGTCTTCCACAATGATTCTGATGTTTTATATGTGAATTATGTTTGATGTTCTTAACCTGTGAGCCACATTTGTGCAAACGTTTTTTAGGAGACACCTTCTGGAGCAAAACCTGACTTGTGTCAAGACAAGTGTTTGCCTGAGACTTGGGGTTTTCACAAGGCTCCACCTGTGGGAGGATTTTTTCCAGAGCAGACCCCACTTGTTTAAAAACTTTGGGATGTGGGCGGCGCCTGTGGCTCAGTGAGCAGGGCGCCGGCCCCATATACGGAGGGTGGCGGGTTCAAACCCAGCCCCGGCCAAACTGCAACAACAACAAAAAATAGCCGGGCATTGTGGCGGGCGCCTGTAGTCCCAGCTACTCGGGAGGCTGAGGCAGGAGAATCGCCTAAGCCCAGGAGTTGGAGGTTGCTGTGAGCTGTGTGATGCCACGGCACTCTACCAAGGGCAATAAAGTGAAACTGTCTCTACAAAAAAATTAAAAAAAAAAAAAAAAAAAACTTTGGGATGTTCAGGTCCACATGCTGCAAGACATCTTCCAAGGTGGAAGATGTGGCATAATCCCTTGAGAATTCTTGTACTTTCAGGCCTTTGGCTGGTTCTCCCTCAGGAATGTCAGAATTTGGAGTTAACTGCTTACTTTCCGGTGTAGTCTCCCATCCCACAGAGACCAGGTGCCCGAATGTGTCCAGCATCACATCCTGGTACTCAGTCCTTTGTGTTGGGCCCAGCAGCCCCCACTCCTCCCAGGTAAAGTCCACGGCAACATCCTGGAAAGTCACTGCTTCCTATGAAGTCACATGTGTTGTCTGCTCAGGAGGGTTCTCAGGCAGGACTATCTCTGGCTGGATGGCTGTAGCCTGCTGCTGCTGCTTTTCCTGCTGGGCAGGGACCTTGAGACAGCAGGTGGGGTCCTGTGAAGGCTGGACAGGTGGTGCTTCCTCCTCAGATATCCAAGTCGCATCCTCCACCAAGGCTGCCACCTCTTCGAAGTCCTTTGGGTGCTGTGATTCCACCCACGTCCGGAGTTTCCCAGGTAGTGCACCCAAGAACTGCTCTAGCACCAGCATCTCTAGCATCTGCTCCTTGGAGTGAATGTCGGGCTCCAGCCACTGGTGACAGAGTTCACGAAGGTGGGTGAGGGCTTCTCGGGGACCTACCACATTCTCATAATGAAATTGCTGAAATTTGTGATGAGTAGCCTCAGGATCAGCTGGATGCTTGCCCAGCTGTTGTACTGGCTGTCAGGACTCAGGACCCCATCTTCAGCATAGAGAGTGCAAATCTGGGCATTCCAGGCACCAGCTACCTCCTGTTCAGTGTAAGGACCTCAACAACCTCAATGTTCATCAGGGGATTCTCAGCAGGAAGAGGATCCAGTTGAATTTTGATCTGAGGCCCAAGATATTACAGGACCAGGTCGTTGGAAGCCTGGAGGCCATACTTTTCTCTTTCTCAATCTGTCTGTCTCAGGAATGAGTCAAGTCCTGGTGCACGCCTCACACTGGCGCCCGTTGGCCCCGCGGCCAAAGCTGTTGATTTTTTTTTTTTTCGCAGAGATCGAGTCTCACCTTATCGCCCTCGGTAGAGTGCCGTGGCGTCACACAGCTCACAGCAACCTCCAAATCCTTGGGCTTAGGCGATTCTCTTGACTCAGCCTCCCAAGTAGCTGGGACTACAGGCGCCTGCCACAATGCCCGGCTATTTTTTTTTGTTGCAGTTTGGCCGGGGCTGGGTTTGAACCCGCCACCCTCGGCATATGGGGCCGGTGCCCTACCCACTGAGCCACAGGCGCCACCCAGCTGTTGATTTTTATATATTAATTTACAGACCAGATATTTACAGACTTCTTTCATTGTTCTTTATAGCTTCATTTTACAGTAGAACACCCATAGTTGACCATCTTCCTAATTGACCTCCCTTTAAGTGGACCTAATTTTCATAGATCAGATATGCACCACATGTATGCATCAGTACAGTAGACCTAGTCCCTTATGTCGATCTCCTCTGTATGTTGACTAGTTTGTCACGGTCCCTTGGGTGGTCAACTTACAGAGGTTCTATTGTATTTTCTTGAGTTCTCCCAAATTAATCATATCATTTTCAAATAATAATTTTGCCTCTTCATTACATCTTGTAATTTGTTTTTTTTTCTGATTGCTTTAGCTAGCACTTTCGGAACAATCTCAAATGTTACTGGTATCAGAAAACGACGTTTTCTTTTTCCTGAAAGTTTCATGGGAATGCTTCTGCTACTTAATCAGTAATCATGAAGCTGCCTTTGATTTGTTATACACATATATATCTCATTGAAGTTATAATACTAAGTGTTTTTTAAAAGCGGAGTAAATATTGGGTTTTATTTTTCATTTTTATGTTTTGGGTCCTGTAAATTTCCCATAGTTTAGATTCTGGTGATTTTGTTCCTGTAGTGTCAAGTACATCTGCCTTGCGTTTCCTATAAACTAGTAATTAGATCTAGAAGTTTCATTAGATTCTTTAAGGGGGCTATGGAGCAAGACAGCTTTGTGAGTGGTTGTGTGTTTTTTCATCAGAAGGGACATCATAACACGTTTCACTTTTTGTGAAGTTAGCAGTCATAGATGATTATTGCCTAGTTCCTTTAATTCATCAGAAGTTACCGAACTGAGGTTGCCCATTGGTAGAGTGAGTATAAGAAAGACAAAATAGGGCAGCGCCTAAAGCTCAGAGGGTAGGGCGCTGGCCACATACCCCCAGGCGGCGGGGTCAAACCCGGCCTGGATCGGCTAAACAGCAATGACAACTGCAAAAAATGGCTGGGCGTTGTGGTGAGTGACTTGTAGTCTCGGCTACTTGGGAGCCTGAGGCAAGAGAATCCCTTAAGCTCAAGAGTTGCAGGCGCCCTCAGTGCCTGAGCCGCCCATAAATTTTTTTTAAAGAATCATTATTGAAGGGCAGCACCTGTGGCTTAAAGAAGTAGGGCGCTGGCCCCATATACCAGAGTTGGCGGGTTCAAACCCAGCTGTGGAAAAAAAAAAAGAATGATTATTGAACAATAGATTGTTAACATTTTAATGTTTCGCTTACTTATGGTTATTATTCTGACTGAGGTGCAAATTATTCCAGTGGAAGGCCCTTCAAGTTAACTCCTGAGCTTTTTTTTTTATTATTAAATCATAGCGGTGTATGTTAATGCAATTATGGGGTACAATGTGCTGGTTTTATATACAATTTGAAATACTTTCATCAAACTGGTTAACATAACCTTCACCTCATTTTTTTAGTTATTGTGTTAATATTTATATTCTACACTTAGTAGATTTAACATGTACCCTTGTAAAATGCACTGTAGGTGTGGTCCCACCAATTACCCTCCCTCCACCCATCCCCCCCTTTCCCCTTCTTCTTGGGCTCTAGTTTGGTTATAGCTTTCATATGAAAGTTATTAATTGGTTTCATAGTAGGGCTGAGTACATTGGATACTTTTTCTTCCATTCTTGAGATACTTTGCTAAGAAGAATATGTTCCAGCTCCATCCATGTAAACATAAAAGAGGTAAAGTCTCCATCTTTTTTAAGGCTGCATAATATTTCATGGTGTACATATACCACAATTTATCAATCCATTTGTGGGTCAATGGGCACTTGGGCTTCTTCCATGACTTAGCAATTATGAATTGGGCTGCAGTAAACGTTCTGGTGCAAATATCTTTGTTATATAGTGATTTTTGGTCTTCTGACTATATACCTAGTAGAGGAATTGCAGGAGCGAATGGCAGGTCTATTTTTTAGATCCCTAAGTGATCTCCAAACACTTTCCAAAAGGAATGTATTAGTTTGCATTCCCACCAGCAGAGAGTGCAGGGAAAACACTTGAAGAAACCGGCCTGAGAGAATATTTTATGAAGAAACATATTTGTAGGTTCTATCTCCGACAAAGTTTTGATAACCAGAATCCACAGAGAACTCAAATGTATTAGCAAGAAAGAACAAGTAATCTCATCTTAGCGTGGGCAAGGGACTTGAATAGAAACTTCTCTGAAGAAGACAGGCGCTTGGCCTACAGACACATGAAAAAATGCTCATCATCCTTAATCATCAGAGAAATGCAAATCAAAACCACTTTGAGGGCGGCGCCTGTGGCTCAAGGAGTAGGGCGCCGGTCCCATATGCCAGAGGTGGCGGGTTCAAACCCAGCCCAGGCCAAAAAAAAGAAAACCACTTTGAGATATCATCTAACTCCAATAAGATCAGCCCACATTACAAAATCGCATAACCATAATATGTTGGTGTGGATATGGAGAAAAGCCTTTTTTTCTTTTTTTTTGCCGGGGCTGGTTTTGAACCCACCACCTCCGGTATATGGGGCCAGCACCCTACTCCTTGAGCCACAGGAGCTGCCCAGCCTTTTTTTTTTTTTTTTTTTTAAAGAGACTTGTCATGTTGCTCTGGCTGAAGTGCAGTAGCTTTTCACAGGCATATGGGATCATGCTGCACTGCAGCCTCCAACTCCCCGGCTCAAGCGACCCTCCTTAGTCTCCTGAGTAGCTGAGACTACAGGCAAGTGCTGCTGTGCCTGGCCTTACCTCTTAAATGTGTTACAACTCTAGTAATTTTTTGTTGTTGTTGTTGTTGGTTTTTGGCCGGGGCTGGGTTTGAACCCGCCACCTCCGGCATATGGGACTGGTGCCCTACTCCTTGAGCCACAGGCGCCGCCCAACTCTAGTAATTTTTTATAGATTTCCTTGTTTTTGTACCACAAGGTGTTCCTGGCTCATCTTTTTTTTTTTTGAGATGGAGCCTCAAGCTGTTGCCCTGGGTAGAGTGCCGTGGCATCACAGCTCACAACAACCTCCAACTCCGGGCTCAAGCAATTCTCTTGCCTCTGCCTCCTAAGTAGCTGGGACTACAGGCACCTGCCACAACGCTCGGCTATTTTTTAGTTGCTGCCATCGTTGTTGCTTGGCGGGCCCGGGCTGGATTTGAACCTGCCAGCTCAGGTGTATGTGACTGGCGCCTTAGCTGCTTGAGCCACAGGCGCTGAGCCATCTGGTTCATCTTGTACATTTTCTGACCCAGACATGGACTCGTTCATTTCCCTAAGGATCCCTGGTTCTTTTCGCTGGAAATAATAGTTAGTAATCTAATCTGACACTAGCTCTATCCATCACTACTGGGTAAGCCATTGTTTCTAGATGTTTTCATTGGACCAAATTAGGAAATCTTCATTTTTTTCTTTATTTTTTTAAACATTTTATATATATATATAGTTTATTATTATTATTATTTTTTTTTTTTGTAGAGATAGAGTCTCACTTTATGGCCCTCGGTAGAGTGCCGTGGCATCACACAGCTCACAGCAACCTTCAACTCCTGGGCTTAAGCGATTCTCTTGCCTCAGCCTCCCGAGTAGCTGGGACTACAGGCGCCCACCACAACGCCCGGCTATTTTTTGGTTGCAGTTCAGCCGGGGCCGGGTTTGAACCGGCCACCCTCGGTATATGGGGCCGGCGCCTTACCAACTGAGCCACAGGCGCCGTCCATATATATAGTTTTTTTTTTTTGCAGTTTTTGGCCAGGGCCGGGTTTGAACCTGCCACCTCCAATATATGGGGCTGGCGCCCTACTCCTTTGAGCCACAGGCACTGCCCTGAATTTTTTTCTTTTCTCTTTTTTTTTTTTTTTTGGCCAGGGCTGGGTTTGAACCCACCACCCTCAGCATATGGGACTGGCGCCCTACTCCTTGATCCACAGGCGCCGCCCTGAATTTTTTCTTTTAAGATAAAATGCATTAATAAAAAAAAAGATAAAATGCATTATTAGTTCACACTGTTACTTCTGAGACTATGGGTTTTCCCCACACTGAAAAATCTCAGTTCTCAGGTACTTGGTTTCATACTATATATACAACAGTCTCAGAACTCAAACAGCAACACTATAACTCAATACAATTGCTAAACCAGTTTAAGAATTTTTTGTAGTTCTTTTCCTCCTTAAGGAGTATACAATAGGGATGTACAATCAAATTACTGTTTTTCTTTTCTTTTTTGAGACAGAGCCTTACTATGTCTCCCTTGGTAGAGTGCTGTGGCATGACAGCTCACAGCAACCTCAAACTCTTGGGCTTAAGCGATTCTCCTGCCTCAGCCTCCCAGGTAGCTGGGACTACAGGGGCCTGCCACTACGCCCGGCTATATTTTTGTTGTAATTGTCATTGTTGTTTAGCTGGCCTGGGCCAGGTTGGATCCCACCAGCCTCTGTCCATGTGGCTGGCTCCATAACCACTGTGTTACGGGCGCTGAGCCTACTGTTTTTCTTATGTTGTTGATGTTTTCTTTGGCTTTGTTTGTTTTTTTGAGACAAGGTCTTACTCTGTCATACTTGGTAGAGTGCAGTGGCCTCATCATAGCCCAATTCAACCTCAAAATCCTGAGCTCATGTGATCCTCCTGCCTCAGCCTCTTAAGTAGCTGGGACTACAGACATGTACCACCACTTTTTTCTGTTTTTGGTAGAGAAAGGGTCTCACTCTTGTTCATGCTGATAGTTACTGATTTAAAAAATCACTTGAGGCCGGGTACAGTGGCTCATGCTTGTAATCCTAGCATTCTGGGAGGCTGAGGCAGGTGGATTGCCTGAGCTCGCAAGTATGAGACCAGCCTGAGCAAGAGCGAGTCCTTGTCTCTAAAAATAGCCAGGCGTTGTGGTATTTGCCTGAAGTCTCACCTACTTGGGAGGCTGAGCCCAAAAGTTTGAGGTTGCTGTGAGCTCTGATGTCACAGCAATCTACCAAGGGCAAGAAGGTGAGACTGTCTCAAAAAAAAAAAAAGAAATCACTTGACATAGTTCTATATTTATATAGACTATAAATACAAAGTTGAATACAAAGCTGAATACAAAGTTAGGATCATTAGTTTAATTTTGCTTTTGATTCTAAGAGATAGCTTTTTAAATTTTTACTTTTGTTTTATAAGTAGGTGATTATTTACATGTTTCCAAAGTAAAAACTTCAAAGTAAGATATACTCAGAGATACTCAGGAGGCAGAGGCAAGAAGATTGCTTGAGCCCAATAGTTTGAAGTTGCTGTGAGCTAGGCTGACACTGCAGCACTCTACCCAGGGAAACAAAGTGAGATTCTGTCTCAAAAAATATATATATATAGGGCAGTGCCTGTGCCTCAAAGGAGAAGGGCACCGGCCCCATATACTGGAGGTGGTGGGTTCAAACCCGGCCCTGGCCAAAAAATGCAAAAAAAAAAAAAAAAAATATATATATATATATATATATATACACACACACACTCTGAGAAACTCAGTGCCTTTCTCTTTCACTGTGTTTTATTCTCCCCTTATCTTTCTAAACATTTTTTTTTTTTAGTAGAGACCGGAGTCTCACTGCTGCTCAGGCTGGTTTCAAACTCCAGTGCTCAAATGATTCTCCAGCCTTGGACCCCCAGAGTGCTAGGAATACAGATGAAAGCCACCATGTCCATCCCCTTTCTAAGTAATTAAAAAAAAAACTTTGTGTATTTTTCTATTCATTACACTTTTATTTTTATTTATTTATTTTGAGATAGAGTCTCAATACGTTGCCCTCAGTAGAGTACTGTGGTGTCACAGCTCACTGCAACCTCAAACTCTTGGCCTAAAGCAATTCTCCTCCCTCACTCTCCCAAGCACCTGGGACTGCAGGTGCCCACCACAACACCCAGCTATTTTTTGTTGTAGTTGTCATTGTTGTTTAGCAGTCCCAGGCCAGGCTCAAACCCACCAGCTTTGGTGTATGTGGCTGGCACTCTACTCACTGAGCTATGGGCACTGAGCCTCTTTTTTCTTGCAGTTTTTTGGCCGGGGCTGGGTTTGAACCCACCACCTCCAGCATATGGGGCCCAGCACCCTACTCCTTTGAGCCACAGGCGCCACCCTCTTTTTTCTTTTTTGATGTAGCATGTTGTTGCTATACATTTCTCTCTTACTACTGCTTTTACTGTATCCCACAGGTTTTGATATGGCATGTTTCCATTTTCATTTGTTTTAAGAATTTTTTTTTAGTATATGTGCTGAGATATATATTTTTTGAGATAGAATCTCACTTCATTGCTCTCAGTAGAGTTCTGTGGTGTCACAGCTCATAGCAACCTCAAATTTGGGGGCTCAAGTGATTCTCTTGCCTCAGCCTCCCAGGCAGCTGGGACTACAGGTGCCTGCCACAATGCCTGGCTATTTTTTTTTTTTTTTTTTGGCCGGGGCTGGGTTTGAACCCGCCACCTCTGGCATATGGGACCGGCGCCCTACCACTTGAGCCACAGGCGCCGCCCATGCCTGGCTATTTTTTGGTTACAGTTGTCCTTGTTGTTTAGCAGGCCTGGGCCAGGTTCAAACCTGTTATCCTCAGTGTATGTGGCTGGCCCCCTGCCAACTGAGCTACCGGGGCCACCATCCCTGGCTATTCTTAGAGGTGAGGTCTTGCTCTTTCTCAGGCTGGTTTCAAACTTGTGAATTCAAGCAATCCACCCCCCTCGGCCTCCCAGAGTGCTAGGATTACAGGTATGAGCCACCACGTCTGGCCTTGTTTTAAGGAATTTTTTATGTCCTTCTTAATTTCTTCATTCACTCTGTTATTAAGGATTGTTATTTAATTTCTATGTATTTACTAGCTCTATTTTTAGAGCTCCTCTTGTTATTGATTTCTAGTTTTATTCCATTGTGGTATGAAAATATTTTTAAATATTTGTTTTGTGGGCTAGCATATGGTCTATCCTATAGAATGTTCCATGTGCTGATGAGAAGAATGTACATTCTGCAGCTGGTATATAAAATGTTCTGTAAATGTCTGTTAGGTCCATTCAGACTACAATACAGTTAAATTCCAATGTTTCTTTGTTTATTTTCTATCTAAATGATCTGCTCAGTGCTGAAAGTGGGGTATTGAAGTCTACAGTATTATTTATTGTATTAGGGTCTACGTCTCTCTTTAGCTCTAATATTTATATATATACATATATATGATCTTAATATATCAAATTATATACTTTTGTGTGTTTTCATGGTGGTAGATATTGTCCTTTTGCTTCCAGATGTAGTCCTCTCCTAAACATTTCTTTTTTTTTTTTTTTTTTGCAGTTTTTGGCTGGGGCTGGATTTGAACCTACCACCTCTGTCATATGGGGCCGGCGCCCTACTCCGTTGAGCCACAGGTGCTGTCCCTAAACATTTCTTGTAGGGCCAGTCTACAAGTAATAGATTTCCTGTTTTTTTTTTTTTTTTTCTGAGAAAGACTATTTCTCATTCATTTATGAAGGGTAGTTTTGATGGTTCTTGTCTAACAGGTTTTTTTTTTCTTTGAGCATTTGCAAAGTACTCAATATATCATCACATTCTCTCCTAACCTGTAATGTTTCTGGTGAGATTTCTGCTGTTAGTCTGATAGGAATTCCCTTATATATGACTTGATGGTTTATCTTGCCTTTTTTTTTTTTTTTTTGCAGTTTTTGGCCGGGGCTGGGTTTGAACCCACCACCTCCGACATATGGGGCCGGCACCCTACTCCTTTGAAACACAGACACTGCCCCTATCTTGCTATTTTTATAATTTTTTATTTTGAGACAGAGTCTCATTCTGTTGCTCTGGGTAGAGTGCCGTGGCATCATCATAGCTTCCATCAACCTCAAACTTTTGGGCTCATGTGATCCTCTTGCCTCAGCCTCTGAGTAGCTGGGACTACAGATGTTTATCAACACGCCTTGCTAGTTTTCTAGTTTTAGTAGAGACAGGATCTTGCTGTTACTCAGGCTGGCCTTGAACTCCTGAATTCAAGCAATCCACCCCACTCAGCCTCCAGGAATGCTAGGATTATAGGCATGAGCCACCATGCCAGCCTATTTTTAGAATATTTTTAGATCCAAGGTCTCTCTACGTTGTCTAGGTTGGCCTTTAACTCCTGGGTTCTAGTGATCCTAACACCTCAGCTTCCGAAGTAGCAGGTATTACAGGCATGGGCCACCACGTATGGCTTAGAATTCTTTGTCACTGACTTTTGACAGTTTTTTTTTTTTGAGACAGAGTTTCACTTTGTTGCCCTCATTAGAGTGCTGTGGCATCACAGCTCACAGCAACCTCCAGCTCTTGGGCTTAGGTGATTCTCTTGCCTCAGCCTCCCAAGTAGCTGGGATTACAAGTGCCTGCCACAACACAGCTATTTTGTTGTTGTTGCAGTTTGGCTGGGGCCAGGTTTGAACCTGCCACCCTTGGTATATGGGGTTGGCACCCTACTCACTGAGCCACAGGCGCCGCCCAACTTTTGACAGTTTTGCTATAACATGGATTGGAGAGGATGTTTTGGGTTGAATGTATTTGGGGATCACTGAAGCTTCCTGTACTTGGATATCTATAAATCTTCTAAGTCATGGGAAGTTTCTGGCAATAATTTCATTAAATAGGTTTTCTTTTTTTTTTTTTTTTAACAAAGCAGTTTGTATATGTTATATTAAATAGGTTTTCTATGCCTTTTACATCTCTTTTCCCTCTGGAGCTCCTAAAATTATATTTAATAATATTTATACACTCATTGGTATCCCAGATGTCACAAAGACTTTCTTCATTCTTTTATTCTTCTTTTGTAACACTGGATTATTTCAAAAGACCTGTCTTCAAATTCAGAAATTCTTTCTTTTACTTAATCTAATTTATTGCTGGAGCTCTTGGTTATTTTCTTTTTATTTCATTCATTGAATTTTTTAGTTCCAGGATTTCTGTTTAGTTTTCCTTATATCTATCTCTTTCTTGGATTTCTCATTCAGATCACAAACTGTTTTCTTGATTTCTTTGTATTTTCTATCCATGTTCTCTTTATTTTGCTAATAGTTTGAATTCCTTTTCAGGCATTTCACAGATTTTCTTTGAGGTCTGTTACTGGACAATTATTGTGTTCCTTTGGAGGTGTAGTATTTTCTTGCTTTTTCATGTTTCTTGTGTCTTCCCATTGATATCTGCACATCTGGTATAACATTTGGTTCTTTTCAATTTTATGGGGATAGTTTTTGTAGGAAAAGTCAATAGTGCCATTTTTATAGGGTACTTTGGCTTTGGTTCTGAGTGGGCACTGTAGTTTAGTCTCTATGTGATTTCTTTAACTGTAATCAATGCCAACAGTGTCTGTGAATTTCTCAATGGCTTAGGCTGCAGTCATTTGTGGAGGCTGTGGTGGGGCTGTGCTAGAGACTGGGGCATCAGGTGGGTTGGTCCTCAGGCCTCCACGTGACATGAGAGGGCACTGGCTATGTTTGCAATAGATCAGTTTTGGATTCCTACATGGCACAAACAAGTACATAATCCTACCACTGGAGTAAGTGGGATTGCTGTTAGTGGCAGTGGCTGTCAGAAGGCAAATCTCAGGCTCTGGGGAGTGTACACTTTGGCTCCCTACGTCCCAGGGGAAGCCTCCCTGATATACCAGACTGTCTGTTCCCCAGGGTGTAGGGCACAAGGTAGTGTTGGGGGTCAGGGACCATTTTTGCTATTATTACTTTGCATACATAGTTTTATTTATTAGAATAACAAAAATAAAAAATTCCTATTTTACCTTAAAGTATTTTGTTATTGATTTCTAACTTCATACTCTTGTCATTAGAGAAGATACTTTATATGACTTCTGTCTTTTAAAATCTATTAAGGTGCTCTTTTACCAAGAACCCATCTACCTGGGCTGCGTTCGCACCAAAGCCATGAAGAAGGCATCATTGAGAAGTACAATACACGTCTGGGCATGACAAGCATGTGTGCAAGGAGATCACCAACATTCCAAGTAAGAAGCTCCACAACAAGATAGCGGTCTATGTCAGACACCTGATGAAATGGATCAAGAGAGACCCAGTGAGAGGCATCTCCATCAAGCTAAAGGAGGGGGAGAGAGAGGTCTGAGCCCTGGATCAGGAGATGACTGAAGTAGATTCTGACACTAAGGAAATGCTGAAGCTTTTGGACTTTGGTAATCTGTTCAACCTCCAGGTCACTCAGCCTACAGTTGAGATAAATTTTAAAACACCATGGTATATCCTAGAAAATGCTTCATGGGCGTTTTTTTTTTTTTGAGTCAGAGTCTCACTTTGTCACCCTTGATAGAGTACCGTGGCATCATAGCTCACAGCAAGCTCAAACTATTGGACTCAACCAATTCTCTTGCTTCAGCCTCCCAGGTAGCTGGGACTACAGGCGGCTGCCACAACCGTTGGTTATTTTTAGAGACAGGGTCTCACTCTTGCTCAGACTGATCTTCAACCCATGAGCTCAGGCAATCCACCCATCTTGGCCTCCCAGAGTGCCAGGATTACAGACGTGAGCTACCATGCCTGGCAGTCTGGAAATATTATTGTAGAACTGTCTGGAAGTGAAAAATCTTTAACCAAAAACTATAAAATACTGGTGAAATAAATTGAGGAGGGCGGCGCCTGTGGCTCAAGGAGTGGGGCACCGGTCCCATATGCCGGAGGTGGCGGGTTCAAACCTAGCCCCCGCCAAAAAAAAAAGAAAGAAATTGAGGAAAACACAAATAAACTGAAAGATATCCCATGTTCATGAACTGGAAGAATTAATATTGTTAAAATGTTCATACTACCCAAACCTACAGCTTCTATGCAATCTTTATCAAAATTCCAATGTCATTTTTTCAGAAATAAAAAAATTCCTCAAATCTATATGGAACCAGAAAGACCCCAAATAGCCAAACCAGCTTAAGCCATAAGAACAAAGTTGGAGGCATCATATACCTTGATTTAAAAATGTAAAACTATTGTCTTCAAAACACCACAGTATTGGGAGGCGCCTGTAGCTCAGTGGGTAGGGCGCTGGCCACACCCAGCCTGGCGGGTTCAAACCTGGTCTGGGCCAGCTAAACAACAATGACAACTGCAACAAAGAAATAGCGGGCAGCATCTGTGGCTCAAAGGAGTAGGGCGCCAACCCCATATGCCAGAGGTGGTGGGTTCAAACCCAGCCCTGGCCAAAAACTCCAAAAAAAAAAAAAGAAAGAAAAGAAAAAGAAAAAGAAATAGCTGGGCATTGTGGTGGGGGCCTGTAGTCCCATCTACTTGGGAGGCTGAGGCAAGAGAATCACTTGAGCCCAAGAGTTTGAGGTTGCTGTGAGCTGTGATGCCATGACACTCAACTGAGGGCGACAAAGTGAGACTCTGTCTCAAAAACAAAAATAAAAAATGCAGTATTGTCATAAAAATAATCACATACATCCATGGAAAAGGATAGAATTCCCAGAAATAAACCCATGCATTTATGGCTAGTTGATTTTTGATAAATATGTCAAGAACATACAATGGGGGAAGGACAGTTTTTTCAATAAATGGTGTTGGGACAACTGGATATCCACATGCAGAAGAATGAAACTAGAGCTTTATCTCATATCTCATCAACTCAAAATGGACTAAAAACTTAAATCTAAGACTGGACACTGCCAGGCATGGTGCTCATGCCTGTAATCCCAGCACTTTGGAGGCTGAGGTGGGTGGATTGCCTGAGCTCACAGGTTTGAGACCAACCTGAACAAGAGCAGACTCCATCTCTAAAAATAGACCCTCCTCGGCTTGGCGCCTAAACCTCAGTGGTTAGGGCGCTGGCCACATACACTGAGGCTGGAGGGTTTGAACCCCACCTAGGCCAGCTAAACAACGACTAGTGCAACAAAAATATAGCCAGGCATTGTGGCAGGCGCCTGTAGTCCCAGGGGACTACTTGGGAGGCTGAGGCAAAAGTATCTTAAGCCCAAAAGTTTGAGGTTGCTGTGAGCTGTGACATCACAGCACTCTACCAAGGCCGACATAGTGAGACTCTGTCTCAACAACAACAACAACAAAAAAACAAAAACAATGACAACTGCCACAAAAAATAGTTGGGTGTTGTGGTGGGCGCCTGTAGTCCCAGCTACTTGGGAGGCTGAGGCAAGAGAATTGCTTAAGCCTAGGAGTTGGAGGTTGCTGTGAGCTGTGATGCCATAGCACTCTACCCAGGACGACAGCTTGAGGCTCTGTCTCAAAATAAATAAATAAATAAATAAATAAATAAATAGGTCCTGTGTGACTCGGTGCCTGTGGCTCAAGCGGCTAAGGTGCCAGCCATATACAACTGAGCTGGCAGGTTGGAATCCAGCCCGGCCCGCCAAACAACAATGGCTGCAACCAAAAAGCAGCTGGGTGTTGTGGCCGGTGCCTGTAGTCCCAGCTACTTGGGAGGCAGAGGCAGGAGACTCGCTTGAGCCCAGGAGTTGTAGGTTGCTGTGAGCTGTGATGCCATGGCACTCTACCCAGGGCAACAGCTTGAGGGTCTATCTCAAAAAAAAAAAAAAAGTCCTGTGCATCAAAGGAACAATTAACAGAATAGCAACAACACAAGTAGGAAAATACATTCCCAAACCATACATATAGTAAGGGGTTAATATCTAAAATAGTATATAAGGAACTCAAACAACTCAATAGCAAGGCAACAAATAATTCAATGAAGTAATGGGGAGTGAACCTGAACAGACATTTCCCAAAGACATACAGATGGCCAACAAGTATATGAAAACACCCTCAACCTCACTAATCATTAGGGAAATTCAAAGCACAATGATATATTACCTCATATCTATTAGAAAGGTTATAATCAAAAAGATGAACAGTAATAAGTATTGGTAAGGATGTAGAGAAAGGGAGCATTTATACATTGTTGGTGGGAATGTAAATTAGTACAACTATTATATAAAATAGTATACCAGTTCCTCAAAAACACTAAGAATAGAACTACTATTTGATCCAGCCATCCCACTACTGGAGATAGCACATATATCTAAAGGCATTGAAATCAAGACGTTGAAGAGGTATCTGCACTCTCATGTCCATGTGAATAGGGCACCGGCCCCATATACCGAGGGTGGCGGGTTCAAACCCAGCCCCGGCCAAACTGCAACAAAAAAATAGCCGGGCGTTGTGGTGGGCGCCTGTAGTCCCAGCTGCTCGGGAGGCTGAGGCAAGAGAATCATGTAGGCCCAAGAGCTGGAGGTTGCTGTGAGCCGTGTGACGTCATGGCACTTTACTCAGGGCAGTAGGGTGAGACTCTGTCTCTACAAAAAAAAAAAAAAGAATCAACCTAAGGGTCCTTCAGTGGATGAATGGATAAAGAAAATGTGGTATATGTGCATAATAGAATACCATTCAGTCTTAAAAACAAGGGAATTCTGTCATTTACAACAGTGTGGATGAACCTGGAGGGCATTGTGCTAAGTGAAATAATCCAGGCACAGAAAGACAAATACCAACTGGTTTCATTTGTATGCAGAATCTAAAAATGTTGAACTCCTAGACTTATAGAATAGAATGGTGGTTACTAGAGCTGTGTGGTGGGGGGAGTGGGGAATGGGGAGACGTTGCTCAAAAGGTACAAAGTTTTAGTTAAAAGGAACAAGTTTTGAGATGTAGTGCACAGCTGTATGAACAGTGTAGTTCATAATAATATGTATTTCAAAATTTCGAATGTCTCAAAAAATGATAGGTAAATGTAGTGATGAATATGTTAGCTTGATTTAATCACTTGCATTGTATATTTATAGCAAAGCATGACATTATATCCATAAATATGCACAATTTTAATTTGTCAATTAAACAAACCGAGGGTGAGCAAGAGTGAGACCTCCATCTCTACTATACAAAAGATTCCTGTTCATCATCATAATGGGAAACAAGCTTATTTTGTTCTTGGGCTTTTGAGTATGGATTGTACTATTTTTAGTATAGGAATTCATGAATAAATCAAAGAAAGTACTATATTTACTGTATGAGTAAATAAAGACAAAACAGGTTATTCTTGATACAAATATGCAAGTATGTAATGCAGTAAGAGTCATGACTAGTACATTCCTGAAGCACTAAGTTCTAGTAAAATAAATTGATGAAAGCTGACCCTTTTGGGTAAAGAGCACTTAGATAAATGGATGTTATAGTCCATGTTGTTGTTCTGGCTTAGGTTATTTGCTTTTTAATTAAGAAAAGGACAAAATAGGGTGGCACCTGTGGCTCAGTGAGTAGGGCGCTGGCCCCATATACTGAGGGTGGTAGGTTCAAACCCGGCCCCGGCCAAACTGCAACAAAAAATAGCTGGGTGTTGTGGTGGGCGCCTGTAGTCCCAGCTACTCAGGAAGCTCAGGCAAGAGAATCACCTAAGCCCAAAAGCTAGAGGTTGCTATGAGCTGTGATGCCACTGCACTCTACTGAGGGCGACAAACAAAAAAGGACAAAATAAGGCTGGGCAAAATGGCTCACTCCTGTAATCCCAGCACTATGGGAGGGAGACCAAGGTGGGTGGATAGCTTGAGTTTACGACTTTGAGACCATCCTGAGCAAAAGTGAGACCCTCACCCATCTCTACTAAAAATAGAAAAAACTGAGCAAGAGGATCTCTTGAGCCCAGTTGGAGGTTGCTGTGAGTTTTGACTCCACGGCACTCTATCCAGGGTGGCAGCTTAAGACTTTGTCTCAAAAATAAAATAAAATAAAATAAAGGACAGAATAGTTTAATTATTAGTTGAATAACTAATTGTGAGAGGGCTTACTCATGGATCTATGTAGAAAATATGTCACTCGTCCACTTACACTTAATCTAATAATTTTCACTATGTTTAAATTCAGTTCCTAAGTTTAATTAAAAAAATAAGAAAAAAAAATTAGCCAGATGTGGTGGTGTGTGTCTATAGTCCTAGCTATTCGGGAGGCTGAGGCAGGAGAATTGCTTGAGCCCAGGAGTTTGAGGTTCCTATAAGTTAGGCTGAGGCCAGGGCACTCTAGCCCAGGTGACAAAGTGAGACTTAGTCTCAATAATAATAATATAATTAATTTTAAAAGAACTCCCTTCAGGTCTGTCAGTTTTTGCTTTATATATTTTGATGATCTGTTATTAAATGTATAACATTTCTAATTTTATATCTTCTTGCTGTATTGAACTTTTTATTAACACATAAATGTCTTTATTTGCCTCTTGTAAACTGTTTTTATTTAAAGTCTATTTCATCTGATATGAGTGTAGCCCTGCTTTCTTTTGTGTACTATTTGCATGGAGTGCTTTTCGCTATGCTTTCTTTTTTTTTTTTTTTTGCAGTTTTTGGCCAGGGCTGGGTTTGAACCCGCCACCTCCGGCATATGGGATTGGCACTCTACTCCTTTGAGCCACAGGCACCGCCCCTGCTTTCATTTTTGAGATTTTGGATTTTAAGGGTGTCACTGATAGATAGCAGAAGATGGGATTATATGTTTTTATCCATTCCAATAATCTCTGTCTTTTAATCAGAGAGTGAGACTAGCCTGAGCAAGAGTGAGACCCCGTCTCTATAAAAAAATAGAAAACATTAGTTGGGTGTAGTGACTTCCTGAGTAGTTGGGACTACCTGAGGAGGGGTAGACCTGAGCCCAAGAGTTCAAGGTTACAGGGAGCTATAACGATGTCACTTGAGTCTAGCCTACCTAACAGAGCAAGACCATGACTCAAACAACAACAAAACAACTGTAATGATTTTTTTTTTTTTTTTTGTAGAGACAGAGTCTCACTTTATGGCCCTCGGTAGAGTGCCGTGGCCTCACACAGCTCACAGCAACCTCCAACTCCTGGGCTTAAGCGATTCTCTTGCCTCAGCCTCCCGAGTAGCTGGGACTACAGGCGCCCGCCACAACGCCCGGCTATTTTTTGGTTGCAGTTTTGCCGGGGCCGGGTTTGAACCCACCACCCTCGGTATATGGGGCCGGCGCCTTACCGACTGAGCCACAGGCGCCAACCCCAACTGTAATGATTTTTAAGAGCTGACTTATTTCTGTCATTTGCTATTTATTTTCTAGATGGCTTGTAGGTGGTTTTTTTGTTTGTCATTTCCTGCATTACTGTCTTCTTCTTCTTCTTTTTTTTTTAGAGACCACTTTGTCACCCTCGGTAGAGTGCGGTGGCGTCACACAGCTCACAGCAACCTCCAACTCCTGGACTTAGGCGATTCTCCTGCCACAGCCTCCGGAGTAGCTGGGACTACAGGCGCCCGCCACAGCGCCTGGCTATTTTTGGGTTGCAGTTTGGCCGGGGCCGGTTCAAACCCACCGCCCTTGGTATATGGGGCCGGCGCCCTACCCACTGAGCCACAAGTACTGCCCACATCACTGTCTTCTTTTGTGTTGATTTTTGGAGGTGAAATATTTAAATTCCCTTCTCATTTTCTTTTGTGTATATTCTATACCTATCCTAGTTCCAAATTATAGTGAGTGTATGTTCTCTTTTTCTTAGAGATATTTCACAGCTTTGGAAGTACAAGGGACAAGATGTTGGAAGATGATGCAATCTTAGAAAGGAGTACAACAACTTGCCAAGTCATAGAAAAAGTTCTCCCTCAATGTCATTGTAAAAGAAGGTAAACAGTATGCAAACACTTTTTTTGTTGTTGTTGGAGTTTGACCAGGGCCGGGTTTGAACCCACCACCCTTATTTGAGGCTGGTGCCCTACTCACTGAGCTACAGGCACCACCCACTTTTTCTAAGTTTTTATAAACAGATAAAACTTTATTTCTCAATGGTTCTATTTTAAATTGCAGTGTACTAAAGTAGTATTAGTTTTTTCTGTTTTGTTTTTTTTTTTTTCATTTCTTTGCACGTTTATAACTGATAGTAAGAGAGCTTCAAAATTTTATGGCTCGTGCCTGTGATCCGAGCACCCTAGGCAGCTGAGGCAGGAGGATTTTTGAACTCAAGAGTTCGAGAACAGCCTGAACAAGAGACCCTGTCTCTACTAAAAATAGAAAAATTAGCTAGGCTTTATGGCGGGTGCCTGTAGTCCCAACTACTTGGGAGGCTGTGGCAAGAGAATCACTTGAACCTAAGAGTTTGATGTTGCTGTGAACTAGGGTAACGCCATGGCATTCTAGCGTGGAGCAACAGAGTGAGGCTCTGTCAAAAATAATAATAATGTTTTTTCTAACTCCAGTGGGGGCAATTTGGGTCATCAGTATTTCTCTGATAAATTATCCATTTTATCTAGGTTTGGAATTTTTTTGCATAATGTTCTGTCAAGTAGTCTCAATAATTTTTTTTTAATTTCTGTTTTAATGGTTTTCCTCTCCTGTCATTTTTTATTTTGTATATTTGTGCTTTCTTTTTTCTCTTTTTCTTCTATTTTTTATTTTTATTTATTTCTGACTAATATGAGGGCACATACAATTAGCCACATTGCTTGCTTTTGTAAGGCAAAGTCTAAATTGTAGCTGTGTCCCTCACACACAAGTGTGACCCGCACATTGTTCCTGCTGGAAAGGAACCCACTGCTCTTTCTTTTTTTCCATCAAGTTAACTGGTGGTTTGCCTATTTGGGGGGTAAGCAAACCCTTTTTATACATGGCCAGATAGCAAATCTTTTAGGCTTTATCAGCCCACACAGTCTCTGTTAGAGTTGCTTGACTCCATCATTGTAGTATAAAAACAGCCACAGGCAACAACATCTAACTGTGTTCCAGTCAAACCATATTTATAAAATTTGTGGCAGGCCAGATTTGGCCTGTGAGCTGTAATTTGCCAAACCCTGGTGTATTCTGTTAATTGTCTTCAAGAAACCAAGATTTTAAGGCCTGTTATGGTAGCTTATGCCTATAATACTAGCACTCTGGGAGGCTGAGGCAGGTGGATCCCCTGGGCTCAAGAGTTCAGGACCGGCCTAAGCAAGAGTGAGATCCCATCTTTAAAAATAGCCAGGCTTTGTGGTGGGCACCTACAGTCCCAGCTACTTGGGAGACTGAGGCAAGAGGATTATTTGAGGTTGCTGTGAGCTATGATGCCATGGCACTCTGCCAAGGGAGATAAAATAAGATTGTCTCAAAACAAAGAAAGAAAGAAAAGAAACCAAGATTTTAGCCAGGCATGGTGGTCCCATCTACTGAGGAGGCTGAGGTGAGAGGATCATTTGAGACCAGCCTGGGCAACATAGCAAGGTCTGTCTCTTAAACAAACAAAAAATAAGAAATCAGGATTTGATTTATTAATTAGGTCTATTTTTTTCCTATTTTCTGTTATTATTATTATTATTTCCTTATTTTTTGTTTGTTTTGAGACAGGGTCTCATTCTGTAGTCCAGGCTGGAATGGAGTGTCTCAATCACACCTCATTGCAGCCTCTAACTCATGGGCTCCAGCAAAGCTTCTGCCTCACTCTCCTGAATAGCTGTGACTACAGGCACGTGACACAATGCTCAGCTGGGTTTTTTTTTTTTTTTAATATTTTTATTCAGCTCTACAATGTGTGTGTGTGGGTTTTTTTTTTTTTTTTTTGCAATTTTTGGCCAGGGCTGGGTTTGAATCTGCCACCTCTGGCATATGGGGCTGACATCCTGCCTTTGAGCCACAGGTGCCACCTAGTGCTCAGCTGGGTCACTTGAGCTGTTTTAAAAAATATTTTTCTAGGTATGGGGTCTCATTATGTTGTCTAGCCTGGCCTTAAATTCCAAGGCTCAAGTGATGCTCCTGGCTTGGCCTCCCAAATTGTGCTGGGATTACAGTTGAGCCACGGCCCAGAACTTTGTGCTTTCTTTTGGTTTACTTTGTTGTCCTTTTCCTAATTTTTTTGAATTGGGAATTTAAGTCATTTTCAGGCTCTAATTTTTGCTGATAAAAGTGTTCAGTGAGCCAGGCTCAGCGCCTGTAGCTCAGTGGCTAGGATGCCAGCCACATACACTGGGGCTGGCGGGTTCAAATCCAGCCTGGGCCTGCCAAACAACAATGACAACTATAACCAAAAAATAGCTGGGCATTGTGGCGGGCGCCTGTAGTCCCTGCTACTTGGGAGGCTGAGGCAAGAGAATTGCTTAAGCCCAAGAGTTTGAGGTTGCCATGAGCGGTAATGCCACAGCACTCTACTGAGGACGACATAGTGAGACTCCGTCTCAAAAAAAGAAGAAAAAAAGTTTTCAGTGGGCCAGGCACCCAGCACTTTGGGAGGCTGAGGTGGGGAGATTATTTGAGGCCAGGAGTTTAAAATCAGCCTGGGGAACATAGTGAGACTCCATATCTACAAAAACTTTTAAAAAAGTAACTGAGGATGGTGGTGTGTGCCTGTAGTCATAGCTACTCAGGAGGCTGAGGCAGAAAGATCACTTGAACCCAGGATTTGGAGGCTGCTGTGACCTATAATCATGTCACTGCACTCCAGCCTGGGCAATAGGGTAAGACCTTGTCTCTAAAACAAAGTGGTTAGTGCTGTGAACTTTCTTCAGATTTGTTATGAAAATATATCCTATAGTAATATAAGTAAGATTATTATCACTATTTTTAAAATTTCATAATATTAGTTTATTTCCTTTCCCCTTGAGTTATTTCATATTAATAAAATGTTTAAATGTCATAATAGACGGTCCTTCCAAGTTTTTTTTGTTAATAATTTCTAGTTTTGCTTGGCGCTGTGGCTCACACCTACAATTCTAGCACTATGGGAGGCCGAGGTGGGTGGATTGCCTGAGCTCACAGGTTGGAGACCAGCGTGAGCCAGAGCCAAACCTGTCTCTAAAAATAGCCAGGTTTTGTGGTTGATGCCCGTAGCCCCAGCTACTTGGGAGGCTGAAGAAAGAGGATCGATTCAGCCCAGGAGTTTGAGTGTGCTATGAGCTATGATCTCACGGCACTCTACTCAGGGCAAAAAATGAGACTCTGTCTCCAAAAACCAAAAACAAACAAACAAAAAAAACACAGAAAAAGTGCTTACATCAAGTTGTGTTTCTTTGTTGTTTTTTTTTTTTTTTGAGACAGAGTCTTACTTTGTCTTCCTCAGTAGAATCCCATGGTATCATAGCTCACACAACCTCAAACTCTTGGCGTCAAGCAATCTTCTTGCCTCAGCCTCCTGAGTAGCTGGGGCTACCGGTGCCCACCACAACACCCGGTTAGTTTTAGAGACTAGACACAGGCTCTTTCTCTAGCTCAGGCTGATCTCAAACTCCAGAGCTCAGGTAATCCACCTGCCTCGGCCTCCCAGAGTGCTAGAATTACAGGCATGAGCCACTTCACCCAGCCTATTACATCAAGTATTTTATCAGGAAACCAGAAAAGAACTCATGCCTTTTTTTCAGGTGACTTCAGTATTCTTTGCTAAACAAAGTTAGTTTTAAAACTGTTATTAAAGTTCAAATGTTTAAAGGTTTATAAAATCGCCACTTACATAATATTTCTAAATTTTGCTGGCTTTGACTGTGAGCTTTATGTTCTTGATTTTGAGCCTCTGAATTCTGAGGTAGGTGGCTGTGGTGAGGCCTAGGGACATGTTCTCCTTGCCTAGGACAGCAGCCTCAAGGCACAGTGTAGTCCACATGGTCACTTCCCTGCTCCAACTTGCCCCCTGGTGATTCTGAGAGAAATTGAATGCTCCAGTCTTCCTGCTTTCTGTCTTGAACTCTGCACCTGGTAAATGAATTAAGGACACAGACAGATCCTTTCCTTTGCAGCCATCTTTGATGCTACGTGGCCATGTGAGACTTATGAGGACAAGGAAAAGACATCAGAAATGATGCCTATGTGTGGTTTCAGAACACTTTCAGTAACTTAAAACCTTAAAGTCATGTTTCATAAAATGTCTGAGTCATTTGTAAAATGTAACACTTTGGCTGTTTAGATTGTTTGGGAAACCGAGTCTTTGTCAAAGAATAAGATTTTTGTCTTTTAGAACTCCTAATTATCAGTTTAGCCAAGTGAATAATTAACTGTGTAGTAAACTTTAATCCTGTTTTGTGAAAAGTGTATTTTTGGGAGTAAGAAAGATTAAACAGAAAGGAAAGTAACATTGTTTGTTTGAGACAGAGCCTCAAGCTCTTGCCCTGGGTAGAGTGCTGTGGCATCACAGCTCACAGCAACCTCCAACTCCTGGGCTTAAGTGATTCTCCTGCCTCAGCCTCCCAAGTAGCTGGGACCACAGGCGCCTGCCACAACACCTGGCTATTTTTTTTAGTTGTAGCCATCATTGTTGTTTGGCGGGCCTGGGCTGGATTCAAACCTGCCAGCTCAGGTGTGTGTGGCTGGTGCCTTAGCTGCTTGAGCCACAGGCATGGAGCCAGGAAAGTAACATTGTACGAGAAAGGATCTTGTGTGGTAAATTTTGTCCTGAAACAGAATGACTGGTTATATAAGAAAGTGAAAGGCAGGGCAAAACAGAAGGTTTGAGATGTTTGTAAATTGTCTGTGCAGGCTGAATAGAATTCATAAAAGGAGATTTGTGAAAGAATTTGCATGTGATCCAGTTGGTTATGTATTGCCTTTAGAATCTTTTGGCTTGTGATCCTATTTGAAAAGATGTTTTGAGCCTTTGATATTTGACAAACTTTCCAAAATAAAAACTCTATATTTGAAATATTAAGAAATATTAATATTTCTTTTTGAAACATTAAGACCACTGAAAATCTGAGAAAGACGTATTAGGCTTATTTGGTGTGTTAAAGTGGTATAGGAAATATTGTCAAATATGAAATGTTGGTTAATTTTCTATGGATTATGTTTGTATATATACATATGTTCTAATATTATAAAATATTAGTCTGTCTTAGTGTATGTTATCAGTAATAATTTTTGATTCATCTCAGAAAGTGCTTTTTATAACTTGCTAAATCCAAAGTTTATCGTTCAAAAAAAAGTAATGGGGGTTGGTGCCTGTAGCTCAGTGGCTACAGGGCACCAGCCACGTACACCAGGGCTGGCAGTTCAAACCCGGTCCAGGCCTACCAAACAACAACAATTACAACAACAAAAAAATAGCCAGGTGTTATGACAGCACCTGTAGTCCCAGTGACTTGGGAGGCTGAGGCAAGAGAATCATTTAAGCCCAAGAGTTTGAGGTTGCTGTGAGCTGTGATGTTACAGCACTCAACAGAGGGTAACATAGTGAGAAACTGTCTCAAAAAAAAAAAAAAGTAATGGAAATGTTGACAGGCTCTCTTGAATACAAATTTCTGATAACCTTTGAAATCATATACCATTGGACTAAAAGCAAACTTTCAGGACTTTAATTAGAAAGCAAAAACGGAACAGAAATTAATTACACAGGACTGACCTAATTTTTTATGACTTTTTGTTTGAAACATTGCTGATACTTTCTGTGTTCTGTTTTCCAAAAGTCAAGAAAACCCTTCTCCATCTTTTGAGCTATTCATAGCTTTCAGCAACATATGTACTTATAAGCAAAATTTGAAATATTTATTTTTTCTCTTTTTGATTTCTCCTGAATTTGAAAACCATGTGTAAGTATTCTTAATTTCTGACAATACAGTTATTTGCATAAGTTCAATAAGAATCTGTTTCCTTCTATAGGACACAATGAAAAACACTGGTTATTTTACCAAAGCTTTGATTGGAAATGAAATAGTTTCAGAGATGTCCAGACTCCATTAAAGAATTAAGGTTGGGGCAGTAGGGCGCCAGCCCCATATACCAAGGGTGGTGGGTTCAAACCCAGCCCAGCCAAACTGCAACAAAAAATAGCCAGGTGTTGTGGCGGGCACCTACAGTCCCAATTACTCGGGAGGCTGAAGCAAGAGAATTGCCTAAGCCCAAGAGCTGGAGGTTGCTGTGAGTTGTGAGGCCATGGCACTCTACTGAGGGCAACAAAATGAGACTTTGTCTCTAAAAAAAAAATAAAAATAAAAATAAATTATTGTACCCTCAATGAATCCCCAACAATAAAAAATAAAATTAAAGTTGACTTTATAAAGCCAATAAAAAGCCCATTGGAAAAACTGGCCAGATACTTCATCAATATAATATTTCCTGATCTCTGGTGAGTAAAGAATGTCACTTTCTGACAGGTCTGGGAATCCCAATTATTTGGGACCTTGAGAGCAGAGGAATTTATACAGTGCATACAGGTATCTAATGGCCCAGATGAAACCTGGGCTCATGAGAGGCTTTTATGTCTAACCTGAGAATCCTTATAAAAGGTTCCAGCAAAGCCGACTTTAAAAGAAAGAAAAGCCTAGATGGCTAATAGTTATTCTTACTGTGTGTTATACAAATAATCAGATGCAGTATACTGAAAGCACAGTTTATTTTGGCAATTAAATCAATTCTGCTGTAATTTGTTTTTAGAAAATGGGAAATTGGAGAAAAATATAATTCAAAAAATAAGAAAATGTGGCCCACCTATATTAAATTCCAGCCCTGGGTGTAGTGCCAGCTCATAAAATGAGACATAGCTATCTAATTAAACGGATCTGGTAATAGGACTAAGAGACCAACCAAAGAATACAGAATTATATACAGTAGTCAGATTTACTCCGATTTGGTTTTTCTTCTTGCTTTTTAGCCCTGTGATAACATATTAGGTTTTAATATGTAAAATCTTTTAATTTCAAAGTGGGCACTGAAAAAACAAAGTTAAAAATATTTAACCCAGGGCGGTGCCTTTGGCTCAGTGGGTAGGGCGCTGGCTCCATATACTGAGGGTGGCAGGTTCAAACCCGGCCCTGGCCAAAAAAAAAAAAAAAAAAATTAAAAAAAAAAAATAGCCGGGTATTGTGGTGGGCGCCTGTAGTCCCAGCTCCTCGGGAGGCTGAGGCAAGAGAATCACCTAAGCCCAAGAGTTGGAGGTTGCTGTGAGCTGTGTGACACCACGGCACTCTACCAAGGGCAATAAAGTGAGACTTTGTCTCTAAAAAAAAGAAATATATATTTAATCCAAAGTACATGTCTCTGACATATTTTCAAATGACTGCCCCAAAAGTAACATTACAAAAGCTTGCTGAGAATACTTGTCCAATCTCCAGACCACATGCCAAAAGAATTGTGATTAGAGATTTGTCTCTGACTCTAAGATTGATAGGAAAGAAACTGCAAAAGCCTTAAGGCTTCACAAAGGTTGCCTGTTGGCTACGCTGGAAGGAATTTGTGCCTTATTAAACACTATCTGTTATGTCTATACAGATACCTCAGGAGAAAATGGAACCTGAATAAAAATTTCCCAGTAAGTGGTATGGCTTCACAAGTGGCCCCATACCTAACTGATTTTCAGTAATATGCACTTGAATTGCTCATAACTTCGTATCAGTTCTATAGAAACTCTTATGAGTATTATCTTAAACAACTATGCTAAGGCTGTAAATAAGAATACTAATGTTCTCTTCGCGCAAACATTAGCCTCAAAACCCAGAACTTGTAGGTATTTGTAGGTAACTGCTAAATGGTTTCATTCTTTTTACCCTGGACACAACCCTGACTTTGTCCTCATCAGTGTAAAGAAGCCAGGTTGAACCTCTGTTTACTTCTTTATCCTAGAGTAATCTTTGAGATGTATCTTCCAGATCCTGCATTCCAGTAACGGACCCACCCCGACCAAGAAACTTACTCAGCTGGCCCTGGACCCTCTATTCAAGATGCCTTCCCAACTTTTTCAAGGGCACCAGCAGATGACCTTTGATCAACCCTGGTGATGACAGTGAGCCACACTCTGAGCCACACTGTGCCACACTCTGAATTGCTTAAAAAGAGGTCCCTTGTCCTGTTCCAGTTGGTAACCAGGTTATCCTCAGGATTTGGAGGGAAAAAACTGACAAATTCAAGGGAAAGTGGACTGTCCTCGGGACATCTATGTGCAACCCCCACACCGGTCAAGTTGTCTGGATTATATCATCGTGCATCCAACCTTATCCCCCTGAGAGAAACCAGCAAACTAAAGCTGAAGTGGACTTCAGAACTGTGTGGAAATGAGGGTTAAAAGCTTCAGTTGCCTCAGACATCTTTGTTACTGTTGTTTAATGTGCCCCTTGTTCTCTTTTATTAACTGTGCTGCATGTTGTTCCCAGTATAACTTTAATCCCATCCCTTACCCAAATAAATTTAATCCTAGGACAAGTGCAGTAAATAGTAGTCATTATTTCCATTTAAAATCTATTTCAGGGCAGCGCCTATGGCTCAAAGGGATAGGGTGCCAGTCCCATATGCTGGAGGTGGTGGGTTCAAATCCAGCCTCGGCCAAAAACCACAAAAAAAAAAAAAAAAGAATAAAATCTATTTCATAGGGTGGCACCTGTGGCTAAGTGACTAGGGCGCCAGCCCCATATACTGAAAGAAAGAAAAATAAAAATAAATAAAAAAAATATTCACTTCCTTGGGTATCTTATAATTTAATCTTTATTTATTTTATTTATTTTTTATTTTTGGAGACTGAGTTTCACTATGTCACCCTCGGTAGAGTGCCATGGCATCACAGCTCACAGCAACCTCAACCTCTTGGGCTTAAGTGATTCTCTTGCCTCAACCTTCTAAGTAGCTGGGACTACAGGCGCCTGCCACAAGGCCTGGCTATTTTTTGTTACAGTTGTCATTGTTATTTAGCTGGCCCGGGCTAGGTGTATGTGGGTGGAACCCTACCCACTGAGCTATGGGTACTGCCCTTAATCTTTATTTCTAAATAATTTTGTCTATTTCCTCCATTTCTTTCCTGAGTTTGACCAACTTGCTTTACATTTCATCTGGGGTTTTGTCTATTTCTAATCTTTGCTTTTTAATGTCTCATCCAAGGTGGTTCTGCAGATCTTCAAGTGCTTGTTTTGATTCTATAGAGTGTTGGATTTCTTCTGCTTCGTGGGTGTTTTTTCAAAGGTGTGTGTGAGTTTTCCAGGGTGGATATGTGATGAAATCGATCTTCTGGTATTTTGTAGTAACTCTGTATGAACCTATTAATCTTTTTCTATTCATTTTTATGGCATTAGGTTATTTGACAAGATCCCAAATCATGTGCCCTCTTCTGTCAATGCTGCAAAGTCCAGATGCTTTAGTGAATTTGTTTTTTGAGTTCAGGGAGGGGTTGTGGGTCTTCTCATGTTTTGTTCTTTCATCTCTAGTGACAATGACATCTCTCCATTTACTTCCCTCTTCACATCCAAATGCCAAAGGGCCCCTCTACCTTCATTTTTCTGCAGTTGCTCTCCTGGGATCTGTTTCAAAGATTGTGACTTCACCTCTCACATGTATCTTAAACTCCCTTTCCTGTATTACCAGCTCTGACCTACTGCAGATATTTTTAGCATTTGCAGGCTTAGGGTGGGCTGAAGCCTTTTCTTAGTGAGAAAGCCCCATTACTAACTCCCCTGTTCTCTTTTCCCCACAGTTTATCTCAGCAGTGTCGGCTCAATGCAAATCCCATAGTAAGGGGGAGATCATGAGCTGTCATTTGTTTTTTGTTTTTACTTATAATTATTTTTATGTCTGGGCATTCTTGTCTTCACATTTGGGTAGTTATATCTTTCTTTTCGCTTCATTCCTTATTTTCCAGGGCAACACTGGGGGATGGGGACCTATGCTGCCACCAATGTCTTCCTTCCAAGAAGTGTCTCCTGAAATACTGACTTTCCATCCTGCCTAAGGTGTAGAGTCCTCAAGATTCAAGGTAGAATGTGGCCATGAGCTGACACTGCCATGGTTCTTTGGAACAGGATGTGGAGACTGACACCTGTTGTTTGCATTCTCATGCCTTGGAACCAATAGCTCTAAAAGGGCCATTGATCCTGATTATCAAGGAAGAAATTGTTGCTGCCACACAGTGGAGACAAGGAGGAGACTGTCATACCCGGGGAGATCCCCTGAGACATCTCCGGACTTCGAGGTTCAATGATAACGTTAATGAAAGACTCAAGTGACTCAACACAGGCAGAGTTACCAAGGAATCAGACCTTTCAAGAATGATGGAGACCTTTGGGTCTCCTCATTAAGTAAAGATCCCTGAGGACAAAAGGAACATAGAATGTGCATGGAAGAAAAAAATTAGAAATAGGAGGCTGAGGCAAGAGAATCGCGTAAGCCCAAGAGCTGGAAGTTGCTGTGAGCCGTGTGACGTCATGGCACTCTACTGAGGCCAGTAAAGTGAGACTCTGTCTCTACAAAAAAAAAATAATAATAAAATAAAATAAATTAGAAATACCAATTGAGAGTTAACAGATAGAATACAGGATGCCAGCTGTATCTGAATTTTGAAGAAAAAACTTATTTTTTAGTATATGTCCTATTAGCAACTAAAAAATTAGTTGTTTTTCTAAGACTCAAAGTTAACTAGATATCCTGTATATTTGCTAAATCTGGCAACCCTAATTAATGGCCCTGTAACTTGTTACACAAAAGACCCATTCTTTCTTCCTTACATATAGAGATTAACAAATATTTTCCCCATCTTTCCCCTTGTTCCACAAAGTGTTATTGACAATTAACTTAATCCAGTGATACAACATATCAAGGTGAGATTATGACTAACCTATTTCAGCACCTCCATATGAACATGCACTTCCCAGCTGCCATGGCAAGGAAAGAGAAATCTGGAAACTGGGCCCTGGCAATGATATGTTTTGCCCCAGAACCAACACTCTTCACATTTCATTAGCCAGAGCTCGGCTCGAAGCCAAACCTGCAGGAAGGTGAGGAAGGGTCCTAGTGTATCTGAAGTAGGGACCCAGCAGTGGGTGAACATCAGTTATGTCTGCACAGGTACACAAAGTAACTCATGGATGAGACTTTGGGGCTCTCCCCTGGGGAAGGATTTCTGGTTGCGTGAGGGTAGTAGCAAGGACATAGTGTTGTTGCTGACATCTTTGGGAAGCTTGGGTGTGCGTATGTGCCACCCAGGATCCAAGTGGTGGAGTTTGGTAGCTGTCATGAGCTGGCTCACTCAATGTCCCTCCCACCTCTTGGTATGCCTTCCTAGGCATGCCGAGACGATGGAAAGGCAAAAGCTTTTATTCAGACTTTGCTTAGTCAGGTCAAGCATATTGCAGCCCCTGTGATTCAGCAGTTCTGCTCTGGTACATACTCCAGAGAAACTGTCACTTAGGTCCATAAGAACAGCCATTGCGGTACAATTTGGGTGGGGATGAAGGGAGATCATGGGTGTTCAGCACTAGAGGAGATAGATGCATGGGTGGGTAGACAGATGAACAAAAAGATGGTCGCTCAGTCCTTACATGGACCAATTACCTTAAACTTAGGCTAAGGATTAACACCATCTTCTGCACGTGTGGGCCAAAAGAAAACTACATTTCTGGATTCCCTTGCCACTAGAGGTCTGTTTGAGAGATTGATTCCACTAATTGGATGCCCTCTACATAATGTGAATGGAAGAAACAAGTTTTATTTCCTTGTTTGCCCTGCAGGTCCAGCCCTGGAGATGTCTTTCGTTAGCAGTGTCAGGTCTCTGGTTTTGTGGGTGTTAAGAGTGGTGACAGTCCCACCCTGGGTCCAGGGTCCAGGCCCAGCTTCCTGGGTACTGAGAGGGGATGGACTACAGGTGGGGAGTGGTTCTAGAACTCAATGTCCAGAGGTAGCCTCCTGGAGGCCCACTTCTTCAACTTTCCCAGGGACTTTGTAAGTTCCTGATTCTGTCTTAAATCCTTTTTTGGTGAAAACAGCTAGAGATGTTTTCATTTCCCAGAACTGACCCCATCCTGATTTGGCAGTGGCTTGGCCAGGTGACAGCAAGTTACTACTCATCTCATTTGACACAGGCCTAACTTAGCCTGTAACGGTTCCCTCAGCCCCTGCTTTCCTCTCCTGGCCACCCTATCCGGAGGGACAGGGCTGGACCCCAGGAACCTGCAGGCTGGCAGCCCAAGAGGCAGGAGCAGCAAAGCCCATACCACTGGTCATTTCCCCACCCGGCACTGCTGACTCCTGCTCCTACAGCATCCAGGGCACTGGCCCAGGACTGAGAGCCTGGGGGACTCTGTGGCTCTTGCAGAACTCTGCTCTGACAGCACATAGCAATGTAAACCTGCTACAGGATGACAAAACACTATTACTAGGCTCGGCACCTGTAGCTCAAGCGGCTAAGGCACCAGCCACATACACCTGAGCTGGCAGGTTCGAATCCAGCCCAGGCCTGCTAAACAACAATGACAACTACAACCAAAAAACAGCCGGGCTTTGTGGCGGGCGCCTGTAGTCCCAGCTACTTGGGAGGCTGAGGCAGGAGAATCGCATAAAAGTTGCGGTAAGCTGTGACACCACGGCACTCTACCCAGGGCAACAGCTTAAGGCTCTGTCTCAAAAAAAAAACAAACAAACACTATTACCAGCCAGCTAGGTGACCTGAGGAAAATCACTCAATCTCTCTGGCCTACAGATTTCTTCATCTGCAGGGCCCTGCTGGGCTGTTGCAAGAATGAACTGAGGCAACGCACATGTACTCACAGTAGAGTTGGCTTCAACATACCTGAATGTCTTGCATATTTGGAGAAATGTACTAGGTGAACTGATTATCACCTGGGAAGATTCCTGAGCACAGACTAGTCTCCTCAGGGGCTGAGATTAGGACAAATCAGCTTAGTTTTAGTCATGCAGGCCCCTCTACCAGCCCTCCAAACCTTACTAGCAGGCTCCTATCACTGGCTCCAATCAACACAGCCTGGGTAGTGCCACCTGTCCACTTGGCCTGTTTCTGGTTGTTGGCCCATCAACTGGCCCAGCCTGAGCTCCCCTGGGCAGGAACCCTGCAAACCTTGAGTTGAAAAGCACCAACCTACAGATCACAAGCCCCAAATTCCAGCTCCATTCTCCTTCCTAAACTGCTGAGTGATGGAGGGCAAGACCAGACCTTCTCTGGGAAGCAGAGAGGATAATGTTTTTCTTTCCTGCCTTCTAGGCAGGGATTCTGGAGAATCTAGCCTCTCTCTGAAAGAACCATGGAGTCCTGTGGTTCTGGGATTTACTCTGAAAGTTTTCTTGGGGCCTAATGACCCTGCTATAGTTTGAATGTTTGTTCCTTCCCAAACTCATGTTGAAATGAAATTGTCACTGTAATAGTATCAAGGTTTGGAATCTTTAAGATGTGATTAGGCCACAGGGGCTCTGCTCTCATGAATGAATTAATGTCATTATCATGGAAATGGGCTCAATAAAAAAAGTTTGGCCTACTCTTGCTCAATGCTTGCTCTCTCTTCCTCTCACCCTCTGGCTTCTACCATGAAATGATGATGCAGAAGGCTGGCATCAGGCATCAGCCCCTCAATCCTTTTTTTTATTTTTTGAGACAGCCTCAAGCTATCGCTCTGGGTAGAGTGCTGTGGCATCACAGCTCACAGCCACCTCCAATTTCTGGACTCAAGCGATTCTCCTGCCTCTACCTCCCAAGTAGCTGGGACTACAGGCGCCTGCCACAATGCCTGGCTATTTTTTGGTTGCAGCCATCATTGTTGTTTGGCAGGTCCAGGCTGGATTTGAACCCAACGTGGCTAGCACCTTAGCCGCTTGAGCCACAGGTGCCAAGCCAGCCCCGCAATCTTAGACTTCCAGAATGTGAGCCAATAAACTTCTGTTCACCACAAATTACTCAGTCTCAGATGTTCTCCTACAGAAACAAAAATGGACTAAAACAAACTTCCCATCATCCCCCACTAGTGAGCCTGCTCCCAACCAGGCTCCCTGCAAAAAACCAAACCAATCATTGGTGAATGTAGGATCTTTGGCAGAAGAGTTACATGAGGATGTAACTCTTCTAGCTTTATTAGCCCTTTATAGGCAAGTCCCCACAAAGGCCAGAGCCTTGCTCCCAGCTGGCCTCCCCAGGGCTCAGACAGCAGCTGACAGCCCACGGAGGTAGTCTCCCACTAGGGGCAGCACAGCCCAGTCATCAGTCCGCAGGGCCACGGGTGCTCCACCTCCCTGGCCCCCCTCCAGCCGCATCAGCAGCCTCGAGTCTGGGGGCAGGCGGATGGCTATGCAGTAGCTGGTGGGGGGCTGGGCCACAACCACAAAAGGCCTCAGGTGGTGGGACACCAAGGGCTCCAGCCCTTGTGGCCCAAGTGGGCACCACACACGACTCTCAGTGCCCTTGGGCAGACAGGAGTCCCACAACTCCTCAAAGAAACCTGGCTCGGCCCCCTCTGGGGGTTGGGGGAAGGGCAGAAAGAGGTCAGCAAAATTCACGGACAGGGGTGGCAGGTGGGCATGGCATGTGAGACCAGTAGGTGTGGTGTAAAGGGCATGGACATCCAGTCGTGCAGGGGCCGGGCGTCGGGGCTGCAGTGGCAGGAGCAGAGGGCGGACAGGGCGCCCGGGGCACAGGCAGGGCACGTGGACAGCTTCCAAGGGTGCATAGATCTGTCCTTCCACGCGAAAGCGCAGCTCTAGAGAGTAGACGAGCTCCAATACCTCCACCTGGAGCTGCAGCACTGGGAGTGGGCCCTTGATCTCTCGGGACCCCACACTCAGCCGCATCGGAGCTGGGGCCTCCTGTACCATCAGTGCTGCGGCAAAGCCCTGGTTCTCTGCCACCAGCGAAGAGGCTAGTGCAGGTGCAGCAAGTGAGGGGGCCAGTGCTACTCCCAGTTTAGGCCGTGCCAGGTGGGCCAGAAGGATGTAATAGAGGCGGGCATGGTCCCGCCCATCAGGGTCCTCCAGTTGCCTGGCCAAAACCTGCAACAAGTCTGCCAGGCCATCCCCACCACCTGCCTGTAGCAGAGCCCGGCAGACCCGCAGCAGGGCCTGCTGTAGGTCCCATCTTGTGCAGTGCCCAGCTGCAGCCTGTAGAAAGCTCAGGGTGGCACACTGGGCACTCCCATCTGCCACCTTTGCCAGCATTTGCAGATGCCAGCGAAGAGCTTCATCCCTGCCAGGCCTGGACACCACTTCCTGTCGCAACAACACCCTCAGAGGCTCCCCCAGCTCAGGGCCCACCTGATCCAAGAGGTCTACAAAGTGGGGAGCTAGCACAGGCCGGGCTCGGTATAGCTGGGCCAGTCCATGGATCAAGGGTGTCAGCACTGTAGGTTGCCTTGCCAGGCAATGGGCAACCAGGTATGAGGCCTGGAAGCAGAGAGTCGCCAAAGCCCGTGGGCCCCCCTCCAGGGCTGCCCTCTGCTGCAAACCGGCCAATAGCTCCTCCAAGGAGTGCTGTAGGCTCTGAACCTGGCCTTTCTCTTCTTCCTCATCTTCAGCACAGAAAAGGCACAGCAAATGCAGGCGAGCCAGGAGGGCCATCGGGTCGTGCAGGAGACTGGGCAGGAGACCACGGCACATCTGGGGCCTTAGCAGCAGTGGGGCAGCCTCCTCACCTTCTGGGCCCAGTGGCCAGTTCTCAGGGAAGTTCAGGAGGCAGTGCAGGTAAAAGAGATGGGTGGGCGGGGGCAGGGCTGGGTGCTGGGCTGCCAAAGTGAGCCGCCGGAGCAGCAAGGCCTCATCCTGGGCTGTGAACAGCGCCTCACCAAAGGCAGCCTTGAGAGCAAGAACAGCGTGCAAGAGCGTCATCTGTGCTGTGCCCAGCAGCCGTACCAGCTGTGGCTTGAAGAGTGCTGGTGGCTGTCCTTGCAGACCCCGTAGGGCCCAGCCCAGCAGCCACAGAAGCTGGGCTTGGGCCACTGGAGTGAGCAGATAGGTGATATCCAGCAGTTGGGCCACAGTGGCCCGCACCTCCCGAGCCTCCTCAAGGTGGGGTTCTCGAGCTGCAAGGCCATGCTTCCCCTCCTCAGCTCCCCGCCAGCTGGGTGCTTGGGGCTGAATGTGGGAATCTCCCTCTTCGACAAGAGTCCAGTCCCAGGGACCGCCCTTAATGGGGGACACCCCAGCCATGAGCAGGCCCTGCAGGCCAGCCCCAGCTCTGGATTGCACCACTAAGGTGTTGCGCAGAGCAAGTGCCAGCAGCAGGCTGAGGGGCTGAACAGGGCCCACCTGCCCCAACAGGCCTCGCAGCAGCCCCAGGGCGCCCCCCAACAGGCCTGGCTTACAGCTCTCCAGCTCTCGTAGGCACTCACACGCTGTGGCCTGTAAGGGGCGCTGTTCAGAGGTGGGGCCAAAGGCTGGTTCCAGATTGCTGCCAGAGGCCAAGCCAAGCAGTAGGGGTAGGAGCCGGCAGGAGGCGCCCGAGGTCGGGCCCAGGGCGCCTCCTGCCGCCAGGGCCGTGGTGGCTGCCAGTAGCAAGAGCCTCCGGAGAGCTGAGGGCCGTGGGGGTAGAAGAACTAGGGTATCCAACAGGGAGGTTGCGGCCACCTCGGCGGCAGGAGCGTCAGGCCATAGCTGGACTGGGTACTCCAAGCTCAGAACCAACAAGGACACCTGGGATAGGGGTTTAGGAGGGAATCACCAAGATGAGGCTCAGGAAGCAGGAGGCTGGGGTAACCACACCGACCAGGGCAGGAGACACGTGCGGGGCCTACCTTGGTCTGTTCACTCAGCTTCTCACTCCTCAGGTCGTTCAGAAGGTCGCGACCCAAATCTTCACCCTCCGGCCCTGCCATGAAGGCAGATGGGCTGGCCCGGAAGGCCGCCAGGCGCTGGGCCCAGGCTTCCCGGCTCAGGGGCCCCATGGTCCGGTGCGCAGGTGTCCGCGGAGACTGGGGGTAATCAGAGAAAACGCGCGCGGCCCCGCGGCCGCCAGAGGGCACCTTCCGCCACCCCCGAAGGGGCTACCATCCCCTCCAGGGCCATCTCGCAGATCCCAGCTGGGACCACGCACCGGGTCCCAAGACGAAACCGAGAGTTTTAGGGGGTGTAGCCCGTGCGGGCAGCTAAGGCCCCTGCGGGCGGGAGCGCGGGCCAGCAGGGGTGGGGCGCCAGACGGGCTGCCGGCATGGATGCGTGCGGAGCGCTCATTAGGCTGCCCGCGGCCGGCATCGAAACCACAGCGCCGCCCGAGCCCCCGGCGCCCACGGTAACGGGCTCAGTCCCTCCGCCTGACTCAGCCGCCGCGGGCGCTCGGCGGGCCGACTCCTTCCGGGCTGGCGGCACGGGGCGGGGCGCGGCGCGGCGCGGCGCGGGAGTGGCGAGGTCGGGCGTAGGCGGGGGCGAGGGCGGGGCGTAACGGGGCCTCCTCCCCGCCCGCAGCCGGCAGGTGCCGACTCGCTGGTTTCGCTGGGGCTGAGTAACTGTCCCGCCGGCAGGCCCCCCTTCCCCGAAACCGCCGCAGGCTGGGTGGAGGTGGGTGGACCCAGGCTCCCCCGCGCGGGGCCTGCGATCCCGGGGTCCTCCGGCGGACAGCAGCCCAGGCCCCACCCGTCAATGCCCGCGCGCACCAAACCCCGCGCCAGAGGCGTGCAGACCCCAGAGGATGGAGTGGGGGTGCGGGTGTCCTCGGGTGGCCGCTGGGGGTGTGCGAGGTGCTGTCTCAGGGCAAACGCAGGAAGAGCGCGCTGCGGCCCCAGCTGAACCGGTCGGGCGGGCGCCGTAGGGCTTGGCTTCGCTTCCCCGACGCCTGCCGGGCCCCCCACCCGCTCGGCTTGGGGGCAAGGAGCCGGCTCCCCGGTCGCCGACGGACCGGAGCTGCTGACCTTTGCCCGAGGTCGGCAGGGTTCGTGGCGGCGCGAGCGAGGCAGAGCCATAAGCCGAAGGGAAGCCAGGAAACAACGGGACCCACTGGGAAGGGCGGGTTGGCAGCGTCTTGGCGGGTCACCAGGCTCGCGGCTCGCCGCCTAGCAGAGTCGGGGAGGCCATGGCCCTGGAGGAGAGCAGCCCTGCAACTGGAGACCTGGGACCAAGCAGGGCTGCAACCAGCTGTCCTGACTTCAGAGGGCTTGCCCAGGGCTGTTTGGGGGTGTCTACTGGGCTGGGTCTGGTTCAGATGCCCCATTGACCCCTGGGATGGTTTCCAGGGCACAGAACCGGGTCCAGGGCCACCAAACCTACCACACACCAGCCTGACATGGATGAAACTAGCCTAAGCTCCCATGCCAGCTGCTGGCAACTCACTTCTCCACTTCCTCCAGGCTGTGCAAATCCCTCTGTACCCCATCCTGTTGCAGCTCCAGATGGGGGAAAGAAAGAAGGGTGTTTGAAAGAAGGGTGTCTGGGTGCCTAGTGTGCCAACCGTTGGGCTAGAGACAAGGACCCACCTGGAGGGACAGGTCCAGCCAGAAGGCCTGATCCCAGCTTCTCTGGGCCCTGGCTCCACAGCTGACTCACAGGCACCCCAAAGCACTTCCCTGTAGGTGCCTCAGTTTCCCCACCTATAAAATGGGCTGATGACTCCCACCCAGGAGGCAGTGGGGTGGGGCAGCCTGGCTAATTAAACCTGAGATGAAAGAGGCCAGGATGAGAGAAGCCCTGGGGAGGGAAGGCAGTTTGGAGTAGGAGCCTGTCTGGTTTCCCAGAGGCCCAGAGGGTGCTGATAACCTCACATCCCTGGCTGTCACCACGCATGGTAAGGCAGGAATGATTATTGAACCCCTTTTACAGTTGATGAGACAGGCTTCCAAGAGTCAGGATGCCAGACCACCCCTGGCCCTAGCTCAGCCTTTGTCAGTGTGGCTTCTGCAAACCACCAGCCTCTCTGAGCCAGGCTTCTGGAGCTGAGGGTCTGGAGGTGGGGAACCCACATGTGGTTTCCAATACTGTGATGGATGCAATGACATGGACTCACAGCAACCCCAAGTCACAAAAGTAGGTACCATTCACAGATGAGGAAAGGGAGGCCCAGAAATGTCCAGTCACTTACCCAAAGTCATAGAGCTACTCAGGTGGAGCCTGGACTTCAGCAAATAGCCCCTGGCCATCTCCCCACACCCGCTTCTCTCAGCCCTCTTGAGTGTCCAGGTCCCTGGATGGCTGATCCCTGCTCTCATTTGTTTGCCCAGGTGGGTGTCTGCTACCCTATGGGAGGTTAGTGCTGGCTCTGTCCCTAGCAAAGGCCAGGCATAGAGTAGAGCTCAGCCATCATCAGCCCCAGCCGGGAAAAGAGTGGCATCCCAGCCACAGGGGAACAAGTATGGGCTACTGCCCAGTGGCTGGGCAGCCAGTTTTCCACTTGATGTCCTCACTATGTTTCTTCTCTTCTTGCTGAGTTTGTCCTCCCCCATGTAGCCCCATTCTCGGGAGACACTTGACACATGCTTAGAAAAGGGAAAGTCAGTTTCTTAAGAGGTCCTTAGCCTTGGTTTTCTCATCTGTAAAATGTGAGATACAACTAACACAGCTGCTGATTATGACGCTTGGGTGCTGAGGATACAGGGACACTTTAAAAAGGAAGAGTCAATAGGCACATTCATAGAGATAGAGGGTGCCAGGGCTGGGGGCTGGGAGGAACAGAGAGCGACTGCTAATGAGTACAGGATTTTCTTCTGAGGTGATGAAAACATTCTGGAATTAGGTAGTGGTGATAAGTTGTACAGCTCTGTGAGGATATAAAGCCAGCAAAGTGTACACTTGATAAAAGGGTGAATTTTATTTATTTTAATGAAACTATTAAAGTAGTTTTAAAAAGGAATCCCTCAAGTACAGACCTTGTACTCATGGAGAGAACAGACAACAAAAAAGACAAACCAGGGCAGCGCCTGTGGCTCAGTGAGTAGGGTGCCGGCCCCATATACTGAGGGTGGTGGGTTTGAACCCAGCCCCTGCCAAACTGCAAAACAAAAAAATAGCGGGCGTTGTGGTGGGCATCTGTAGTCCCAGCTCCTCGGAAGGCTGAGGCAAGAGAATCACCTAAGCCCAAGAGCTGGAGGTTGCTGTAAGCTGTGCTGGGACAGCACTCTACCGAGGGCGACAAAGTGAGACTCTTTTAAAAAAAACACACACAAAAAAAACACACAAACCAAAATTTCAGAGTCAAAGATGCTGCAGAGAGAAAAGAATAGGGTAATGGGACAGAGGTGATGGGGACGGGGCCAAGGATTTACCTAGGGTGTTCAGAGAGGCCTCTTACAAGAAGGGACAATTGGCTGAAACCTGAATGGCAAGAGGCAGCCTGTCAGTGAGTAGGGGAAAGTGTTCCAGGCAGAAGGTGCAGTTGGAGAGGAGGCCTGAGCTGGAAGCAGGGTCTGTTCAAGGGATGTAAGAAACAGGCCATGTGGCTGGCACCCAAGGACTCAGCCAGAAGGGAGTTGGGAGGTCACCAGCGGCTAGGGCATGCCAGGCCTTGGGATTTTACTTCAGTAGAGATGAAGCTCCTGGAGGGTTTGAGCTAAAGGGAGACAAGGTCCTGACTTGGCTCACTGCAACCTCCTGGGCTCAAGCGATCCTCACACCTCAGCCTCCTGAGTAGCTGGGACTCCAGCTAATTTTGTTTGTAGAGATCTGGGTCTCACTATATTGCCTAGACTAGTCTCAATCCTCCTACTTTGGCCTCCCAAAGTGCAAGGAGTGAGCCATGCCCAGCCCCTGACTTGGGTTTTAACAGCACCTCACCTAACAACACGGCCAATCTGTGCCTCCAACCTCAGTTCCTATCCCCATCCCACCAGGTAGCCTTTGGGTTCACCGCACACACACTGAGCTCACTCCTGCTCTGGGGCTTTAGCCAGGCTTTTTGCTGGTAGGCACAGCTGGCTCCTCCCTCACATTCAGTGACACCACCCCCCACCTGCTACTATCACCTCACTCTAGTCAAATGTTCTGCATTTCACTCCTCCCTTGTTTGCCTTGCATCACAGAATTCTCAGTGCCTAGCACACAGTAGGTGTGAGTAAATGTTGACTGAATTAGGGATGGATGAACAACATCTAGTCAGTCCTGTGCTGGGTGCTGAGCAAACAGTGGTGAATAGAGCAGAAGGTGCCTGATCCCCACAGGGCTCACAGTTTAGCTCCATGTTTACACAGGTTCTTATACATTGTCTGGCCCCAGAGCTGCCTATGAACCACAGCCTGTGGGCCAAACCTAACCCACAAAGGTGTTTTGTTTCACCTATTCCATGTATTTAAAAAATTTGAGCTAACTTGGGCACAGCCTGTGGTTCAGTGTTAAGGGCGCCGGCCCCATATACCAAGGGTGGTGGGTTCAAACCCGGCCCCAGCCAAACTGCAACCAAAAAAAATAGCTGGGCATTGTGGTGGGCACCTGTAGTCCAAGCTACTCGGGAGGCTGAGGCAAGAGAATCACCTAAGCCCAGGAATTAGAGGTTGCTGTGAGCTGTGTGACGCCACGGCACTCTACGGAGGAGGACAATAAAGTGAGACTCTGTCTCTACAAAAAAAAAAAAAAAAAAATTTTTTTTTGAGCTAACTCTTAAAAATCAGTAGATTTCACTCACAAATCTAGATTTCTGGCTTTTCTTGGAAAATCAAAAGATGTGGCCATGTTGGGTTTTTGTATCTGCGTAACAAAACTGTGACTATTTTTCAGGTAGGCACTTTCTCCGTAGCCTCCCACATTCTACTCTCCTGGACAACCAGCTGTCAGTTGGCTCTTGTCATCGAATTTGTAGTATTGTTTTCCCTTTTAATAAAGAAATTTGTTCTGTATCTATGTCTCTACCAAAAGGTGGAACGTGAAAGGTACATGGGTCACACAAGTCAAGAAAATAGGATATTCATTCAACAAATATTTATTGATAATCCACTTTGTGTCAGGCACAGCTGAAGATGCTGAGGGGCAACAGCACAGACACAGCTTCCTCCACCCTCTGGGCTCCAGGCCACGCTCTATGAGTCCCTTATGCAAGAGGAGATGTTCCATTGGCTGGCTTTTCCCATTCTACTTCCCACCTGGCCTCTGGACATTGGGGTTGCTCCCCCATGAGAAAAACCACCCCGGTGTCCAGGGCCATCTGTGAACACATCACCTACCAAGTATAGGCTGGCAGGGTCTAGCACAACAGAAGTGCTCAGTAATCATTTGTTGACGAAATAAATTAAATTCACTTCTCTCCTAGACAGCATTGTCAATGTTGTTTCTCCTGGATTTACCTAAAAAGATAAGCATGTAGTAGGTGCTTACTTAATGTCAGATGAACAAAAAAGTCTAGGGTCAGAATAACAGCAGAGGCCTGGCAATGGGGTAGGTGCAACACAAACACCCCTTGGCAAGAACTCACATCACCCTCCCAGTAACCCCAAGAGGCTGTGACAGACAAGGAAAGCCCCTTAGCCAAACTCACTCCAGGAATCAGGGAAGAGGCTCACATGATCCCAAAACTCATGGTTTCCCCACCCACCCAGGAGGTGCTCCACAGAGGTGTATGGACAGGGCCTCAAGAAGCTTCCTTACTCTTGAAAAACTATCATCTTCCACCAGATGCCTAGAAGTCCACCCTCAGCCAGCTACTCCTCTTTTTAACTCTTGTGTGAATTCATTTATCAGACTCATTTCCTCCTAATCTGTTCCAGCAAACATTTAGAATGTGAGATATACATTTAGGAAAGACTCTTAAAATGTTAGTTTATTTTATTGGGAGTGGGGTAGAGGGAGGGTCCCATCCCTGCCCCTACTAGCTCAACTGGTGAAATAGCTCAGCTGTGGCCAAAGTGCCATAGTTAAGTGCCACAGAGTGCTTCCAGGAGTCTTGGGGATGTGGGGGGACCCCTAGCAGAGCATGACCACTGTTCAAGGCTGAACCAGGGTAGGCTGCAAGGAGAAAACTCTAGTGGCAGCCGCTGAGGGAGGAGGCTGGGCTTGATCCTATCTGGGGTCCTCAGCTCTATCCAACCTTGCTGCATCTGAAATCCACCGACTAGAGACAAGGGGAGTTTCTGTGGGGGTGTAAGCCCCAATGGCCAAGACGCTGAGGGTTCCCGAGATCTCGGTGGACTCGTCCAGTTTAAACACCTCTTCCTCCACGAAGCCTTCCCAGGCAAAAGACAGACTCCACTGCTTGGTACTCGGGCCTCTCCGCCCACCGGCTTGCGTCCCTGCGTGCCTTCCTGCATGAAGCCGGCGCCGGGCAAATACCTCTGGGCTGAACCACGAATTGCTCAGCCGGGCTCTTAGAATACCGGGTCGCCTGGGCCCGGGCCGCGTTCAACAAGTGAGGGCCGAGTCGCGGGTTCCAGCCTGGCGGCTTCGCGCCTCCCCAGGCGCCTCGGGCGTGCCAGGCCGGGCCAGACCCAGTTGGACGAGTTTCATTTCATCACTCGCGGAGCGTGCGAGCGCCGGTGCAAATAACGTTGCCCCGTCCCCGCCCTGTCCTTCTCTTCTCCCTCCGAAACTCCAGTTCGCAAACGCAAGCACGCCCGGCCCAGAGGTCTCGGGCGGGGACCAGGCGGTCTAAGCAGCCGGGTGCTGGGTGCCCGGCGCCCGCCCCCGCCCGCCCGGCCGCCCCGCCCGGACCGCGAGGCCACCTCACCGGCAGCGGAATGGAAACCGGTTCGACAGGTAACAAATAGGTGGGTTGTCACCGTTATTTCCCAACGCATGCGCCGTCGCTCCCTGGCCACTCCAAGCTAATTAGATCAGATCAGCCTCCCCCCACCCCGCCCCACGCCCTAGCCACCAACACACACACTGCCGCGAGCCAATAAAGCGTGAACCCGTCCGTCCGGCTCGCACTTTAAGACTTCTTGAGCGGCCGCAGGGACACCAGTCGAGCCAAGGGACGCTTACCTGCCGCTTCCCCCGCCGCCCGCTGCACCTGGCTACAAGGAACCTCGTTCCGAGGGTGGACGGCGACACTCGGCGGAGTTGGAAACGGCGCGCGCCGTCCAGGCACCGTCTTTTAGCGGAACGCGGGGGCGCCTTTGCGACTCCTTCCCTGAACCGTGCTCCCTCCCTCCCGCCTCCAGTCAGCCCCGGAAAGGTGGGACGGCTCCCGGCTCTAGTTACAGAAGCGGACCGTGCCCGCGAAGAGGGTTGGAAAATGCCCCGCGCGTTCCTGGTGAAGAAGCCGTGCGTCTCCACGTGCAAGAGGAACTGGAGCGAGCTCCCCGACGAGGAGCGCGGCGAGATCTACGTGCCAGGTGAGGCGGCCCCGCTAGCCCTTGGGCGCCGACCCAGGGCGCGGGGCTGGGGGCAGGGCCGGCGGAAGCAGCGCCGAGTGGGGGCGGGGGCCGCAAGGTGAAGCCCGCCAGGCCCGGGGGGTTTGGGGCCGCCTCCCCTGCACCGGCCCGAGCCGCAGCGCAGGGGAGGCAACGGGGTGTGTCACCGCTCAGGCGACCCTCGGCTCTCGCGTCGTAAATCCTGAAAGCCGAGGACTTTCAAGAGGCGGGAGGAGAGCACTGGAGCGATGCCACTTTGGGAGGCGGGGACCGAGCTGGAGTTTCGGTGGAGATTTGCGCTAAATCAGAGCCCAACCCGCTCGCATAGGTCTCTTCTTCCTCACAGTACTAGTGGCGAGTAGGGGTGTTCGGCGGCTCAGGCCGGTGGTCCCGCACAGTGCACCGAAACAGTGGCGAAAGCGCCCGCCTTACTCCGTCCTTAAGTGCCCTTAAAACAAAGGTGGGATCGAATCTCACCTGTTAGAAACGTAACTTCCTTCAGCCTTGCAGAGGTCACAACTGAGCGGAAAACCGTTTAAAGGAGCCCACCCCAAGCCAGGGTACCGGGCCCAGGGAAGCTGGTGTACTCATTTTATTTTTGGCAGACGCCTTGACAGCGTCAATTGTGAATGAGTAACCTGAGTTGTTTCTTCCTCCAGTGGCGTCTTCCCTTGCAAGCCCTGAGAACACTTCTGCCCCTCTGTCCTTCCCCCACCCCCACCAAAGTCTTTGGTCTGGAGAAAGCCAACTTCCTTCGCTACTCCCCTCCCCAGTCCTTGGGGGTGGGGCAGGGATGCACCGAACACCCGCCCAGCGCCTCGGTGGGGGGAGAGGTGGTAATTAACCAACCGACTTTGACCCTTGATCTGCAGGCTCCCTGGCACCGCCCAAGCCTTGTAGGAAAGTGGGAAAATGAGGGCAGCGGTGAGGGGCCCTAAGGGCTCTTGCCTCAGTTTCCCTTATGAATAAGCTGTTGGAGGCAGTGGTGTAGTAGTGAGGTCTTTGTGGCCTGACCTGCCCAAGATCCAAGGGCCTATGGTGCTGGTGGGATGTTTCACCTTAACCTGCTCTCAATCAGCTGGGCCCCTCTTCTGTGGCCTCCTTAAAATAAGGGAATGTGCAAGAAGGCTCTGAGGACCTCACTGGGGAAATTGAGGCAAAAGGGGAAGTGAATGGGCTCCTCACCTGAAATAAATCAGGATGCAGGTCAGGTCTTTGTGTACTGCTTCTGGCTTTGCCAAGTCCGGGGCAAGCTGACTGGTTCTCCATCTAGGGAAGGGCTGCAGAGGGACAGAGCCCCCTCCTTGCTTCTGCCTCCACCCCAACCTGTGTTTGACTTGCTGCTTAGCTGCTCCTTGGGATCTGATAAACTGAACTTGGACTGTGTTAAAGGTGAGCTGAGCCTTAAGCCAGACTCAGTGTGCTGTTATTTTTAGTTTAATTTCACATCCCAATCAGTAACAGATCATGTGTTGACTTTTACAAAGGACAAAGAAATCCCGTTTGTTCAAATCATTGACTTCCTTGAGTCCTAGTGATTTTCCTCACCACAGTTGCCTTGGTAGGAGTGCCAGGGAAGACCTGTGCCCCAGGGGCTGTCCCTTCAGGTGCAGGGGAGGGCTTCTGGGTGATCCATGCCATCTACTACTGCCATCCAGGTGAGGGAGACCTGCAGGCCACTTGCTCTTGTCCAGGACATTGGGTTGGGGGTCTGGGTGAGGGTGAGAATCTGCCCTCATTGCTCTGGTGAGGGGAGAATCCTGTAGGATCAAGTAAAGGATAGAACTGACAGAACTTATTTTAACCTCTAAAAGCTGTGTGGGCCACTGGAGAGTTTTCCCTCAGTTTGTGGAAATGAGAAAGGGAATGTCCATAGTCCATGCTCAGATGCCTCAGATGGCTGGAGAGACAGGGGTGTGTTTTGTGGTGGCCTGTCCCCTGGCTAGGCCATTCCATCACCAGCCAACCATGACCCCAGGAGCTGGCTAGGCATGTTTCCATTACCCCACCTTACAGACTCCTGGCACGTTGTGACCATCTAAGCACTGACCCTGGAAAGTCTGGGGAAAATGGGAGCATTTGAGTTCTGACCTCCTGCCAGGTTCCTCTGAGACCCTCAAAGCATCACAGGGACAACAACCTGGAAAGAGAAGGTTTTACTGGCCAAAGATTCTGGACTCCAGCCTGGCAACTATGATCCAGGGCCCCAGTCTGACAATCACACCAGCAGGCAGAATTCTAGGGTTCCCAATCCCTAGGGCAGACTAGGGCAGAATCTCTTCCTTGGGAAGAGGTGGAAGCCAGCTCTATTGCTACCTTGAGGACCCAACTCCCTTCCCCACCCCACATCTCTCCTTTGTTATGTCAGTATTGACTATGGAGTGACAGAGAGTGATGCTGATTCCTTGAGGATGAACCCAGGTACCTGTGTCCAGGGGGTAAATTCCGCCTTGTTGACTGATGGGGAAGGACTCCAGGGACAGGGCCGAAGCCAATTCCTCCAAACCCCTGGCCCTGCTGAGAGAAATCTCTAGTTCAGGAAGGCACTTGAGGATAGGTCAAGCCCTGGGAGCAACCAGGGCCTCTCCCAGGCCTCCAGCCACCCCCTTCCATGCCTCCTCTTCCTGCTGGGCTGGCTAGGGTCTGCTCAAGCCCAGGAAGGCCAAGGGGCTATACTGTAGGAGACTGGAGCTTCAGGGAATGCAGCTCAGCTTTGCTGTGCCACTAGGTAGTATGGGAACTTGGGCAACTCTCTTTGCTGGCTAGTCAGAAAGGCTTAGAAAGTCAGCTTTTGGCCCCAGAGTACATGAGTGGGGGGTGAGGAAAGGAGGTTGGGGGTAGGGAGAATTTAGGTCTCTGATGATTATTCTAGTAATTTCTGGGAAGTGTTTGGCAGCCATGGAGATGCTTGCTGTGCTTTCCTGGGAGCAAGGCTGGGAGAGTGGCTAGCTGACAGTGGACAGGGACAGAAGAACAATTTGGACCCAGGGATTAGGCTAGATGGGACTCCTACCTGTACCAGGGGGTGTTATCACCCTGTTGTTTGTCCTGAGTTTGGGTATCCTGAGATGGAAGCCTGCCAGACCATTTGTCCAGAAAGAGAGCAGGTGAGGGCAAGTCCTTTGGCTGCAGGGAGGATGGCGAGGGAAGCCTGGCTGTTGATGAGGTCAGGGTTCCTTTGTATCATGGTTCATTTTCAACAGGTACTGTGTGCAGTCCTGATGGGGTAGCATCCTGCACTGGCTGGAGGGCTGGAGGGTGGGAGGATGCAGGAAGCACAGCTCCCAGCCATTCTGGGCTGGGCAGGCTGGTGTGAGAGCTGAGGTGCAGGTTCACTTCAGCGTGGACACAGTGAAAAATGGTTGGAAAAGGAGAAAAAGATACTGCATGAGAGAAGAACTTCTGGCAGTTCACAGAACAGAAACAAAAGGCTAAGACACCAACCCAGGTGTTTCTGGGGCTGCACACCTCTGCCAGTTGGCTGGTGCTGGATCCTTTCAGGTAACCATTAGCTGATGTACAGCGACTAGGGAGACAAGCAGGGGGACACCAGCCCTTCCTGATAAAGAGGAAGGCTGCTCCATGCCAGCCTGGGGTCCTGCCTCACCTTTAGAACTAAACTGAGCCTTATGCCCCAGGGCAGCATTGGCATCAGACCCGTGCTCTCAGGTGGGGCCCAGGAGGCTGGGTGGCCTTGCATCTCCTTCATTTGCTCTCCCCAGAGAGCCAGGGACCAGGCCTCATGCCCAGCCATGTCCTGAGGCCCTGAATGGGGTAGGTAGGACCTGACACTCTGTCTAGTATTTGGACCAGTAGCTTTCAATCTAAGAGAGAGGATACTTGTGGAAGGTAAGGTAGGAGACAGCCCTTACAGGGGAAGCTGCCCTGGGCACAGCCCCTGGTGTCCTTGCCTCTGCTTTGGGATTAGCCCTCAACATCACCAGGTAGAGGCAAGTTGGGTCAACAGGAGGAGAACCCATAAGCTCCCGGAGGGCATAAGGAGAGGGCTGGGCTGGTTTGGCCTTGCCACACTCCACAGCTGTGGGCGGGTGATGAGTAGCCACAGTGGCCGCCGCCTTGCCGGAAACACCTAATTAGGGGACAGAGCAGCACAAGCAGGGCCCAACCAGTTCTGCTTCCTGCCTCCTGCCACTCAGGTACACTCAGTGATGGGGTGGCACAACAGTGCATACTCCTTGTGCGTGTGGCTGTGGCAGGGACACACGGGGGTGGCAGGGAGACTGGTTAGGCGGGGCAGGTGGGATAAGGCAAACATCCCCACCCTGGCAGTGGCACCACCCATCCACCTCACTTGCCCCTCGCTCAGGGTATAGTGGCCCAGAGTCTAACCAGGCAGGCTCAACCCCATCCCAGCTCCCAGCACTAGCCCAGCCAGGTTTGTGTGGAACAAGAAGGCAGACGTGGGACACAGGTTTCTTCCCAAGCTGGCTTGGATCCTCAGGACCCTCATGTACCCTGCTCAGGTGCATGGAAGCTCAGAATAGCCACTCATTCCAGACTCAGCCAGTCCCCTCACCTGCACACACTCCCACTCTGCTGCTCTGCAAAGCCTGGGGCCTCCCTCACGATGTCCAGCACTGACAGAAGAGGGTAGAGGTTCCTGTTCGTTTCTACCTGGATTGAGAAATGTAAAGTGTCATCCAGCTTTGAATTCTCAGTCCAGGTCTTCAATAGCTGGTGACCTGGCACCAGAAGCTACTGACACCTCACCCACCCTTGGCCCCAGCCCCATAGTTACTGACGCTCCTGCTGCAGGAGCCAGGCTGGGCTGCCACTCAGCCCTGAGAGGTGTGACGCCAGCTCAGAGGCCAGGCCAGGGCCAGGCACTGGTGAATCAACGCCCGGAATGAGGTGGCTCATTAAAGGCCCCCGGACAGACGGACGCCAGTGCCTGCAGGACAGGTTCTGGGCGGCGACAGCGGGCGCATTCTTCTCCTCTCAGACCTTTGTTGTTTTTGAGGGGGCGAAAGCCAGGGCCTCTCCCGAAACTTTGAAGCTTTTATACGAGCCCTTGCTCCATGGTCACGTTTCCCTGCTTCTCCCATGTTCTTCCTGTCCTGGAAGAAGGGCCAAGGACAGTAGCCTTCTGGCCTGTGCCTTTGCGCTGCTCTCTGCCTCACTGGTCTGGGGACTCAGGGTGCAGAGGGCCTCACTCATGGTTCTAAAATCCTAAATCAGCCCCCCATCCTCCTCTCTGAAGCTCATTCATCCTTTCTGTCCGAGGCCCCTTTTGATTTCCTTCTGAAGGTTGGAAAATGTCCCTCGCTTATAGGCTTTAAGTACAGAGCTTAGGCTCTTTGGAAGGACTACACTAACTTGAAACATTAGACTATCACCTCAGCTCTGCTAGCTTCCAGCCTTGATGCCTGTGTCTCCCAAGAGCACTCCTCCTTGTCCTCTCTGGTCGGGACTAAGCTCAGAGTCGGAAGCCAAGCCTCCCGGCCCTGTTCAGTTTTAGGTGTCTGTCCAGGGAGCAGCCCTGTCAAAGGGCTGCCAGGTATCGGTGCCACCACCCCCTGGGGGAGCCCAGCCCCACTGCTCAGCGAGCGGTCCCTGCTGTGGGGGAGGGTTGCAAAAGCTTGGGCAGGCCAAGACTGTTAGTGCATCCACCTGCTGCTCCTTGACCTCCTCCCTGCCCCACCCACTGGCCTGTTTTCCTGTGGAGCTGGCCTGGCTAGGTATGGGGAACCTGGAGCCCTGATGGGCTGGAGAGGCAAAGACTGGCAAAGACTGGCAAGCCCATAGGAGGAAGGGGCTAGGACCACTTGAACCCCCAAGGCCAGCAGCTAAATTTACCCCTCTGGGTAAGGATGAGTTGCAAAGCCATTGTTAGGCACAGAGCCTTGGTTGGCAGAGAGGGATGGACTGGAATCTAGAGGGACTGGCCCAGGTGGGGTAGCAGACAACTCTGGAGGGATAATTGGCGGGGCAGTTCAGTCCTCCCAGTTCCGCTAAGACACAAATTACTCAGCGGGCAGTGGTGCTTGGTTGGCGTCACCTGCAATTACCTTAATGGGGCATGAGGGAGGTACCGGCTTCTAGCCATTTCACTGCTAGGAACTATTCAGAAATCCCACTGGATCCTCTTTTTTCTACCATGCCCCTCACTTGGCTATTCTCTCCCTAGTCAGCCTGGGCTTCTGCCCACCTCCACCCTACCGGGAGCCGGAACCGTCAGTGGCTGAACCCCCTTCTTGCCCCCTGGCTTTGGACATGAGCCTTCGGGATGCCAGCTATAGTGTGGCCCCCGCGCCCTGTGTGGTGGCCCAGCTGCCCTCTGAAGACATGGGCCGCCTGACAGACCCCCAGAGCAGAGACCATGGTTTCCTCCGCACCAAGATGAAGGTACCAGGGGTGTGTGTGTAAACCTGTGTGCAGCCTATGAGATGTGGCACAAATGAGACATAGACAGAGACTGACCTGGGACCTGAGCCAAAGATTCTGCAGAGAAGTGAACTTAGCTGGATCCCAGATGGGGTCGGGGGAAGAGAAGTAGGTCTGAAGTTCTTTGGAGTCCATGTCCATGGTGGTTCAGTTGAGTTTCTGGCCACAAGAGGCAAGGAGAGCCATAGGAAGGGGCTTCTCTTTACACAGAAGTTCCAGGCTAAGTATTTAGATGTGAGCCTGGTTCTAGACCCTTATCTGTGCTGCACTGAGAGAGATGTGGAGTCGGGCACAGTGGTTAGCTATTCCCTGAGACGCATATCTGGCAATCACCTTGCCCAAGTCTGCTGCATCCAGTCCCTGCCTCATCCAAGGCCTTACGTGTAGGGCAGGGTCTACACCAGCAACCCTATTGTGTTCAGCAGCATGAGCAGTGAGGAGGACATGAGGTAGCAGAGAGCACAAACCACAGGGCTGGCCCTGGCTGGGTCTGCATTCCTGAAAGCTCCAGGAGCTGGGAGCATCTGCCAGCAGGGATCTAGTGAAATGGTGCTTCTCATAGCACTGTCTTATGTGCCAAAAGACTGGAGAGAACTGGCAGGGGTTGCTGGGCCTTCCTCTCCTCCTGTGGAGGGTGAGTGTGTATTGTTACTGTGGGAAACAACTGAGAAGTGTGCCAGGTGGTTGGCTAGAGCCAGCTGGGGCACTCCTGATACTCACGGCTCCCTAAGCCCCACTTGGACCCTTCCACTGCCCCCTGGACCGTGGGTAGGGAGGGTGTGGAGTGAGTAGAGAGAGTATAGGATATAGGTGAGCCAGGGAGAGTCCCGACTGACCCCAGGGCCTTGACTGGGTAGATCGGAAAGCAGGACACATTAAGGGGTAGTGGCTGAGAGGGTGTGGAGTGATGGGCGTGTCACCTCCTGAGAAGGAGGAGTTGCCGGTGACGGGGCCACCCACAGAGCATAAGCAATCTCCACAGTGTTCACAGAGGTAGAGCATTGAGGCCACATCACCCTGTGACACACATACCCATGCTGGTCACATCTGGAGAGCTGTTACAACTGCTCTTAGCTGGACACTTTCAAAGTTGTCTGGTGGCATCCAGGATTTGTTTCAGATAATCCAAGGCCAGGAGATGAAACCACACTGGCCCTAAGTGACAGGGCACGGGGCTCATGCTGTTAGTTGTCAGTTGTTTTGTATACATTTGAAGTTTTCCATAATTAAAAAAAGAAATCAAAAGGGTTTATAGGCAGGAATGTCCTCAGGGTGGCAAAAGGCTTCAGACCATGCCACACAGGCCTGGCTCGAGTAAAGCATGAGCTGGGCTGGCCTACAAAGGGACTTCAGACCTGCAGTGCCTGCCTTGGGAGACGGTGGCATGGGTTTTTTTCCTGTGCCAAGGGGAAGAACAAGAGTGGATGAGCAGAAACTACAGAAACAGATTTGGCCTCAGTTAAGGGCAACTTTCTAATAGGGGGAAGTACCTGAGGATGAAATAGCTGCTTCTGCAGGTGGTGAAGGAGAGCCTGGTGGCAGTCTTGAAAAGGGACTTGGGAACCCAACTGGGAGCTGGCCTTCTGGCCCCTGCAGTGTAGGCACTGCTTTCCTCAGGGGCACTAGGGCTGGCATCTGTGTCTTCCAGTCTGTCAGCCTGCAGCCTGAACTTCTTGATATCTGTCACAAATACTGTCCTTACCCACAGGTGACCCTAGGGGACAGTCCCAGTGGAGAGCTCTTCACCTGCCACATCTGCCAGAAGGCCTTCACCTACCAGCGCATGCTGAATCGCCACATGAAGTGTCACAATGACGTCAAGAGGCACCTCTGCACATACTGTGGGAAGGGCTTCAATGACACCTTTGACCTCAAGAGACATGTCCGGACCCACACAGGTAAGCAGAAGCCCAAGGCTGTCGGGGTGGTGCTCTGACACTAGGAGGGAGAACACCAGACCTGCCTGGCCTGGGCATGTGGGAAGATTTCAGCAGACCTTGCTCTCCCTTAGTTAGGGGCAGCCCAGGAAGAGCATCAGAGCTCAGAACAGAAATTCTCCCAATTTTATCCAGTAGGACTTTTGATTTGAGAGCCACTCAGGAAATTGGTGGTGGATAGGCCTCTGTCCATCCCTCTTTCCTAGAGTCAGCTATCCTGTCCTTTGTGTCTGCAAGCTGCTGACAGGTTCTGAGGTCCCTGTCAGGTCTCTGATGCTGGCCCCTGTCCTCTCTGCAGGTGTGAGGCCCTACAAGTGCAGCCTGTGTGACAAGGCCTTCACTCAGCGCTGCTCCCTGGAGTCTCACCTCAAGAAGATCCATGGCGTGCAGCAAAAGTACGCCTACAAGGAGCGGCGTGCCAAGCTGTATGTGTGTGAGGAGTGCGGCTGCACGTCCGAGAGCCAGGAGGGGCATGTCCTGCATCTGAAGGAGCACCACCCCGACAGCCCGCTATTGCGCAAGACCTCCAAGAAAGTGGCTGTAGCCCTGCAGAACACTGTCACATCCCTGCTGCAGGGCAGCTCCCACCTGTGAATGGCACAAGCCTCCGGGATGCTCCCAGAGGCCCCGAGGGGGTTTGGGATCACCTTCCTGCGGCCTCTTGCCTGAACACCAGTGAGATGGACTAGAGCTCCCGTGCCTCAGCATCCCCCTAGGGCACATGTGCTCACTCAGGCACAGCAATGAGCTCTGCTCATTTTTGCATTTTTGTCTTATGGGCACAGGCTGCTCTGAGCCTGGGAAGACATGTCTGAATGGGGATGGGGAAGGGGTGAAGCCAAGGCTGCCTTCGATTAGAAGCAGCTGCCTTCAGATATCCACTGTTCCCTGGCAGCAGGACTTCCCTCCCAGAAGGAAGTATGAGACGGGATCCTACCGCCCTCGCTTCTGAGTATAGGGCAGCGGCTGTGGATCCCCAGTGGACAATAGAGTCGAGAGCACTGGCAGAGAGCACCCTGAAAGCAACTGTGGTGGGGGGCTGGCAACGGCCCATCTACCTGTCAGAACTTGTAATGCTCAGGGTTCTGGGGCACTCTGCCCTTCCTGATAAAGAGAGGCACACGTGTGTGTGCACAGCTGTGTGTGCATGTGCACAAGCAGGAGGCCTTTCCACATACCACCTCATTTTTAAGAAATCAACTGCAAAGTGCCAAGGAGGTTTTATTTCCTTCTTTAAAAGATGACAGTGTACAAATATTAATATATTTTTGGTGCCACTTGTGACTATTTGACTATTTTTAAAAGCAGGATGGAGCTGGCTTTTCTCCATTCCCATGTGGTTCTACTTATCCTGGACATTTCAAACCTCCTGTGTGCCTTGGCTCTGGGGGTGGCTGCCCCAGTGCACCCCCTCACCCTGTTCATTGTACCTCTGAGATATTAACTGAAGACCTTCCCATAGCCCCGCCCTGGAGGGTGACTATTCCATCTTCCCTCTGTCCTCTGGGCTCTGCCCCTCTCCATCCTTTCAAGTGGAGCCTCAGGAGCCTATTTGCCCCCTGATGACAGATTGCCAACTGCTCATGGAGTAACTCACCATTCTGAGGCTGAGGATGTACACCGCTGGGGCTTCAGGGGTCAGCCAGGTGGCATGATTAGTGTATGACACCAGTCCACTGCCTGAAGTACAAGACATGTTCAGTGCCAGGCTGGAAAGCCTCCCTTTTTCCTGTTTGAGTCAGAAACTCTAGCACAGTAGCAAAAATTAGGGCAGATAAGAACCAACACATCAGAAACTTCCAGAGGAAAGTATTAGATGGTTATCAAATCCTATTCGTAGTTTTCTTATTGACTGTTCTTCAGATGGTCGAATTGGGATTTGAGTGCCTATGGAGAGAGCCATCCTGGGCTGCTTGCCTCCCTTGGCGCAACTGTGTTTCCTGCTGATACCAGGAACGGGGGAGGGTGGTCTACAGGGCTGTGTGTTTTGTGGAAAAGGAAAGACAGGCAGGGGTTAGAGCCACCCTACCAGAGAGCAAGGGAGGCACACAAAAGAGGTCCACAACACAGCGGGCTGGGCAGCCTCTGCGACCAAGCCCCAGCCAGGCAGAAGCAGCCTTGGATAACGCTCTGAAACGTGCACAGAGTGATTCTGAAGACTTGTTTTATTTTACTAGATTGGGGAGCTGCTGTATTTTCAAAGTTATCTACCATAAAATAGCATTATCTGGAAGCTCTGTTTTTGTTTACATTTCTGTATCCCTGGGTTCACTGCCAATCTGAGGCAGTCATGAGGTTCTGTGTTGTTTGTTTTATTTTATAACCTTCCCCTAACTATTAAAATCAGAGAACTAATGATTTCTGTGGTGTTTTTTGTTTGATTGTTTTTTGTTTTGCCTTATGGGCTTCCTTTATCCCAAGCAGAGAAATTAATCAAAACAACTGATGTTGATTGCACTAATGTACACAGCTATGATTTAACAATAAAAAAATAAACTAATTAAAAAAAATAAAATAAGGGTGACACCTGTGGCTCAAAAGGGTAGGGCGCCGGCCCCATGTGCCGGAGGTGGCAGGTTCAAGCCCAGCCCCGGCCCAAAACTGAAAAAAAAAAAAATAAATAAATAAAATAAAGTATCTAAATACAAAAAACAAAAAAAAACAACTGATGCAATCTATCTTCAATCCAAACTTTCCCCCCTTGCAGTTACCAGTGGGCTCAATTTAGGACAAAAACCTGACCCTGATAGATGAGGTGACCTTCCCAGGATCTGGCTTGGGCAGTCAACACCTGCACCTGCTGATCCCTGATCTGGCCAGCTCTCCCCTTAGCAGTAGCAGTAGTAGGGCCTCCCTGGATTCTCCTCATCCTGATTGACAGCTGCCACCAGGCTACTTGTGGTTCCAGTCTTGGCTTCTCTTCAAAGCACCCTTCTAGCATTAGACCACAGACGGAGCCATGTTCCCAACAAAAGGGTGCAAAGTTCACATCACTTCCGGTCAGACAGTGAGGAATGGTCACACTCTGTGCGCACACCCAGGAATGGCCACTCTTGCACAGCACTTGTCCTGTGCCTTGTGCATTTATAAGTGCTCTGTGTGTTTTGGCTCACTAGATCTTCCAATCACCCTCTGCTATTGGTCTGGTTATTGCTCCCCAGCCAGGCAGAGAGGTTAGGTAGCTGCCCCAGTGTCTCACAGCTAACTAGTAGTGGAGCTGGAATACCATCTAGACAGCCTGGCTCAAGGTCTGTGCTGGGAAGCACTATACACATTTCTGACAGAGAAATGAGGGAGGACTTAGCAGGACACCTCTAGGCCATCAGACTAATAAGAGATTTACAGATCACCTGGCCTTTCCCATCACTTACCCAAGATCACTCTGGGGCCTCTGGTCCCTGACCTCAGCTCAGTGTTCTTCCATCACAGGCCAGATGGACGAGGAGGAGAGGGAGGAGGAGGAAGAGAAGAGATACCAGGCCTGGGCCACTGGCATTATGTCCCGGAGGCATGAGAAGTGTTGGTACCGGGTGCTGTGAGGAGAAAGGAAAACACGGATTTGACCTTCTCTAGGGCTGTGAGAAGCCCAGATGATTGGAAAGGGCCCCTAACCCTCCTGTCTCTTTAAATAGCTGGGTGTAGAGTATTTCTCCTATCTAGACAAGCCTCCCTTGGGAAAGGCCACCCAAATCCCTTTGTACTATCCCTAGCTACAGAGCTTATTGTTGGGAACTCAAATGATTAACTGCTATATGAACTTTAGGAGGAGAAGGGACATTCAGGGGGCACAGGGTCTGTCAGGCTTCCCTGGCCCTCTGCTCTCCCATTCTTCAGATGAGCACTCAGGTAGGACAGGAGCTCTTCCCCAGCAGGGCTGGGCCAGACAGTCTCATTTTGAGGGCCTATGATCTCCCAACTCTGTACGATGGGTGCCATGGGGGGAGCAAGTAAAGTACAGGGTCAGGGGCGCTCTGATGATCAGGAAATAGGTCCTGACAGGGAAGAAAAAAGAGATTAATACAAGTCAATATCTAACTAAGGACAAAAGGTGTGGTAGGACTACAAATGCTGAGGAACCCCCCAAAACGTCTTTTGCATCTGAAAGAACAAAAGCTTCCTAGGAGAGGTGAGGCTCCAGCAGGGCTGGAAAAACAGGAGGATGAGAATAGAACAGAGGTGGAGAGAAGGTGTTTCAGGGAGGAAAAGGTGGGATCAGGCACCAGCGCCGGGTAGGGCAACAATGGGTGGGCAGGGGGCCTTTCTATTTCCACTAACAGTCGATGCCCCCTTCATCCAGGCAGTCCGCCACAGCCATTCTTTGAGTTCTGCCCAGAAACCAATAAGAACTGATAACAAAACAAGATTGTGGCTGTGTGCAGTGGTAGCTCACACCTATAATCCTAGCACTCTGGGAAACTGAGGCAGGAAGATCCCTTGAGCTCAGGAGTTTGAGATCAGCCTGAGCAAGAGCCAGACCCAGATTCTACCAGAAATAGAAAAAATTAGTGCGATGTGGTAGTGTGTGCCTTTGGTACCCAGCTACTCAGGAAGCTGAGGCAGGAAGATAGCTTGAACCCAAGAGTTTGAGATTGCTGTGAACTATGACACCAGGGTGACAGAGCGAGAGTGAGACTCTGCCTTACAAAAACAAAAATAAGATTCTAAGAGATGGACAGCTGGGTGGGACTTAGCCAGCAGGGTGGGGCAAACTTTACAACAAGGACTACTAAGGTTTATGGTCTATATATGAATGTATTTTCTACTTTTTTTTTTGGCAAGGGCTGGGTTTGAACCCGCCACCTCCGGCATATGGGACCGGCGCCCTACTCCTTGAGCCACAGGCGCCGCCCATGAATGTATTTTCTAGTTTTTTGTAATAAGCATATATTATTTTTACAATCAGAACAAAATAAAGTTATAAAACAATTTAAGGGTTTTAGTTGACTTGAAGTTCAACACATCAACAGAAGATCCATGCCCATCCCCCCCCCCCCAATGAGCTAGGATGACCTTGGACACTATCAGAAGTGGCATCAACAGCCGAGGTTGCCGCCCTGCACTGTGGGCCACTCACCAGAGTCAGTGGCAGGCAAGGGAAGAGCAGAGGCCTCAAATTGGGAGCCTGCGTGAGTGACAGCCTCTCAGTTTCTCTATCAGTAATACCAGGTGGGTTCATAAATTTGAAAGTCCCTCTCTGCTATAAAGACTTTATATGTCTAGGTCCCGTCTTGATAAAACTCTTAAAAAAACTCTCTGACAAATGGCAGCAGAGGTGAGGAGGCTGAGGGCCCAGAAGTTTCCTGGAGTAGGGGGGCCAACGACTAAACCACTATAGGGAGAAGGACTTGCCAGGGCAGGTGGAGGGTGGGGTAGGGGGCAGACCTGGACAGAAGGGTGAGAATGAGAGGTGCTTGTCCCACATTTCAGGGAGCAGAAGACTCTTTCAAGCCCTGGCTGCCCAGAGGGAACCACCCAGTACCGGCACTGGGACTAGAGCTGCCTTCTGGGCTGGGAGCCATTTGCTAGGACTCGCTATTCATTTCTGGGACTGCAGCTGGACCAAGCAACCTCTGAGGCCTTCTACCCACAGAATTCTATAGGTCAGGCCAAAGTAAAGTGGCCATAACTTGCAGGCCTAATCACCATTTTCCCAGGAAAATGCTGGTAAGCAGAATGGGATGGAAGGGAAAACACTGGGAAGAGTGAGATCAGCTGCAAGACTGCTCTCGCCAGTGGGCTGGGGTGGCGAAGACCTGGACTTGCCAGAGACCTGGACTTGAGTAGGCAGGGGCTCCCGTCTCTGCTGCGGGCCCTGTCTGTCCTCTAGGTCCACTCCTTCAGGCAATGGCAGTCCCTGACCCAGGATGTCCCACCCTCTTCTCACAAAGTCAGGCTGCTTCCCTTTGCTCCTCAGGCCACCCCCTTCCCAAGTGTCTTGAGGGGGTTTTGCTCCACTCTCCACCCCAGGCCAACAGGGCCCAGCTGTCTCCATTCCTATAGCCAGTCAGCCCCTGCTCTGCTCCAACCACCCTCCTCACCTAGCAGCTCTGACCTGGCAGAGGCGTCACGGGGCTGGCAGGCTCACTGACACGTGGGGGCTTGGGCACCATGCCACTGTAGGCCGATGCTGGGGTAGACTGACTCAGGTAGGCAAGGGCCATACATTGCAACTCAGACCTTCCAGGTCTGTTTTCTGATCATCAGAGCTGGGTGTCAAGTGACTGATTTCCTCTGCTCTTTTTTTCTCTTTAGAAAATGTTTCCATGAATTCCTATCCCAATCAATCTTTTAAAATAGAATAAAACATAAATAGAGTTTTTTTGGTATTTTTTTGAGACAGAATCTTACATGTTGCCCTTGGTAGAGTGCTGAGGCATTATAGCTCACAGCAACATCAAACTCCTGGGCTTAAGCGATTCTCTTGCCTTAGCCTTCCTAGCAGGTGGGACTATAGGCACCCGCCACACCACCTGGCTATTTTTATTTATTTATTTAGCAGTTTTTGGCCAGGGCTGGGTTTGAACCCACCACTCTGGCATATGAGGCTGGTGCCCTACTCCTTTGAGCCACAGGTGCTGCCCCAACACCTTGCTATTTTTAGAGACAAGGTCTTGCTCTGGCTCAGGCTGGTCTTGAACCTGTGAGCTCAGGCAATCCACCTGCCTCGGGTTCCCAAGTGCTGGGATTACAGGTGTGAGCCACCACACCTGGCCAGAGATTTTTTTTTTTTTTTAAAGACAGAGTCTCTTGGGTGGCTCCTGTGGCTCAGTGGGTAGGGTGCTGGCCCCATATACCGAGGGTGGTGGGTTCAAACCTGACCCTGGCCAAACTGCAACAACAACAACAAAAAAAATAGCCAGGCGTTCTGGTGGGCACCTGTAGTCCCAGCTACCAGGGAGGCTGAGGGAAGAGAACGCCTAAGCCCAGGAGTTGGAGGTTGCTGTGAGCTGTGACACTACAGCACTCTACAGAGGGTGATAAAAATGAAACTCTGTCTCCAAAAAATAAATAAATAAATAAATAAATAAATAAATAAAGGCTCAGTGCCTGTGGCTCAAGCGGCTAAAGCGCCAGCCACATACACCTGAGCTGGCAGGTTTGAATCCAGCCTGGGCCTGCCACACAACAATCACGGCTGCAACCAAAAATAGCTGGGTGTTGTGGCAGGTGCCTGTAGTCCCAGTACTTGGGAGGCGGAGGCAGGAGAATCGCTTGAGCCCAGGAGTTGGAGATTGCTGTGAGCTGTGATGCCACGACACTCTACCTGGGGCGACAGCTTGAGACTCTATCTCAAAAAAAAAAAAAAAAAAAAGACAGAGTCTCTCTTACTCTGTGGCCCCTAGGCAGAGTGTCATCATAGTTCACAGCAACCTCAAATTCTTGGGTTCAAAAGATCCTCTTCGCCAGGCAAGGTGGTTCATGTCTGTAATCCCAGTACTTGGGAGGCTGAGGCAGGTGGATTGCCTGAGCTCACGAGTTCGAGACCAACCCAAGCAAGAGTGAGACTGCTCTCCCCTCCCACCACCCTCCCCCAAACACCCTCCCACCCGCTGTCTCTAAAAATCAGCTAGGTGTTGTGGCAGGCGGGCGCCTGTAGTCCCAGCCACCTGGAAGGCTGAGGCAAGAGAATTGCTTGAGCCCAAGAGTTTGAGGTTGCTGTGAGCTAAGATATCACAGCACTCTACCAAGGATGACCAAGTGAGACTATGTATCAAAAAAAAAAAAAAGGTCTCTTGCCTCAGTGTATATATGTATTTAGTAGAGACAGGGTCTTGCTGTTGCTCAGGGTGGTCTCTGAACTCCTGAGCTCAAGCAATCTGCCTGCCTCAGCCTTCCAGAGTGCTAGGATTATAGATGTGAGCCACTCCACTCAGCCAGGGATCTTAAAATGTGCTCAGAGATGCAAGGGGTGAGGAGGCGGGGCATTGCTGCAACCCACCTCAATCTCAGGGGCATTCTTCCCAGTCTAGAGCTCCACTTCCCATGGGGCAGCGACACACTCTGTCCTGTCTCCACCACCCCCCCACCTCCCCAGGCAGGGAGAAGGGAGGCCACAGAGCTCCGTGTCCAGGCTGCTGAGCCACCCTGCCTGTCAACATAACTGCAGCGCGTCTCGCTCTGCTGAACACAGGGGCAGTGCAATTGAGTGTGATACAGAACCAAAAAACACCTTGGGGCACCAAGAGTTGTATGTCTCTTCCTACTTAAGCAAGAGGCCTTGGAGCATGATTTGGCTTTAGAGACATAATAAGTCCTATAATCACAGTAATCACTGCTTCCATCACTGAGCTCCTACTATGTGCCAGGCAGAGGGGCTTCCTTCTGACATCATCTCTCATCCCCACAACAATCCTCGGAGGTAGCTATTATTGTTGCTATTTTTAGGCAGAGAAATTGAGGCTCAGGGAGATTAATCATCTTGCTCAAGGTCACACGGTGAGTGATGAAGCTGAACTCTAACTTGAGGTCTGCTGGACTCTAAAGGTTGGGCTCTTGTCTCTCAAATCCTCAATGATGAGGAAGTGAGGGGTCCTTTCCATTCACTCCTTTTCTTTTTTTTTCTTTTGCGGTTTTTGGCCAGGGCTGGGTTTGAACCTGCCACCTCCAGCATATGGGGCCAGCGCCCTATTCCTTCGAGCTACAGGTGCCGTCCCTTTCCATTCATTCCTTCACTTATTCTCTGGACACTGAGCAACTACTTTGTGCCAGGCATAGTGCTGAGGGTCAGGGGATGCAAAAATGACTAAAATGACCTCTGTCCAGAAGGTCACCTTCCAGGAGAAGAAACAAACATGGTCCAGTCCGGGCAGCAGAAGGGACAGGCACACCAGTAGGTGATGCCTGAAGACAGCCAGAAGGGGGCTGGGCTGTCCCTGAGTGCAGAGACTAGTCTTGAGATGGACTCTGCCCTCAAGCAGAAATGTCTTAAGCTTTCAAATGTCACTCCATGTCAACAGAGTTGGGAAAAGAGAAAGGAGGAAGAAATACTAACATGGTTGAGTATCTCCCTACCATCTGTGTGGGGTACTGCACGCTGTATCTCATTTTATCTTCCAACAACCCTGAGAAGTTGGGACTATTACTGTCATTATTTATAGACAAGGACAGCCAAACCTAAAGAGGTTAAGAAACAGCCAAGTTGGGCAGCACCTGTGGCTCAAGGAGTAGGGTGCCAGCCCCATATACCAGGGGTGGTGGGTTCAAGCCCAACCTGGCCAAAAACTGCAACAAAAAAAAAAAAAAAGAAAGAGCCAAATTTACCACACACTACCTGCAAAATGGAATGTCCTGGCTTTAAGTCCAGCGTTTTCTCTAGAGCAGTGATTTTTCAACAGGTGCACGGCAGTATACTGGTATGCTGTTGAAAGGACCTTAGGTGTGCCACAAAAATGTTTAATGATTGTTAATTAAATTATTTTCAAAAAAAGTTCAAAGCACAGTAAATATATTCTTTTCTTTTACTCTTTTTTTTTTTTTTTGTAGAGACAGAGTCTCACTTTTTTGCCCTTGGTAGAGTGCTGTGGTGTCACAGCTCACAGCAACCTCCAACTCTTGGAGCCTCGGCCTCCCTAGTAGCTGGGACTACAGGCGCCCGCTACAACACCCTGCAATTTTTTTGTAGCAGTTTGGCCGGAGCCGGGTTTGAACCTGCCACTCTCGGTATATGGGGCTGGTGCCCTACCCATTAGGCCACAGGCACTGCCCTCTTTTACTCTTTTGTTTGTTTTTTTTTAACCAGGAAAAAATACTTTAATAGTGTTGTTATATAGTGTATTGGCTAATTCCAGTGGATCATCATCTTTTACTGCTGACATTATCTCCAGTATTTGAATTATATGGCAGGGCTTATTTCTATCTTGTGTGTGTGTGTGTGTGTGTGTGTTTGACTGGGGATGGGTTTGAACCCGCCATCTCCGGCATATGGGACCGGCGCCCTACTCCTTGAGCCACAGGTACCACCCATCATTTCTATCTTTTAAACAGTGCCCATTTTCCCATTTCTTTTTGGTAGGAAATGAAGTTTTTACATATTTTGATCCAGCACGTGTACTTCTGACACCACACCAAGGTGCATCTGTCTCAATCATTAATTTTTCACTAGGTATTGACTTCAAAACTTCCAAATTAGCCTCAGTTTTCAAAGAGCAACCGTTAAACCCTATATAAAGATCCAAGTCAATCAAAGCTGCTGCTGCTTCCTTGGTGCCATCAAATGAATGCAACACGCACCGATCTCTGTTTCTTTTCATTATGTCCAAAAATTCAGCATGCGAGTTTCGACAATGAAGAAACATTGGTAATTTTGTTTGTTCTGACAGTTCAAACTGTTTTTCAAAGTATTTGAGCTGAGTATCTTTGGGACAAAACTGTAATCGGTCAAAATCAAGTCCACATTCTCCTATTGCCACAACTTTCCCTTTATTGTTTTCAGCAAGATTTAGCAATTCCATTAAGTAAAGATCAGGGTTATTCTTTTCAAATTCATCACATCTTGTAGGATGACATCCAACTGTACTGAAAAACATATTTGAAGCAGTTCTCAGAAAGACTTCTTCAAAGTTGCTTAATTCTTATTTGGGGAGGTAAAAGTAATATGAAGATACCATTTGTCTGTGCCAAATGCAGTGCATCTTTACTGTCCTGTAGACTTCCACCAGTAATCATAAACTTTTTAACGCCAATCTGGACAGCTCTCCCTATTACATCCTGTAAGTCATCTGGATGCTTTTGAACCTCCCTATAAATTCCTCTGAACATAGGATCTGTCAAGTTGATACCAACATCGATAAACTTGAAGTGAGTCATGACCGCAGACGCAGGGCTTCCCTGACAGAATTGTTGCCCTTGGTAGAGTGCTGTGGCATCACAGCCCACAGCAACCTCAAACTCTTGGGCTCAAGCAATTCTCTTCCCTCAGCCTCCCAAGTAGCTGAAACTACAGGCGCCCGCCACAATAGCTAGTTTTTAGAGATGGAGTCTCGCTCTTGCTCAGGCTGGTCTCTAACTCCTGAGCTTAAGCAATCCACCTGCCTCGACCTCCTTGAGTGCTAGCATTGCAGGCGTGAACCACCATGCCCAGCCCTCTTTTACTCTTTTTTTGATCAACATAATTTAAGTGTGCCACAGAAGTTTAATTGTAGGTTGAAGTGTGCCGTGAGACAAAAAATGTTGAAAAACACTGGTATAGAGCCATCAACTGTCTTCCCAGAAATGTTTGGAAATATAAGAAAAGAAAGTGTGGACATCCCTAAGGCCAACTGCAGGGAAAATGAGCCAAAGCTCTCCAAGGGAGACAATGGGTGCTGAAACTAGCTTCCATGACACCAATGCCAGATGAGTTTGTTCCTGCCAAAGTCACAGCCAGGTCTGTCTTTTAAATGTTCTAAACCTAGGGAAAGGCAGAATGGGAATCCACAAAGAAGGACGAAGCTGCTCAGGGGATCCATAGTGGGTCATAACATTCCAAATCCACACGAGCTCTGAAATGAACTCCCAACATCCACCTCCAGATATATCCTGACCTCCTTCCTACAGTCCTAGTTTTCCAGAGTAATGATCTTGGTTGAGTAGGAAGATCTTGGTCGAGTAGGAAACTCATCTTGTCCTCACTGCCTCAGCTGGGCTGGGCCAGTCCAGCCGGCTCCTGGCGCACGCCCTCCCATCTCCTCTGCCTCTCCCTCTTCTCAGGGGGGACTCCAGGTAACAGGCCCAGGCGCCTCCTCCTCCCCACGCGCAGCGGATGAGTTGCTGAAGGGGACCAGGAGAACTGGAAGGACTTGTGGCCCTTTTGCCAGCGGCACAAACAAACCTGCCAGCGGTAATAACAGGGCAAAGGAGCGGACCCGCCTGGCTGGCAGCAGCCCCATGCCAGTGCACCTTGCTGAGAAGCCAGGGGGGCCCTCAGAGAGGGAGGTTCCTCATGTTCTGACCGGGAAAGTTCCTCCTGCTTACCCCCAACAAGAGGACTGCCCTGTAATCCTAAACCTTTTTATGTGTTTGTTTTCTCCCACCATCTTTCCAGGGAATTCTAAGAGGTTCACAGTAGGGTGTTCTGAAGCACTATGCAGGGACCTCTGGCAGTCTACCATAACCCCCCAGGCACAGCTATGTGAGGGGAAGGAGACCCTGGTTCCTGGAAGTCATGCAGAAGCGGTGGAAGTGGGCCTTGCAGAGCTCGGTGCCCATGTGGGAGGAGTGGCCTTCCCAAGGAAGCCAGAAGACCCTATAAATACTACTTCATTTGGGGTTTGGAATGTCAACTAAGACACATAGACTGGGGGGAATTTGCCAAGGAGAAAGGAGGAGGGGGCCAGGCATCATGGCTCACGCCTATAATCCTAGCACTCTTGGAGGCCAAGGTAGGAGGATTGCTTGAAGCCAGGAGTTTGAGACCAGCCTGAGCAAGAGTGAAACTCTGTTTCTAGCAAAAGTAGAAAAAATCATCCAGGTATGGTGGTTGGCCTTTGGTCCCAACTACTTGAAAGGCTGAGGTGGGAGAACCACTTGAGCCCAGGAGTTTGTGGTTGCTGTGAGCTGTGATGACACTATTGTATTCTACCTGGGGCAACAGAGTGAGACTTTGTCTTGGAAGGAAGGAAGGAGAGAGGAGAGGGGAAAGAAAGTAAGGAACCCATGGTCTGATTGGGAGAGTCGGGGAAGACCAACATGGATGCAAAGTGGTTCATTAAACTGTGATGCCAAAAGAGTCTTTGGCAGATAATTTTTTAGCCTTAATATAAAGAATTGTTACGTATCTATAAGAAAAATAACATACATACCATGGAAAACTGGAAAATAGTATGGATTAACTATTCATAAAAGAGCTTCAAATATTAAAAATTATGAAAAATTCATCATTCATAATACAAAAGATGAAATGAAAGTTAGACACGTATTACCTATAAATATCTAATAATATTTAACGAGTAGGAAAAATCTAAATACTTAAATGTAGAGTACATTAAAAGATCATGATGAGAAACATATCCATTAAATATACTATTATCAAATATTTCAGGAATATATTTATATTATGTTAAAAAGCAGATTAGGTACAGTGGCTCATACCTGTAATCCTAGCACTCTGGGAAGCCAAGGCAGTGAGATCACTTGAGGTCAGGAGTTTGAGACCAGCCTAAGCAAAAGCGAGATCCTGTCTCTACTAAAAACAGAAAAATTAGCCAAGCATTATGGCAGGTGCCTATAGTCCCGGCTACTCATGAGGCTGAGCCAGGAGGATCACTTGAACCCAGGAACTTGAGGTTGCTGTGAGCTAGGCTGATGCCATCCCTCTAGTCAGGTGACAGAGCAATACTCTGTCTCAAAACAAAACAAAAAGCAGGTCCCTAAAAAGTATTATGGAGTAGGCACATTAGTTGTTTTTATAAAAATAAGCAAATCCAAGTATTTATCATAAAAGTTTTGGAAGACTAAACACCATGGTATTTATAATACTAAGTTATGGCTCAATGGCAGAATTATTTTTATTTTCTTTTGTTTGTCTATATTTTGTATTTTTCCTGTAATGTTCCCATATTCCATTTTTTTTTTTTTTTTGGAGACAGAGTCTCACTTTGTTGCCCTCGATAGAGTGTTGTGGCTTCACAGCTCACAGCAACCTCCAGCTCTTGGGCTTAAGCGATGCTCTTGTGTCAGCCTCCAGGGTAGCTGGGATTACGGGTGCCCACCACAACATCCGGCTATTTTTGTTGTTGTTGTTGTTGCTGCAGTTTGGCCGGGGCCGAGTTTGAACCCGCCACCCTTGGTATATGGGGCCAGCGCCCTACTCACTGAACCACAGGCACCGCCCCGTCCCCCCCAATATTCCTTTTGTAACAAAAAGAAATCTTGGTGATTTTGAAAGAGTCCCCAGCAGAGCAGATGTCAAAATCATTTGCTTCATGCATAAGATCTTCACTGAGAAGTGGCAATCTTCCATCTAAGGGTGACAGTGAGGTGGGTGGGAATAGGTGCAAGGAAGACTGAGGTGATAGATTGAGGGGATCCAGGAATCCCAATCGCGTTGTTACTCTGAAATCTAAAGAGGGGTTCACAACATTATGTAGAAAGCAAAAAGAATTTGGATTCAGAGGCTGCTGAGTTTGAATCCCAAGTCTACCAGTTGACTCTGAGGAAGACACTTTGTCCTGCTGAGACTCAATGTCTATATGGTGGAAGTAACCATAATGCAAAACTATCCTGAGGATTAAACGAGATAATGAATTGCTTTGTAAAGCATAAAGCTCTAAATGAATGTTGGATGTGGCAGTTACTAACACTGAGGTCTGGTTTGACTTTGGCAAAAAGAGTGAACGACTGCTGTGGTCAAGTTTGTGCTGATTGCTGGACGTGTTGGAGGGAGGTAATTTTCCCATGTGTTCATGCAAACTCTTGGAAACTTACACTGAGCTCAGAAGAGGGGGTATGGTGACTTTCTGACTACTCTTTGAGGAAAGAATACATATATGCACAGCCCCTGATGAGAACCCCCGGTTAGTCATGTGCTGGGCACCGGGAAGGACGTGAAAATGGTGCAAAATGCAGCGATCTGTGACCTCCTTCACATATACTTGTTTACGGATGTTTTGGCCAAATGCTTGGGGGCTGAGTTGGGTGGACCAAGGATGCCACAACTTGTCATCTAAGGAGACTGGGAGAGGCTGGGTGGCAGTTCCGGTTAGATAGGTCCCACCCTGTGCGGGACAGGTAGACATGCTCATGAATCATAAGCCCCTCTAGTTTGTAACCGTTTAGCTGGTTCTCACAGTTCCACTCTCAGCTGTCACACAGTGTGGTCCTAAACATCCATCCTCAAAGGGTTCCACGCTCTTCAGTCCACCCAGATGAAACGATTTGCTTATCGAATGACAAGCTTTCTGGCCACGTTTGGAGACTCATTCTTGTCTGTGCTGCCCCAAGTCCTTCAGATGAGAGGCCACGTTTGCTCTCCTCTCTTTTTTGCTCCTTCTACGATGCCTCTCCCTGCCTTTCCTTTGGTTTTACCTCTTTTTCATTTTGGAATCATTTTTTTGTGTGTTGTTTTTTTTTTTTTTTTTTTTGTAGAGACAGAATTTCACTTTATTGCCCTCAGTAGAGTGCTGTGGCTAGAGTGCTGTGGCGTCACAAGGCTCACAGCAACCTCCAACTCCTGGGCTTAAGCGATTCTCTTGCCTCAGCCTCCCAAGTAGCTGGGACTACAGGCGCCCGCCACAACGCCCGGCTATTTTTTTGTTGCAGTTTGGCCGGGGCTGGGTTTGAACCCGCCACCCTCGGCATATGGGGCCGGTGCCCTACTCACTGAGCCACAGGCGCTGCCCTGGAATCATTTTAATTGCTCTTCCTCTCCTTGTTCCTCAGTTTCTCTCTCCTTGTCCCTGTGTCTTTCCCACTCTGGCTCTGGATCTAGCCAGTATCTTCCTCTGCGCTCTTTATGTCAGAAGTGCCTGCCACCGGGAGCCACCCAATGCCAGGCTATCCTGACCACAGCACAGGGAGGACTGTGTGATGAAGGCAAGGTGGCCACTGGTCAGCAAAGCCCTCCCTGCCAGGCACCACCAGGCTGGGGGCTCACAAGCTGCTTTAGTCCTGACTTCATCACTAGCCCCTTTTCTAAATTTCCCAGCACAATTTTTACAGTGTTTTTATAACTAAGTTTTTCTCCCAGTACTCTTGCCAGCCCTTCCAACCCCCCACCCCTGGGAGCCCTCTGAGTTATCTACAACTTGCTGGTGTGGACATGTCCTACACTGAAAGTGCCTTTCCAGGTGTGGTTTTGCCTGGTGAATGGAGAGGTGCAGGGTGCCTCCTCATCAAGGGTGGGAGTGGCAGTCAAGGAACAGCCTTGTGCTTGGGTTCAGTTGGTTTGGCTTTCTCCCCTCCATTCCAGGCTCTCCTGGCCTCTTGTTCCTCCCTTCCCCCCCGCTATCCAGCAGAGTGTCAGGAGGGGGCGTTTTAGTGCCCTCATTCCTTAGAACCCCACCCACTATGTTTTTTTCTAATCTGAATCTCATTTCGAAATCTCCTGCCCAAGGGGTTTCCCAACACCTCCCTGTTTTGAATCAACCTGCTGATGACGGCACTCCCAGGTGAGGAATAGAGATATTAGGTGGGACCTGGCCTGGCACTATGCCCTAAAGACACTCCTGTGCCCAAAACAGTCATCCGACTGGTGGCATCTGGACAAACAAATCTACTCCCCTCCTTATCTTCCATGAAGGAAAAAACCAAGTAGGCACAAGCTGAGAATGAGAACTGGCTAGAGGACAGACACCAAGCCAGCATGTTCCTCCCCTGGGAGCCACAGCTGCAGGTCCTGCCTGCCTTAGGGGGATCCTCTTCAGCAGCCAGGGAGTCCTCTGTCCCCAGCAGTGTCGTCGTGGAAACTGTGCCCAGTGCCTCTCCAGGGCCACTCCATGGGATTATGCCTTTTAGTTCTCTACCAGTGGCTTAAAGGGGGAGATTTCTGGTGATAGGGACCCTCACCCAGGAACAGCCTCAGAGCCAACACAGAAGTGGGTTTGTCTTCCACTTTGTGCAGTCACAGTGTACAGTTATTCTCCAGAGGAAGCTGAAGGACAGTTACAGGGTTGGGATGGCAACCTGGTCTCTGCCTCTCAGGTTCCAGCCAACAAAACATTTCGCTTTGGTTTTTATTTTAAAAATCTATTCGAAGCCTCAGTTCTGCATCCAAGAGAGCCAGTCCTTTCATCCATGAGCAGCGGGGAAGGTGGTAATCAAGCCCCCTCTGGAGGCTCTCTCACCTTCTCCTTGAGGTGAGCGCTGTGGACTGCAACTGAGCCTTTCTCTCTGCTCCTGTGATTTGAGGAGAAAAAAATACCTGATACCCCAGCAAGCACTTGCTCTTGGCACTTGGTGTCACTCTTGCTTCACTTGGCTCAGCTCAAAGCCTTCAGCTGATGGGTGGTGATCACGCACGCAGGCACACACACACTCCCTTCTAGCTCTGCAGAAGGAAGTGCAAGTGTCCAGGCAGAAGGATGAGAGCCATCTGTGGCACAGGAGGGCCATACGGCGGACAGAAGGGAAGAAGGGCCGCACATGAGTGGGCACAGGTAGGAGTAGGGGTGGGGTACCCATTTTCCCTGACTGTGGCCTGGGTAGATCCTCTCCTGGTGTTGATGGCTGTTGACCTGGACAGCATATTATTAAAACCCAAGATTGGGGTCGGGTGCTGCGGCTCACACCTGTAATCCCACCACTCTGTGAAGCTGAGGCGGGTGGATCACCTGAGCCCTGAGTTAGACACCAGCCTGAGCTAGATCAAGACTCCGTCTCTAAAAATAGCTGGGCATTGTGGGGGAAACCTGTCCCAGCTACTTAGGAGGCTAAGGCAAGAGAATTGCTTGAGCCCAAGAGTTTGAGGTTGCTGTGAGCTATGACGCTATGGCACTCTACTGAGGGCGACAAAGTGAAACTCTGTCTCAAAAAAAAAGACCAAAAAAACAAAACTCAAGATTACTCAGAAGACTCAGAAGACAATCTCATAGCACAAACATGCACACATAAGCAAAATAAAGAAAAAAAGAAACAATAAGGGTCACTTGGCATCAGAGAGGTAAATTGTGGTGGCAGAAACACAGAAAGGATTCACTGCCAGGCATGAGGTTTGCCCTCTGCCTCCCTCTAATGCAGAGGCTACCAAGCCCTTGGCAATCCCCAGCACAGCAATTTGCAAATTTTCTTCTGCCAAGAACACCTTTTGGCAACCAAGTGATGTCTTTTCAGTTGGTAGAATTAATTAGCATAACAAGGCTTTTCCTCTCTGGCTTCTAAGGCAGACTCCAGCCCCATAGGTTCTGTCCACCTACCTCTGCCCCTAACCCTGACCCTAACCCTTTGTCCTGCTCCCCTTTCCTCACGCGAGCATCAGGATCCCCTCAATGAGGGCTTAATAAGCTCCCACTGGACACCCGTTGTACTCCAGAGTCTCCTTCTACAAACTCTCCTCCTCCTTCCTAACACTGTCTCTAGAAGATTCCTTTGTCCTTGAGGCTCTCCTGTGGGTCAATGACCCTCATGGGGACACAGCTCCCCCTCTGGGGCACACAGCCATAATCTTCTTCTCATCAGAAATCCAGCTCCTTCACCACCCTGAGGGAAGATGGCTCAGGGTGAAGGAGGAGTTTGACAGTCCCTCAATAGCACAGGCTTATGAAGAGCCATTGCCCAAGAGGAGCTGTCCTCCAGCCACATTCCCACTGGTAGCAGGCCACAACACCATCAGCAGAAAAGCACAGTGATATCTAGGTTACAAGGCTTTAGGTGGCCTTGATGTTCCTTAATTCCTGACTGTCTAGCAAAATCGGTGGACACTTCCTTCCCTGCCCTGTCATCATGACACCTACCTGCACAAGTGAGCAAATTAACCATTTTCCTGTTGCCTCACTTTTAAAAACATCTTATAAAAGTACATCAGTTGTGGCAGGCGCCTATAATCCCAGCTACTGGGGAGGCTGAGACAAGAGGATCACATGAGCCCAAAAGTTTGAGATCAATGGAAGCTATGACGATGTCACGGCACTCGACCGAGGGCGACAAAGTAAGACTCTGACTCAAAAAATAAATAAATAAAATTTTAAAAATAAATAAATAAATAAAAGTACATCAGAAGAAACAATCTTTTCGTTCCATCTATTATTAGTTCCCGGAACAGGGCCTGGAAATATGCAGCTGTCCTGGAGATGACTGAGAGATAGCAGGAGGAGGTGGCACGGTGACTACCACGTATCCTATTCCTGGAGGTAAGATCGCTGACAGCAACAACCAACTCCAGTCAACAGCACCACGTGGGACCACATCTGCAGCGTCCCCTTCTCTCTTGGGCACCGCCCCCAGGGCAGGAGACAAACCCTGGACTGCTGGGGTAGTCAGCTGACCCCAGCATAATAACAAGTTGGGCCACACCCTCCTTCAGGTAGTTCAAAGTGCTTTATGACCATTATCACATTGATCTTACCAACATCCAAGAAGGAAGGAAAGAAGGGAAAAGACAGAAACTTTCTCATTTTATCAAAACAGAAGGGAATGGGATGGTGGAGCTTTTAGGTGAACCAGTCACTATTCACCCATAAAGTACAAATTGAAGAAGTACAAATACCTCAAATAGGCATAAGATTTGAGGGGGGAAAAAAGGTACAAATGAATTCAAAACCCCTGCCCCTGGCCACATGACCAGAGAAAATAAAAAAGATATCTCACTGGGGCGGGGGGAAGTCTTCAGCTCTGGTGGTCTCCAATAGTTTAACAGCCCACATTGATTTCAAAAGATGGCTGAATTTCCAGCACTCCTCTGTGCTGCAAAGGGTATCAAACCACAAATACTCCCTGCTCTGACATCACCAAACTTTATAAATAACAGACGCTCGCTTGAGTAATTAGAAGAAAAAAACTGTCAGCTAAGTGGTTTGAGAAGGTTTAGGTGTGGCTGGAAACATTCTGTGTATTTTCTCTAAAGCCAAGACACTCAAAAATGCTAGTTTAATGAGCTTATAAATTTGGAGTGACTCTTTACATCTGATGATGAGCTCTGGGGTTCAACTATTTCACCTTTGAAATTAAAGAGGTTGCTATGTGGGACTCATCTCTGACCACCTCCTCCAGAGGGCTCCCTGGGTTTCTTCTTCACAGTTTATTATTCCACCCAGTTAACTCACCCAAACAATTCAACCACCAGTGTTGCAGAGGGGATAATAACTTGATATTCAAGGATGTTTTCTGATGTTTTATCTCTTTTCTTCCCTCATTAGTCTGCCTCTAAGACACCTGAAATACCTTTTAATTAAATAGTACTGGTATGGGCCAGGTGTGGTGGCTCACGCCTGTAGTCCCAGCGCTGTGGGAGGCCGAGGTGGGTGGATTGTCTGAGCTCAGAAGTTCAAGACCAGTATGAGCAGCAGTGAGCCAGAGTAAGACCCCGTCTCTACTAACAACATCAAAAACAGCCAGCACCGCCAGAGGAAGAAGAAAATCAACAAAAAAGGAGTACTTCAAACAAAGAAGAATGAACAAGCAAACTGAAATTAAAAATAAAAAAAATTAAATAGTACTAGTATCTTTTACGAATCTTTATGCTACTTACAGGAGATAGGTATTTGTCCTGGTTAACTCCTACAAATTCATAAGGTTCTCTAGTGCTCAAGTTCAAAGCACTCTAATCTCAGTAATCACTGTTTGTTATAGTGCTTTCTAGCTTGAGCTCCAATATTCATCTATAATAATTCTAAACATTAATTTAATTGAACTTAAAAGAGATGGTGCATTATGTGCCACAATTTGGCAAACTAATTGTGTAAACAGTGTTTTGCTGACAGGGTAAGTCTGACACAGGAAACACAGCAGCACGGTCCTGAGTAAAACTACAAATCCCTAACAGCCTCGGGGGCTCTCCACAGCCACATACAGTGATGTAATTCATCTGGGGCTTTGCTAGGCTCTGGCTGGATCTAAAGGTGCTCTCTCTTCCCCATCTATTTGTTTTCAGATCTAATATTTGGGAGTCCACTGCAGCATTTTCTTCTATTTCTGATCCAGCCAGCCTGGAGACTAAGACAGAACAAGTCCACAGCAGAACATGTCCTTACCACATTGCTAATATCCAGGGCTATGTATGACCTTGCTGTCCTACACCATGTAACTATCAATTAGACAGACAACCTTATAATTAGGTCAACTACATCTCCCCTGATGTAAGCCTGTGGTTCCATTCCTTTCTCTCTAAGATTAGAGTATTTAGAGAGAATCTCTCAATGATCAATAATACAGAAATGTTCTCCTTACACCCAGCCCCCTCTCCCCCGACCATCCCACAACTTCTGGCATATGCCTTAATAACCTAAGCCTCTTATCTGTGAGCTTTTGGTTTTTTAATGAGGTAGAGTCTTACTCTGTCTCCCAGGCTGCTGGAGTGCAGTAGCGTCGTCATATCTCACAACAACCTCAAACTCCTGGGCTCAAGTGATCCACCTGCCTCAGCCTTCCAAGTTCCAACAAGGAACCACCTACCATGATACCCCATTAATTTTTTCTATTTTTAGTAGAGACAGAGTCTCTCTCTTGCTCAGGCTGGTCTTAAACTCCTGAGCTCAAGGGATCCTCCCGCCTCAGCTTCCCAAGGTGCTAGGATCAAAGGCGGGAGCCACCATGCCTGGCTAATGTGGTTCTCATTGATTTTTCTGTTTGTGAGAATAGAACCCAAACGAGAAAAGTCCCAGCTCGGTGCCCGTGCACAGTGGTTACAGCACCAGCCACATACACTCAGGCTGGCAGATTCAAACCCAGCCCCGGCCAGCTAAGCAACAATGACAACTGCAACCAAAAAATGGCTGGGCATTGTGCCAGGCCCCTGTAGTCCCAGCCATTTGGGAGGCTGAGGCAAGAGAATTGCATGAGCTCAGGAGTTTGAGGTTGCTGTGAGCTGTGATGCTACAGCACTCTACCGAGGGTGACATGATAAGACTCTGTCTCAAAAAGAAAAGAAAAGTCCCAATCCTGTGTATGCTGGTTGAGTGGGTAAAAACCTTCAGATAAGGAAATCTTGGGAAAGCTTTCATGACATCCTAAGAATGTATGGTAAAAAAGCTCCCGATCCCACTCTTCCACCTTCAAACCAGTTGAGACACAGACCTGCCCTTCCCAGGTTGACTTCACTCAACTAGATAAGCATCTCCAATCTGTGCTATCTCCCTCCCAATGGCATCAAGTGCCCAACCAGTTATTCCTAGGGCCCCTCAGACACAACACGAAGTACGGCCTAAGGGGTGACCAGCCCAAGAGTGCCACCTCAATCCCCACCTTTGGTAGGTGCACAGGGAGGACTCAAAAGGTGGGGTGTCTTGTGAAGTAGCAGCCCAGGTCTGAATAGGAAGAGCACCCCGGACCAAGGAGAAGGCCTGAGAAATGAAGACGCAGCCACACAGGTCTGAGCTAGCTGGCTGAGCTAAAAACTCTATGACAAAACAGAAATGCATTCTTAGCACTGATCAAACTCCCTGATTAACTCGGCTTTCTTGCTTTCTTTTTTTTTTTTTTTTTTGTAGAGACAGGGTCTCACTTTAGGGCCCTCGATAGAGTGCCGTGGCCTCACACAGCTCACAGCAACCTCCAATTCCTGGGCTCAAGCGATTCTCTTGCCTCAGCCTCCCGAGCAGCTGGGACCACAGGCGCCCGCCACAATGCCCGGCTATTTTTTGGTTGCAGTTAGGCCGGGGCCAGGTTCGAACCCGCCACCCTCGGTATATGGGGCTGGCGCCCTACCAACTGAGCCACAGGCGCCGCCCTGCTTTCTTTTTTTAAATGTATTTCTGTAACATATGTTTTCCTCTGGCATGTGAAACTTTTGCTTTCTCTCTTCTTCAGCCCTTTTCCAGAGGTAAGTGAGGAACAGGTTCTGACTCTGTGCCAGATTAGGTCAAGAATGAACGGATTGTTCTTCTCATACACAGCTGGATATAATCGACAGATATGTTGATACGACATTCACTGAGTACTTTGAACAAGGAACCACAGCAGTGATGAGCTGTGAAAGACACAGTTCCTGCCCCTTGGAGTTTGTGTGGGACTGAGCAGGCCAGCATGGATATCCCTGGCTTTATGTCACTGCCATCATAAGTGTCTGTACAAAGTCAGACTTTGCTAAATGGAAGGCTCTTCTCTTAACTGATTTTCTGGGTAATCAGATCTTTGATTTTTCATTTCAGACAAATCTTCCACAGGTGATAGCCTCTGATAATTAGTCTGCAATTTTTCTGTCTTCTATCCTCCTTAAATGCTCTGGAAAAGCTCATTATTTAAATAAATCCAAGCATTATTTTGGTAAAGTGACAACTATGTCTATAAAATGAGTAAGTCTTCCCAAATTCATTTGCCTCAGATAGGACTGGCATAAATCACTTTTCCCCAATTGGTCTCTATCACAGATCCCATTTGCTGCTCATCTTTTTCTTTTTTCTTTTCTTTCTTTCTTTCTTTTTTTTTTTTTTGAGACAGAGTCTCACTTTGTCGCCCTCAGTAGAGTGCTGTGGCGTCACAGCTCACAGCAACCTCTAACTCTCTGGCTTAGGCAATTCTCTTGCCTGAGCCTCCCACGTAGCTGGGACTACAGGCGTCTGCCACAATGCCCAGGGTGGATTTGAACCCACCAATTCAGGTATTCAGGTGTATGTGGCTGGTGTCCTAGCCCCTGAGCTACAGGCACAGAGCCTGCTCATTTTTTTTTTTTTTTTTTGCAGTTTTTGGCTGGGGCGGGGTTTGAACCCACCACCTCCGGTATATGGGGCCGGTGCCCTACTCCTCTGAGCCACAGGCGCCACCCAAGAGCCTGCTCATCTTTCTCTTATTGCCAAAGAAGAAGTCTGCCACCTAAACTGCAAAAAGGTAGACAACCAATTTCTGTTTTGCTGTATCAAAAATTCTTTAAGGTTCTACATCGGGGCAGCGCCTGTGGCTCAAAGGAGTAGGGCACTGGCCCCATATGCTGGAGGTGGCAGGTTCAAACCCAGCTCTGGCCAAAAACTGCAAAATAAATAAATAAATAAATAAATTCAGTAAGATTAAAAAAACAAAAACAAATAAATTAATCTCGTTTCAAAAAAAAAAAAATTCTTTAAGGTTCTACAATTACCAGCAATTATTACCAAAGGACTTGCAGTATAAGTGAAGAAGCAGAATTGGAAATAATCCAACCAGCACAGGGAGCTCCCAGCCTGGGTCAGGCCATTCCTAAGGAGAGAGTGTCTACTGCTGCCTACAGGCCTTTCTGGTGACTGTGTTTTCAGAACTGGGACTTGGTGGCAGTCTGATGTGTGGTCTGACAAAGGACCAGTGTGTCTTCTGTCCCAGAAATTGAGATTGTCCCAGAAAACAGGCCACATGGTTGCCCACAGGACAGCTCTGAGAAGAGGCCATTCGCTGCCACATTCAGCTTAGCGCTGCTCAGGGCCCCTTGAGGCTTTCTTCCCTCAATTCCCTTCTCAGACTGCTCTCCTGCGACACCAGAGTCCATTAAATTGATTAAAGCAGATGTTTGATCATTCCTTCACATTGATTGATCCATAATTTTCATTTGCATCCCCCTCCTTTTAAGACATGTTCAGTCTCTCCTTTTAAAAGGCTACACCAGAAGTAAACGACGTAACTTCACCCACTTCTTCCCAGCAGGAGGTGTTTATGGCCCTCTATCAAACTCAATTTTATGGTTAAAATTAAACCACAGTCCAGAAGCTATTAGCAGCTGGACTTTGGACAACTGCCAAAGAGAGCAGTTGGGGGCATCTTCCTGAGAAAGGGAAAGAGACTCACCAGAAGGAAGAAATCTTAAACAAATAAAAAAATGAGGTGAAATGTTGAACCTGTTAAACCACCCCACTTCAGTTAGAAGACACTTTTTAACAACATTAGGAAAACGAAACTGCTGTGGGTGGGGTGAAGATGCTGCCAGGTCATCTTGCCTAAAGAAACTCGAGGTTGTGCCTATTCGAGGGACGTGCGGCCTCAGCACCCCTGCATGGCTGTGAAGACTGCGCTGGCAAGTCTGCGTGGCTCCCCACGGAAGAGATAGTACCTATGTTTTGGGGATCATCACAAGAGGTGACTTGGGTTACCTGTTCCTGATTTGTTATTTACAGCTTATGAAACAATCTAGGAAAACACGAAGTATATTAGTGTGCAAGAAAAGGCCTGAGGATCGGGCGGCGCCTGTGGCTCAGCAGGTAGGGCGCCGGTCCCATATGCCGGAGGTGGCGGGTTCAAACCCAGCCCCGGCCAAATTAAAAAAAAAAGAAAAGGCCTGAGGATGCTGAGAGCTTCCCAGGTCATGAATCCGGGGCGCCCAGGCTGGGCGGGGTAGGGGGTAAGAAGGAGTCCCATGGGACGATTCGAGGCCGGCTTAGTAGTGCCCTCTCCTGGAAGGCCGGGATGGGTGTGGATGGGTGAATTCTGGAACGATCCCGTGTGCACACTCAGGTCTCCTTCAGACAGGTGCGCGACTGCCCTCTGTTGGACAAAGAGCTTCTCAGCTTCCTGGCAGAGTTAGCTAAAGTGAACTACTAGGTATAAGCGCGGCTAGGTGGCGCCAAGCAAGGCACGCCCTTCCAAGCCTCAGTTTCCACATCTATCAAATGGGAGCAATGGTAAACAATATCTGTCCTTGCAGGCTTCAAAAGGTTATCAGAGGCAAGTAAATGAAGTTCCACTGTTTTCAACCATGCCTGCCTATCTACTTATCCCCTAATATAATCCAAGTCACTTTCCTGAGCTGGCCTTTCTCCCCAGTGTGTCTGACCCAAGAGAACAATATAAGAATATAGTCTGGGCTCAGCACCTGTGGCTCAAGCAGCTAAGGCGCCAGACATATACACCTGAGCTGGTGGGTTCGAATCCAGCCCGGCCCGCCAAACAACAATGACAGCTGCAACAACAAAAAAAAGCCAGGTGTTATGGAAGTCGCTTGTAATACCAGCTACTTGGGAGGCTGAGGCAAGAGAATCGCCTAAGCCTAGGAACTGGAGGTTGCTGTGAGAGCTGTGTGACACCACAGCACTCTACTGAGGGCAATAAAGTGAGACTCTGTTTCTACCAAAAAAAAAAAAAGTTTTGAAATTGGAGAGAAGTGGTTGCTGTGCAACATTGTGAATGCATTAAATGCCACCAAATTGTACACCCTCAAGTGGTTAATTATATGTTCTGTGAATTTCACTTTAATAAAACAATGAAAAGGCAGAATTGTAATATAATTATTATGACCTTTGATGATTTAGAGTGCAGGGGTGTCCAACCTCTTTTTTCTCTGCTGCATACTGGAAGAATGAGTTGTCTAGAGCTACAAACACTAAGGGAAGCTGATGAACAAAAAACAAGTTCCCTGCATACTTTCTGTTATATCCAGCACCACAGATAAGCAAAATAAGTCCTCACAAAATCAGCATGCGGCTCGTGGGCCACAGGTTGAACACTCCTGATTTTTACACACTCTACAAATACTTGATAAAGTCAACATAAAGAGAGTAACTTTTATGTAGTGCTTAAAGGTTTACATAAATGCGATAGTCATGCGAGCCATACACCTCTGAAGGGTTCTGCTACTTCTGGACCAATGGTGTGGAGTTAGGGTCACCAGAGTATTTCTATAGAAGTTCTTTTTTGACTGAGATTAAGAGGCTGGGTACTAACTGGCTTACATCAATTAATCCACACTATGGGATAGGGATGATTGTATTTAGTTGTTCCCATTGGATAAATAGTTATGTTTTCTTCTATATCCAATAACCAGCATAAGGATTATGTAACACGGGGATATCCTACAAAGACAGGACTACAGAGTGGTGTTTTTCAACCTTTATCTCACAGCACAGTTGAACCTATAGTTAAACTTCCATGGCACACTTAAATTCTGTTGACCAAATTGTGTTACTGTGCTTTGAACTTCCTGTGAAAATAATTAATTATCTTTAAATATTTTTGTGGCACACCTAGATCCTCTCATGGCACACTGGTTAAAAATCACTGCTACAGAGGCTTGAGACAATAAAATCTTGTCAGACTTTGATGCCGCGACCCGAGGGGTGCAAAAGCTTTTCTGGATTTTGTGTGATAGCTCTTCAGTCCTCCAGAAGAGGTCCTCTGTTGCCTATTCTTGTTTTCTAGCTTTCCCTGCTCTAACTCATTTTCTAAGTAACTCAGGAGACATATGGTGTCTTATTGCAACCTGAACAGCCTCACATCCATGGGTGGTTTCAAAAGTAATGCTTGGTGATGGTTATAGTTAAGGTTGAGTTTCAATTCTGGCAGGGAATCAGATACAGTTTTATTAGAATCTCTTTTGAAGCCTAGAAAGTAACATATCATCCTTCTCTCAGCTGGGATTGAGCCACACAAATCATAAATAACCAGTTACTAGGCTCAGAATATTTTCAAGACTGAAGTAAAATCTCTGGTTCCTACGTATGTGGAATATCCCCACTGCTGAAGTTACTGCAGTGAGTCTAGGTACTTGCTACATGATCAGGAGGCTACAAAGTTATCAATACTAAAAAATTTTCCCCATACCCCCTTCTATGTGTACAGTCAGAAATTCATCCTATATCTCAGCTAAAAAAAATAAAAAAAAAAAAAAGGTTTACATAAATGCTTTCGCACAAATGATTTCATTTGCACTACCCCCCAACAAGCCCATAGACTTGCAGATGGGAAAAAGTAAGGATTACAGATCTGGTTAGTGACTTCCTATTCCTCAAACGGGCCAGGCCCAGCCCCCACTTGGGGTGGAGGGCTCTGCCCTTGCCACTCCCCTGTTTGGAAACAACTCCCTCCAGCAGCCACTGTTTCCCATCTCCTTCTCTGGGCTCTGCTTCCAGAGTCACCTCGTCAGAAAGCCTTCTCAAAAACAGCATCCCACCTCCATGCCATCATTCTCCCTCCCTTACCCTGCTTGATTTTTCTTCAAAATTCTTAGAACATATTCAATATCAACATGCTCTTTTTTTTTTTAGAGACAGAGTCTCACTTTATTGCCCTCAGTAGAGTGCTGTGGCGTCACAGCTCACAGCAACCTCCGACTCCAGGGCTTATGTGATTCTCTTGCCTCAGCCTCCCAAGTAGCTGGGACTACAGGCACTCGCCCCAACACCCAGTTATTTTATTTTATTTTTTTTGTAGAGACAGAGTTTCACTTTATTGCCCTCGGTAGTGTGCCGTGGCTTCACACAGCTCACAGCAACCTCCAACTCCTGGTCTTAGGCGATTCCCTTGCCTCAGCCTCATGAATAGCTGGGACTACATGTGCCTGCCACAACGCCCGGCTATTTTTGTTGTTGTTGTTGTTGCAGTTAGGCTAGGGCCAGGCTCCAACCCACCACCCTTGGTATATGGGGCCGGCACCCTACCCACTGAGCCACAGGCACCGCCCAACATTCTCTTTTTTTTCTGATCTCTTTCTGCAATAATGTAAGCTCCAAGAGAATAGGGCTATTTGTCAGTTTCATTCTCTGTTTTATTTATTTATTTTATTTTTTTGAGACAGAGTCTCACTTTGTCACCCCTGGTAAAGTGCCATGGTGTCATAGTTCACAGCAACCTCAAACTTTCAGGTTTAAGCGATCCTCTTGCCTCAACACCCCAAGTAGCTGGGACTGTAGGTGCCTGCCACAATGCCTGGCTATTTTTTGAGATGGGGGTCTCACTGTTGCTCAGGCTGGTCTTGAATCTGTGAGCTCAGGCAATCCACCCACTTCAGCCTCTCAGAGTGCTAGGATTACAGGTATGAGCCATCATGCCTGGCCTCATTGTCAGTTTTAATACTGACATCTGGAATGGTATCTGGCAAATAACAGGTGCTTAATAAATATTAGAATGAATGAATAAAGGATAGAACTTTACCATGAACTTGGTCTGATCTTTTGAGAACCCTAGGCTTTTTAGGCAGACCTAAAATTATAACGTGACTGAGATAAAATACCAGTTGTTAGAGGACTGTGAAAAAGTGCTACCAATCATTCCCTGAATGTGTTCCTCTTATCCGCTAGGGTAAGGCACTTGACTGCTATATCCCTAGCTCTCAGTGTGACGCTAAACAGCCAGTATTAGGCACAGTCTGATGCAAACCTAGTATTGATACCTAGTCTGTATCAGTAAGAAACAAGAACTGGCCACGACACACATCTGGGACCCGTCCTAGGTGTGCACACAGGGGAATGGAGTCTCTGAGGAGGAAAGGAAGGAAGAAGGAGTGTGCGGGCAGGTGGTCAGAGTCCAGAGCAGCAGAGCATAGCCTTGGGAATTCCATGTGACCTGTGTAGAAGTGGTTCCCAAGATCAAGTTCCTGAACCAGGCAGCCACGCATGATGGAAAGTTATTGGGCATAACACAAAGAACACAGATTAGGAGTCAAACTCCTGAAGCTTTAATGGCAGCTCTGCTTCTTACAGCTGTTTGAACCTATCAGTGTAGGTACAGTTTACAGATTACAAACAAACTCACACATCTTAAATGGAACAAAATATTTAATACAGGCCAAAACCTGTTTGTCAGTGTGAGCCTCACTTGTTGTTTTTTTTTTTTTTTTGTAGAGACAGAGTCTCACTTTATCGCTCTTGGTAGAGTGCCGTGGCATCACAGTTCACAGTAACCTCCAGCTCTTGGGGCTAGGCGATTCTCTTGCCTCAGCCTCCAGAGTAGCTGGGACTACAGGCACCCGCCACGTCTGGCCATTTTTTTTGTTGCAGTTTGGCCGGGGCCGGGTTTGAACCCGCCACCTCGGTATATGGGGCCAGCGCCTGAGCCTCACTTTTTTTTTTGAGACAGAGCCTCAGCCGCCCTCGGGGTGAGTGCCATGGCATTATAGCTCACAGCAACTTCAAACTCTTGGGCTCACGCAATTCTCTTGCCTCCGCCAACTGAGTAGCTGGGACTATAGGCACCAGCAACAATGCCCCGCTATTTTTAGAGACAGGGTCTCGCTCTTGCTCAGGCTGGTCTCAAACTCATGAGCTCAAGCTATCTACCTGCCTTGGCCTACCAGAGGCGTGAGCCACTGTGCCTGGCCCATGAGACTTTAAGTTAATAATAACAGAAGCATGTTTTCAACCTTTAATAAAGCATAAAACTTTCCAAAAATGAATTTCTGTAGGAAATTCTAAGCTTTGTAAACTATGGTCTTCCCTCAACACACAAACAAACATACACACACATATCTTCCCCCAAAGCTTTTTTATAACATATCCAAAATATACAGCCCAAGATTCAAAAAAAGTATTCTTACAATACAAATTAAACCAAAAAAAATCACAACATGATTTGTATACTGATAACTGGCCATTATTTTCGCCATTTTCCATGGTATGATTTGTATTATTATTTTTTTTTTTTTTTGAGACCGAGTCTCTCTTTGTCACCCTCAGTAGAGTGTTGTAGTGTCACACCTCACAGCAACCTCAAACTCCTGGGATCGAGCAATTCTCTTGCCTCAGCCTCCTGAGTAGCTGGGACTATATGTGCCTGCCACACGCCCGGCTATTTTTAGAGATGAGATCTCGCTCTGACTCAGGCTAGTCTCGAACCTGTGAGCTCAGGCAATCCACCGGCCTCAGCCTCCCAAGTGCTGGGGTTACAGGTGTGAGCCACCATGCCTAGCCTGATTTGTATTTTTTTCTCATTTGTGTTGGTTTCAAGGAGCTATGACCATTTGCATTTGTCCTGCATTACCTGTGAGTGCTCAAGTATGGGTGGGTATTTAGTTTTTCTCAATTTCCACAGCATGCTTTTTATCTTATATTCCCTAAAATTCAAAGAGTATTTAGCCATCAATGGAGGCCTGCACTTGACACAGATGAAATGCACAAGCACAGCCTGGCAGCAAACCCAAGCTGAGCAGCACACCTTGTAATGGAACAGCAGAGATGCAAGGTCAGGTGCCTGCAGAGGTGGAGGGATCCCAGGCAAGCCAGCAAGACTGGCCAGTGGGGAGCACAGGCCCAGCTGTAGGAAACACCAGCTCCAGTTGCTATATAGCCCAGTGAGGCCAGATCTCATTCTCCAAGAAAAGCCAGAAGCCAGTTTTTAATGCAAATCTTTGGATTTTTAAAAAGTTAGCAATTTCTTCTAAAAAGGATTTTAAAATATTCTATGAGACCGGTGGTGCCTGTGGCCCAGTGGGGTAGGGCACTGGCCCCACATACCGAGGGAGGCAGGTTCAAACCCAGCCCTGGCCAAACTGCAACACAAAAATAGCTGGGCATTGTGGCGGGTGCCTGTAGTTCCAGCTACTCTGGAGGCTGAGGCAAGAAAACAGCCTAAGCCCAGGAGTGGAGGTTGCTGTGAGGTGTATGATGCGTTGGGACTCTACTGAGGGTGGTAGAGTAAGACTCCGTCTCTAAAAAAAAAAGAAAAAAATTCTATGAGCCAAACATAACATACCTACAGCTTGACATGGCACCTGGGCAGCCTGATTATGAGCTCTTGGATGAAGTAGGTGGTTCCAGTGGGTTCCAGGCCCAAACTTATCACTTATTAACTGCTTCCTAGGGCATCACTTCACCTACCAATTACTTAGCACTAATAGCCCAGCCAGTTGGTGAAGCTACTGCTTGGGTTCAAGTCCTCTTTGCTCCACCACTCACTAGCACCACATACTAGCTATGTCGTCTTGATTTACCACCCTGGTTGGGCTGCAATATCCTCACCTATAAAATGTAGGTAGGGGCCAGGCGTGCCTGTAATCCTAGCACTCTGGGAGGCCAAGATAGGTGGGTCACCTGAGCTCATGAGTTCGAGATCAACCTGAGCCAGAGTGAAACCCCATCTCTAAAAACAGCCAAGCACTGTGGCGGGCACCTGTAGTCCCAGCTACTCGGGAGGCTGAGGCAAGAGAATTTCTTGATCCCAAGAGGGCTCCAGGGTTTGAGGTTGCTGTGAGCAATGATGCCACAGCACTCTACCAAGGGTGACAAAGTGAGACTCTATCTCTAAATAAATAAAATAAAATAAAAATAAAATAAAACGTAGGTAGTAACACCATCCCTCCCAGAGAGTCAGAGGGATTACTGGGATAATGCGCACAAAGCACCTAACATGAAGTAGGTATCTGGTGACACAAGTTAGGTATTGCTGTCTATGAGCTTGGTACCTACTTCTCTGCCACTCATTCATAATCAGCCAACCCTGCTGAATGCACTTCTAGAACCTCGAACCTAGCCCCTGTTTTTACTCCCGCTTTCTCTGCCTTAATTCATAACCTCATTCTCTCTTCTCTGAACGATTTACTATACTCATCTAATAATCACATCTCTGCTTTACTTTTTTTTTTGAGACAGAGTCTCACTTTGTTGCTCTTGGTAGAGTGCCATGACATCATAGCTCACTGCAACCTCAAACTCTTGGGCTCAAGCGATCGTCTTGTCTCAGCCTCCCGTGTAGCTGGGACCACAGGCACCCGCCACCACACCTGGCTATATTTAGAGATGGTGTTTCACTCTAGCTCAGGCTGGTCTCTGAACTCTTGAATTCAAGCAATCCACCAGCCTTAGCCTCCTAGAGTGCTAGGATTATAGGTGTGAGCCATCGTGCCTGGCCTACATCCCTGAGGCAAGAAAACAGCCTAAGCCCAGGAGCTGGAGCACACTTTACTGGGCACACTCACACGGTCCCCAGCTACTTCCGTCTCTTGCATGGTGACTTCTCTATGTGAAACACAGATCTGATGGTGCCATCCTGTCTGACGCCCACAGAACAAAGTCTAAATTCCTTTATCCTGGCTGGGTGTGGTGGCTCACACCTATATTTCTAGCACTCTGGGAGGCCGAGGTGGGTGGATTGCTTCAGTTAAGGATATGAGACCAGCCTGAGCAAGAGCGAGACCCTGTCTTTACTAAAAACAGAAAAACTAGCCAGTAGTGGCAGGCGCCTGTAGTACTAGTTACTCAGGAGGCTGAGGCAAGAGGATCACTTGATCCCGAAAGTTTGAGGTTGCTGTGAGCAATGATGACGCCACGGCACTCTACCCTGGGCAACAGAGTGAGACTCTTATCTCAAAAATAAATAAATAAATAAATAAAATTCCTTTATCTTGCCTTCAAGGTTCTCCCTATTCTGGCCCCAGGCTCACATTCCACCAGTCTCTAGTAGGTTCTCTCTGCTCCAACTACACCAAACCCCTGTTCTTCCCCTTCCTTGAACAAGCCATGCCATTTCCCGTCATAGTACCTCAGCAACACTATTCTGGCTTTTAGTACATCTGTCCCCATATTCACCTGCTTGACCCCTTTTTACTCTTCTAAGTCCAGCCCCAATGGTCACCTCCACTATAAAGCTTTCTCTAATCACCCCCTAAGTAGCCTTCCCTCTTCTGTGGTTCCCACCACACAGAGCACATAGCTGTCTTCTAGCCCATGTCACAAAGCGTCATGATCTACTTGTTGAGACACTTATTTCATCATGAGACAAGAGGCCAAGGGTGAGGATCTGGTCTTACACATTCCTAGCTGGCACCCAGTAAGTGCTCAATGTTCACTGAATGAATCAATGGAACCAATTAAGAGTATACTTTAACAAAAGCCAATAAATAATGTGTTTTTTTTTTTAAGAGACAGAGTCTCACTTTGTCACCCTCAGTAGAGTACTGTGGTGTCACAGCTCACAGCAACCTCCAGTTCTTGGGCTTAGGTGATTTTCTTGCCTCAGCCTCCTGAGTAGCTGGGACTACAGGCGCCTCCCACAACATCCAGCTGTTTCTAGTTGCGATTTGGCCAGGACCAGGTTGGAACCCACCATCCTCAGTATATGGGGCCGGCACCCTCCTCATTGAGCCACAGGCACTGCCCCAAATAATGTCACTTTTAACACGTGCTATTATAAGAAACAAGTACCTTTGGGAAAATACAAAGAAAGACTAAGATAATGAAAATATATAAACTCACCCGGGAGCTGTCAATTCCCTGGAATGTGTGCATTTTGATTAATTTTAGTAGAAAAGGATATTTATATATGCAAAGCTCTAGCTGCCTAGATAACTGAAAATATGTGCACTTACGAGGTGGTTGGCCTTTGTTGTGGAGGCTTGATCTTCGCTTTTCCTCCTGTGGCCTTGGTGAAATGTAAATGATATCCAGGAGAAAGTGTAATCCAGCCAGAGAACAAATCTGATTATTTGGTTCATAATTGTATACTGGGTGCTACAATCTGAGAGACTTTCACACAACTGAAAACTGCCCATGTCTTGACCTTGTCCCTGTGCGGGCCACTTATAAGACAATTCGTTGGCTCTCGGAGAGTTTCCAGAGGAGGCTAGGAGTGATGATCTCGAGAAGGCAGAGATCTGGGAGAGAAAATAAACATCATTGTGTTTTGGCATGTATGTCCTTCAACACTTGCCACTGAAGCGCTCATTCAACAGCATTGGCTGAATGAATGGAAGGGTTGTTACCCGGCCTCACTTCCCATCCCCCAGGCAGGACAGCAGACCTGCTTTGGCAGGCAACTTTCCGGGCGGGCTTGTCCAGTAAGAATGGAGTAGGCAGTTCAGGACAGTGGTTTCCAGTGCAGTGCTGGGGTCAGGCTACCTGGGCTTGGGGCCTGGCTCTGGCAGTTTCTAGATAGTAGAGTTGATAGAACAATAGTTCCTATCTCAAAGAGCTACTGGAAGGACTACATGATAGAGAACAGATGAAGTGCTTACTGTGGTGTCTATTAACTTACTCTGGTTATTACAGGAATTCTGTAAATGTTAGCTATCTTTCTCATCTGTCAACAAGGTCCCAGTACTAGGCTTGAGCTGCCTGCAGCTTATCTTTACAACTCTACTCACACCCAATATCTCTACTTTATTGTTTAACATGGGATCAGAGTTCCTAGAAAATGGAAGAAAGAGCAATCTCTTAGCTTCTGCCCAATAAAGTAGCAGAAATAGCAGAGATGAGTGCCTTGTAGACAGAACGATTGGCTCAGTGGTGCAACTGGTTCAAGCATAAAAATAGATCTGGACTCTCAAGGGCCATGTTGGAAGGGAGAAAACAAAGGAGCACATGTCACACTGATCAGAGAAAATTCCATAACTTAAGCTAAGGAATAAAGACCATTTTTAGGCTTTGAGGTTTTAAAAAAAGTGAGATATTCTAAGAAACAGTAAATTATTACAGCAATTTCCCAGTAGTTACTAAATAGCATTGAGATTGGTAAAGTTATTGAATATGATGGGCTTATTCATTCCACAAATACATGCTAAGTGCCTACTATGTGCTGGTTAGCCACTGGACTACAACAAAGAACCAGACACATGTTGCCCTAAGGAGGCTCACGTCCTAGAGCAGACAGACAGGCAATAAACAACCAGAGGAGGAAAGCTCAATGTCAGAGAGGAATGCAATACAGCAAGAGAAGCCAGGTCAGCTGGCTCCAACTTCAGGCAAAAAAACTACAGGAATTACAGCAGATAAAAGAACAGACCAAACGACATCATCAAGACACAAACAGGTAAATCTAGAACATGAGATGTCTATAATAAACCGGCCTGAATTCTTTAAAAAAAAGTCCAAATTGGCTCAGCGCCTGTAGCTCAAGCAGCTAGGCACATACACCTGAGCTGGCAGGTTCGTATCCAGCCTGGGCCTGCCAAACAACAGTGACAGCTGCAACTAAAAAATAGCTGGGTGGTGTGGCGGGCACCTGTAGTCCCAGCTACTCGGGAGGCTGAGGCAGGAGAGTCGCTTAAGCCCAGGAGTTGGAGGTTGCTGTGAGCTGTGATGCCACAGCACTCTACCCAGTGTGACAGCTTGAGGCTCTGTCTCAAAAAAAAAAAAAAGTCAAAGTTGTTAAAAACAAACAAGAGGGATACTTATGTAGATTAGCAATCACATTCAATAGGCAAGCCCGACTGGATGCTAGGCCAGGGAAAAGAATTATAAAAGATATTTCAGAAACAAGGCAGGATGGTGGCTCACGCCTATAATCCCAGCACTCTGGGAGGCGGAAGCGGGCTGATCGCCTGAGCTCACGAGTTTGAGATCAGGGTGAGCTAGAGTGAAACCCCATCTCTAAAAATTGCCAGGCATGTGGTGGGCGCCTGTAATCCCAGCTACGTGGGAGGCTGAGGCAAGAGAATCACTTGAACCTAGGAGTCTGAGGTTGCAGTGAGCTATGACTGATGTCACAGCACCCCTACCGAGGGCGACATAGTGAGACTGTTTCAAAAAAAAGAAACAAGGGGCAGTGCCTGTGGCTCAAAGGAGTAGGGTGCTGGCCTCATATTCTGGAGGTGGCGGTTCAAACTCAGCCCCGGCCCAAAAAAAAGAAAAAGAAACAAGGCAGGACAAATACAAACAGAATATTAGATAATATTAAGTGATTAGTCTTAATTTTTATTTTGTTAAATTAAAACTTTAAAAATTTACTTAGGTATTATAGACATATAGGAGAAAGTCTTTATTCTTAGGAGTTATATGCTAAAGTACATAGCAATAAAGCAAATACTGCCAACTGTTATTAAATACTGAACTTAGGAAGTGACCATTCAGTTGCTCGTTGCGGTAAGTTTTCAAGTTTTTTTGTATATATTAAAATATTTTAAAGTTGGATAAATAAAAATACAAACATATAAGAAGTTGAATTTAAAAATGTGTTCTGACAGGATTTCTAGAGCAAATAAAAAGAATTTAAAATATAAAGGAACTGAGGTGAGGATCACTTGAGGCCAGGAATTTGAGACCAGCCTGGGCAACATAGCAAGATTCCATCCCTACAGAAATTTTTTTTTTGAGACAGAGCCTCAAGCTGTCACCCTGGGTAGAGTGCTGTGGCATCACAGCTCACAGCAACCTCCAATTCCTGGGCTCAAGCAATTCTCCTGCCTCCGCCTTCCAAGTAGCTGGGATTACAGGTGCCCGCCACAATGCCCGGCTATTTTTTTTTTTTTTTTGGTTGCAGCTGTCATTGTTGTTTGGCGGGTCTGGGCTGGATTCGAACCCACAAGCTCAGGTGTATGTGGCACCCTAGCCACTTGAGCCACAGGCGCCGAGTCCCTACAGAAAATTTTAAAATTAGCCTGGTGTAGTGGTGTGCATTTTTAGTCCCAGCCACCGAGGAGGCTGAAGCAGGAGGGTTGCTTGAGCCCAGGAGTTTGAGGTCACGGTGAGCTATGATGACATGATTATACTCTAGGTTGGGCAACGGAGAAACTTCCTGTCTAAAAAAATAGAGAGAGAGAAGGAGGAGGAGGAGGAGAAAGAAGAAGAAGAAGAAGAAGAAAAGAAAGAAAAGAATGGAGGAAATGATTTAGAGAAGGCAAGCATAGACAACTTTTTGGAGGAGTTCTGCTGAAAAGGGAAGTATATTAGTTCCCCAGAGCTGCTGTAACAAAAAATTACTACCGGGAGCGGCGCCTGGGGCTTAGTCGGTAAGGCGCCGGCCCCATATGCCGAGGGTGGCGGGTTCAAACCCAGCCCCGGCTGAACTGCAACCAAAAAATAGCCGGGCGTTGTGGCGGGCGCCTGTAGTCCCAGCTGCTCGGGAGGCTGAGGCAAGAGAATCGCTTAAGCCCAGGAGTTGGAGGTTGCTGTGAGCTGTGTGAGGCCACGGCACTCTACCGAGGGCCATAAAGTGAGACTCTGTCTCTACAAAAAAAAAAAAAAAAAATTACTACCAAGTGGGTGGCTTAAAACAATAGAAATTTATTCTATCACAGCTCTGAAGGACAGAAGCTAAAACCAAACTGTTTTTGTTGGGAGAGGCCACACTCCCTACAGAGGGTCTGGGGAAAGATACATTCTTTGCCTCTTCCAACTTCTGGTGACGGTTGGCATTCCTTGGTTCTCTTCTGCGATCACATTGCTTTCTCCTCCTCTGTGCGTGTGTCTAATTGCTTTCTGTCTCTCTCATAAGGACACTTGTGATGGCACTTAGGGCCCACCTGGATCATCCAGAAAAAGCTCCTTCTGTCAAGCCGTTAACTGAATCACCTCTTTTGCCATGGTAAGGTAGCATTCCAAGGTTCCTGTGGTTAGAATATGTTTTGGGGGGCCACTTTAGTGTCTATGACAGGGAGCAAGAAAAATGGGGCAGTAGTGAGGGGAATGTGGTATACAGAGAGGTTCTTTTTTTTGTTTTTTCTTAAAAGGTCTCACTTTGTCACCCTCAGTAGGATGCCATGGCATTATAGTGCACAGCAACCTCAAAGTCCTGGGATCAAGAGATCCTCTTGCCTCAGCTTCCTGCATAGCTGGGACTTCAGGCACCCACCACCACACCCAGCTATTTTTAGAGACAGGGTCTCGATCTAGCTCGACCTGATCTCAAACTCCTGAGCTCAACTCTTGAGCACCTGCCTCAGCCTCCCAGAGTGCTAGGATTATAGGCGTGAGCCATTGAGGCCAGCTTTTCATGTTTTGTGTTTTTTTTTTCTTTAAGATAGGAGAAATCATAGCATTATTTATAATAGATTTAGTATAGTTTGTCCCTGTATTACTACAGTAGTAGTTTATTTGCTCACTGTGTTAACCACTTTCATACAGAAAAAACTCATAAAGAAAGTAGCAAGTCACCTCAAGAAGAACATCAGAGATATTCTTTGAGAAGAATATCTCAAATATTAGAATGTTCTTCTCCAATTAAGAACAACAAAAAATGTAATGAATAACCTGAATGCAGTAGCTCAGGCCTGTAATCCTATTACTCAGGGAGGCTAATGTGAGAGGATCACTTGAACTCAGGAGTTTAAGACCAGCCTAAGCAAGAGCAAGACCCTGTCTGTATATAAAAATGGAATAATTAACTGGACATGGTGGTGCACCTGTAGTCTCAGTTATTCAGGAGGCTGAGGCAGGAGGCTCGCTTGAGCCCAAGAGTATGAAGTCACAGAGAGCTATGATGACACCACTGCACTCTAACCAGGATGACAGAGTGAGATCTTTCTCCAAAAAAAAAGTAAAAAAAGAATACATAGATATATAGATACGATGAGACTTTCTGTCAAACATGGCAGACTGAATACACACATGTATTTATCCCCAAACTCTACTAAGATGAAAAATAAAGGAATAAAAATAGTTTAAAACCACAAAGACAAAGAGGACAAGAGAGCTGATTATAGGGGATTAGAGAATCAACAAAAGTTTGGGAACGCCCCCAAAGAAAAATAGGTCCGTAAGAAAAAGTAGAGGTAAAATTTTTAGATTTTAAATGCTAAAAATTACAGGCACAGTTATCCCATATTAGTTAAATAAGCCACAGGTGTTGAGGTTTTCATAATGTGGCCCAGCCATCATTCATAATCATTAATGTTCATATCAATGTGAACCAAAATAAATATTCTTTGAACAGCCCCCTCCAAACTGAAAAAAAAAAAAAGTTTGGGGATGGAGTGGGAACAAACTTAGTAGACTGGAGAAAACTGGGACTTAAATATTTGAAGAGGAGAATATTAATGAAAAGTATAACAATTCCCTGTACTTACATCCCCAAAAGTTCAGGTCCTGGAAGGATTAGATACTTCACATGGAAGGAGAAAAGCATGCATGCGGAATTCCCATTCAGATGGAAAGGGGATTGTTTACAAGTCTGAATATAAAGCAGTTAGACTCAAAATTTCCTCCCCAACCCTCTTTAACTTGAAAACACCCCCCACAGGGTACCAGAGGGTTTACTCTCTGGGGAACCGAACCTGAGAAGCACCAGGTCAGGGACACGGGGTGCAACTGAAGGTAGAATGAGCAATGAGCTGAAAACAAGGCACTGGGTGAAAGACACATGCCAAACGTTGGCTGGGAGCCCCTATTCCCCACCACTGAGTCCCATGCCTCTGCTGTATCCTCTGCATGGAATTGTCTCCCAGACAGATTGTGGAGAATTCTGCTCTGGAGAAACCAAATAGCCCCTGCAATGTAATCCACAGATTCTGACATTTGCAGATACCCAATTTAAAAAGTCCTGCTTGCTCCAGCGCCAGAGTGCAGCACCTCAGTCATCAAGCCCCATCTATGCACAGTGAGTTTTCAATTGGCTCTGCTTAAGGCTTTATTCTTAAATATGAACAGACAGCCAAAGATCAAACATTTGAGGAAAACCCACAACATATGCACACACACACACACACACACAAATAAAATAGAAAAAATAGTGGAGGAGAGTAATTCAGGGAAAGAATTGTGAAAAGCAGAAGAAAACTTAAAATAGGAAAAATCAGGCCTGGTACATGGCTCATGTCTGTAATCCTAGCACTCCGGGAGGCCAAGGTGAGAGGATCCTTTGAGCTGAGGTGTTTGAGACACTGTCTCTACTAAAAATAGAAAAATTAGGTGTTAATGATGGATACCTATAGTCCCAGCTACTTGGGAGGCTGAGGCAAGAGGATTGCTTGAACCCAGCAGTTTGAAGTTGCTGTGAACTAGGCTGATGCCCTGGCACTCTAGACGGGGCAACAGAGTGAGATTCTGTTTTAAAAAAAAAAGGAACAAATCTTGGAGAGCTAAAAGAACATGTACACGAAATAAGAACAGAAATGCCATATATAAAAAAAGAAACAGAACGAGAGAGTTAAATTTTTAAAATTGAATAGAAAAGGAGGCCTGGCGTGGTGGCTCACACCTACAATCCCAGCACTCTGGGAGGCAGAGACGGGTGGATTGCCTGAGCTCATGAGTTCGAGACCAGCCTCAGCCAGAGCAATTCCTCATCTTTAAAAGTAGCTGAGCATTGGGCGGCACCTGTGGCTCAGTGAGTGGGGTGCCGGCCCCATATACTGAGGGTGGTGGGTTCAAACCCAGCCCTGGCCAAACTGCAACAAAAAATAGCCGGGCGTTGTGGTGGGCGCCTGTAGTCCCAGCTGCTTGGGAGGCTGAGGCAAGAGAATCATGTAAGACCAGGAGCTGGAGGTTGCTGTGAGCTGTGTGACTCTACGGCACTCTACCCGAGGGCAGTATAGTGAGATTCTGTCTCTACAAAAAAAAAAAAAAAAAGTAGCTGAGCATTGTGGCACATGCCTGTAGTCCCAGCTACTTGGGAGGCTGAAGCCAGAGGATTGCTTGAGCCCAAGAGTTTGAGGTTGCTGTGAGCTGTGATGCCATAACACTCTACCAAGGGAAACAAAGTGAGACTCTGTCTCAAGAAAATAAAAATTAATAGAAAAGGTAAGAAGATAAATTAATGAAGTTGAAGTAAATTTCATGAAGACAGAGAGTAGACTGGTAGTTACCAGAGGCCAAGAATGGGAGGGGAGGGAGCAAGATGAAGAGAGGTTGATTAATGATTTCAAACATAGGCTTGGCGCCCATAGTACAGGGGTTACGGGGCTGGCCACATACACCCAGGCTGGTGGGCTTGAACCCGGCCCGGGCCAGCTAAAGCAACAATGATGACTGCAACAACAACAATAATAAAATAGCTGGGCATTGTGGTGGGCGCCTGTAGTCCCAGCTACTTGGGAGGCTGAGACAAGAGAATCACTTAAACCCAAGAGTTTGAGGTTGCTGTGAGCTGTGATGCCACAGCACTCTACCCAGGGCGACATAGTGAGACTCTGTCTCACAAAAAAAAAAAAAAAATGATTACAAACATACAGTTAGCAGGAAGAAGTAAGACCTAGTGTTTGATAGGTCAGTAGAATGGCCGCAGTTAATAATAACCTAGGCTCTGCGCCTGTAGCTCAAGCAGCTAAGGCGCCAGCCACATACATCAGAGCTGGTGGGTTCAAATCCAGCCCAGGCCTGCCAAACAACAATGACAACTACAACCAAAAAATAGGTGGGCATTGTGGCAGGCACCTGTAGTCCCAGCTATTTGGGAGGCTGAGGCAAGAGAATTGCTTAAGCCCAGGAGTTGGAGGTTGCTGTGAACTGTGATATCATGGCACTCTAACCAGGGTGACAACTTGAGGCTCTGTCTCAAAAATAATAATAATAAAATAGTCTATTGCTTGTTGTAAAATTGCTAGAATAGAATAAGTCAAATGTTCTTGGCAGAAAGAAAGGATAAATATTTAAAATGACGGATATTCAATTACCCAGATTGAACCTTTACACATTACATGAATATGTCAAAATATTATGTGTATTCTAAAAATATATGCCTCTATTGTGTAACAAGTTTTTAAAAAATTAATGAAAGCTGGGCATAGTCTTCGCACCTGTAATCCTAGCACTCTGGGAGGCTGAGGCAGGTGTATTGCCTGAGTCAGGAGTTCCCACCCACCGAGGAAGAGCAGAACCCCATCTCTACTAAAAATAGAAAAAAAAAAAAAAAAAGGCACTGTGGTGTATGCCTATAGTCCTAGCTACTGGGGATCCTGGAGCAAGAGGACCACTTGAGCCCAAGAGTCTGAGGTTGCTATGAGCTCTGAAGCCACAGCACTCTACCCAGGGCAATCCAGAGAGATTCTGTCTCAAAAAAAAGAAAAATTAAACAAATAAAATAAAAGTTAATGAAAATTTCCAAATAGTAGAACAAAAAGAGAGGGACAAAAGAAGAAAAAAAAAGATAAGGGCTATAACTGAGGCTCCAATACATGTTGAGCCTGGGAGTAGTAGCAAATAGGTAATTTATATAAAGAAAAATATTATATTCGTAGAATCAAAAGAAAAGGCAAAATGACTTATGAGCAGTGACACTTGGAAGTTGGAAGATAGTGCGACAATGCCTTTGAAATTCTAAGGAAAAATATTTCCGTCCTAGAATTCTATACCTAAATAAACTATCACTCAAATATGAGTGAAGAATCAATATTTTCAGATAAACACAGTGTCACAAAGTTTACCTCCCACAGTCACTTTCTCTGGACAGCTGTTAGACAATGCAAGTAATCAAACTGAGGGAGTAAAACAAGAAAGAGGAAGAACTAAGATCCAGGCATTGGGAGAACCAACACAGAATGACCAGAGGTTGGAAGAAGCCCCAGAAGGTAGCTATGAAGCAAGCCTAGAAAGCATCACTCTACATCAGACTTAGAGGATGAAGGACTCCAAGGAAATTTCAAACAAACAAACAAAGAAACAAAAAACAGGGAGTGTATAGATCTTTTGGAGCCTTTGGGAAAACTAGCCCAATATGTAGTGCTGGGATATGAATATGTAAAAGATTTAACAATTTAAAAATATGAAGAAGCTATTATAAACTTGTGTTATGATATTTGGGTTGTGTCATGATATGAAGAAGTTCCTATTCCTTGTAAATTTTGCAGCCAGGCATGTTGGCATGTGTCTATAATCCCAACTCAGGTGGGAGGATTGCTTAACCCCCAGAGTTCCAATCTATAGTGTGCCATGATCATGCCTGTGAATAGCCACTGCAGTCCAGCCTAGGCAACATAGCCAGATACTGCCCCACCCCCCAAAAAAAAGAAAGTCAGACAGAAAGAAAAGGGAAAGAAAAAGAAAGACAACACAGAGGCGAAAGAGTAGTAAAATACTCCTTTAATCCTCTCTTGTCACCTCTTACATCCCTACCCAGGGGATAAAAACGATCTAACAGCCTAACTCTTTTTTTTTTGGACACAGTCTCACTTTGTTGCCCCAGGCTAGAGTGCCATGGCATCAGCCTAGCCCACAGCAACCTCAACCTCTGGGGTTCAAGCGATCCTACTACCTCAACTTTCCCAGTAGCTGGGACTACAGGCACTTGCCATAATGCCCAGCTAATTTTACTTTCTTTTTTTTTTTTTAAGTAGAGACAGAGTCCTGCTCTTGCTCAGACTGGTCTCAAACACCTGAGCTCAGGCGATCCACCTGCCTCAGCCTCTCAGAGTGCCAGGATTACAGGTGTTAGCCACCATGCCAGGCCATAACAGTCTAAGTCTTAACATTGACGTCTTCACAGGAGGCAGTCAAGGAGTCTTCTTGCTTTCCTGGAGTGAGTGTAGAAGGTAGATAGCACATAGAAGACATAAAGGAAGGCCTCCACAGAGACATAGGGAAGCTGTGAAAAAGTCCATATAATCAGATGAATAATTAAAAAGTCAAAGATGGCGGCTCGGCGCCTGTGGCTCAAGCGGCAAGGCACCAGCCACATACACCTGAGCTGGAGGGTTCGAATCCAGCCTGGGCATGCCAAAAACAACAATGACAACTACAACCAAAAATAGCCAAGCGTTGTGATGGGCGCCTGTAGTCCCAGCTACTTGGGAGGAGGAGGCAGGAGAATCGCTTGAGCCCAGGAGTTGGAGGTTGCTGTGAGCTGTGATGTCCCAGCACTCTACCCAGGGCTACAGCTTGACGTTCTGTCTCAAAAAAAAAAAAAGTCAAAGATGGAGCTTGGCGCCTATAGCTCAGTGGCTAGGGCGCCAGTCACATACACTGGAGCTGGTGGGTTTGAACTCTGCCTGGGCCTGCCAAACAACAATGAGAACTAGAACCAAAAAATAGCCAGGCCTTGTGGCCGGCACCTGTAGTCCCAACTACTTGGGAGGCTGAGGCCAGAGAATCTCTTAAGCCCAAGAGTTTTTTTTTTGTTTGTTTTGTTTTTTTGTGGTTTTTGGCCGGGGCTGGGTTTGAACCCGCCACCTCTGGCATATGGGACTGGCGCCCTACTCCTTGAGCCACAGGCACCGCCCTTAAGCCCAAGAGTTTGAGATTGCTGTGAGCTCTGACGCCATAGCACTCTACTCAGGGAGACATAGTGAGACTCTGTTTCAAAAAAAAAAGAGAGAAGGTCAAAGATGGAAACAATGTAGGTATAAATAACCAAGACAACTTCAATAAACATGAGCAATGCAAATTTCATGTGGAAGTAAAAATATATAAATAAATAAATAAATAAATTTCACATGGCAGTAAGAACCTGTGGAAATGGTGATCGTGGTGAAGTTATTAAAATCATGGACCCCACAACTATTCTAGACACACTTTGGAGGCTACTTAGAGGGAAGATCAGTGAAGATGAGCTTGGTCCAGTTATACACATACAAGACCCTGTGAGAAGCCTGTCACATTAGATGGTATAATAAAATTGGCTACATGGGAGAGGAGAATACAGAAATAGCGGAAGAAATAGCTTTAAAAACCAACAAACACAGTCATGGTTACGGAATATGGCTTCTTACTTTTTTTCTTCTATTCTTTATTTTCTTCTCTCCTCTCCTCTCGCTTTTGTCACTTTGGAGCCCTTCATTCTTCAGGATCCTCGTTCAGACGTTTTGCTCACATCAGCTTCCACAACTCAAAATCTACCCTTGATTCTGCTGTAATTCTCCTACATCCTATGTACCCATCATGCATTAGATTATATCCCTCTGGCTCATTCTCAATCCATCTCTCAAACATTTCCCTATAAGATCCCTGTCAGAGTTCTTCTCCCAGAACTAATATCCCATTTTCTTCTCCTGTCAACAGATCATCAAATTTTGTCTTTGCCCCCAAAGGTTCCCACTTCCCCCTGTGCCATTCTCACTTGCTTCTTCTGGTTCTGGGCTCTGCTTTCATCCCGAATAGCTCTTCATCACCTTCACTCGCTCTTCTTTTAGCTTCAGAGTCTTTCCTTTCCTTCCTCATCTTTACCCCTTTGGAGTAATTAAATGCTCTGCTTGGCTCTAATTTCTCCTCTTTGACTTTCAGGACTTCTGCTGTCTGCATCTCTTTCTTTCTTTAGCTTCACTCCTTCATCTGCCTCACTCACTGGTACCCTCACCTATAACGTCTTTCTCTTCCATAGAAACAGATTCATCGATAATGTCAACAGATTCATTGATAATGTTGTTGACTTCATGCAAGATGTCTCCCTCAACTTCCACCCCTTCCTCAGTCTCTTCTAGTTTATCACTCCCTGTAACCTTTTCAAAAGGAATTTCCATCTCATCATCAGTATATTCTATCACTCTTTCATCACCAGTGACTTTTTCCACTTTTTCAATTTTCTCTTCCTTTATGCTCCCCATTCTTGGATGCTCCAACTTCTCCCTGCTGGTCCCCAGATCCTCCTCACCAGATCCCAGCTTATCACCAATGGATCTCAAATCTTCTCCATTGGACCTCAGCTTTTCTTCACTCAGTGTCAACTCCTCTCTACTTGATCTTATCTTCTCTCTACTTGATCTCAGGCTCTCTCCACTTGATTTCAACTTCTCTCCACTTGATCTCAGGCTCTCTCCACTTGATCTCAGCTTCTCTCTATTTGATCTCAGGCTCTCTCCACTTGATCTCAGCTTCTCCCCACTTGATCTCAGCTTCTCTTTACTTGATCTCAGGCTCTCTCCACTTGATCTCAGCTTCTCTCTACTTGATCTCAGCTTCTCTCCACTGGTACCCAGCTTCTCTGTACTCAATCTCAGATTTTCTCCACTGGATCTTATAAGCTTCTCTCTACTGGTACTCAACTTCTCTCCACTGGATCTCAGCTTCTCTCTACTTGGTCTCAGCTTCTCTCCACTGGACCTCAGCTTCTCTCCACTGGACCTCAACTTCTCTCCACTGGACCTCAGCTTCTCTCCACTGGACCTCCGACTCTCTCCACTAGACCTCCGCCTCTCTCCCCTGGATACCAGATTCCCTCCACTTGACCTCAGATCTTTCTCATTAGGCCCCAGTTTATGTCCTCTGGATCTTAAGTCCCCTTCCTTGATGCTTGCCTTCTCCCCAGTAGACCTCAACCTCTCTTCAGTCCAAGACCCTCTTCTCGACCCTGCTGTTATCTCTGAACTCCTGGTTTCAACCTCTATTTTGCGCTTGACCGCTTGCTTTTCCCAACTTCCCCTTGTGCTGTCTTTCCCCAAATCTGCTGAAACTTGTAATACACTGGATACGTCGTGCAGTAACTTCACACCCAGTCTTTCCTGGTTTGGGCCTGACTTCTCTTTCAGGACTGTTTTTTCCACATCTCCCAGTCTCCAGTACTCAGAGGGGAGCTTCGGGTCCCACACCTTAGGTTTTGGCGTCTTTCTACCCAGAAGCTCCACTCTCTTCCCGATCACGATGAGCCCCTTCCAAGGTACCCACATTTTCTCTTGCAGCATCTGTGCCCCCTTGCACCTCCGCCCCAGTGGTAACCTCCTGTTGCCCCTGGCCTGGCTTGGGACACCATAGCTGACCGCCTTATTGCGCCCCTTCGCCCCCTTAAGCCGCTTACCCCGCCGCCCCTTCACACCCAAGCGCGGAAACCTTAACGGAACCCCTTTCTCAATAGTCGGGGACCATTGTCCTCGACCCTGGTCTACCATCCCCTCCCTCGCTCTCCATTCCCCCTTCCCACCGTCCCACCCTCCTCTTCCCCACCCTCCCACTCTTCCGCCCCTCTTCCTCCCCTTTTCCTCCCCCTCCCACCCTTAACCTTTTCCCCACAACCCCACCCACCGCCTGGTGGGCGCCAGACTGGGCTAGTGCGCACGCGCAGGCCGCACGTGGCCGTTGGGAAGGGGGGCCCGGAATGTGTGCGAGCGTGTCGGTCGGCGGGCTCGGGCTGGAGGGACATATCATGCGCTACTCCTGCGACCCTAGAGCCCCGGCCCCAGCTACAAAGCTCTGGTCTGTTCCTGGCCCACTCTCCGTTCCGCGCTGCCCCTTAAAAGCTGGGGCCTTGGCCCAGGAATGACAGATATTACAGCCAATGGCATGGCGCACAGTAGATGTGGCACCCAATCAAAAGGCGCAGCTACGGGGCGCCACCCCGGACTCCAGGTGACTCCCTGACTGGGAGGGGCACAGTGCCTGTCAGCTGATAGGATGCTCGCTCGCTCCAGGGCGAATTACCTAGGACCAAGCTGTCAGAGCGCCTGGCCAGGGGCAGCCGCAGAATCCTTGTGTGCTGCAGTCGAGGTGGGTGATGGAGGAGCATCAGAAGGCTGGAAAGGAGAGCGAGGTAAGGAAAGGATGAAAACCTCTTCCCAACTTCTTCCTCACTACCTAATATCCAATTGGGGGGGGAGGGATCTGAGCTGGAGGGTGGGGCGCCTCTGTGGTACTTGCATGAGGACTAGTGAGGATGCCAAGGAAGACAGGGTTTTACCCTCGCCCTGACAGATAGAAAGGGACCCGTCACTGTCACTCCTTCTCTCCCCAGGACTCATTCGCGCTGGCTCTATAGGGAAAAAGGAAAAGGGCAGGATATTAAAGATTGAGAAGGGACTGACGTCCTTTTCTTTCCCAAGGTTGGGGAGTCCTGTTCAGCATTAATGGCTTCATTTGTGCATGTGTTCATATAATCATAAGACCATTCATTGTTCATTCTTTCCTTTCAACTCCATTCTTCAAAGAGCTATGGGGCATCTACATTGTGCCTACGAGGGTTAGGGTATACAGAGGTGCACACTTTGGGGGGGGGGTTGGAGGCATATGGGCTGCGGCTGAGGATGAGGATGGAGAATCTGGTCCATTGTTGAGGTCCCATCTCCTTCAAGCAGATACCAACCAGTGTAGGTCAGAGCAGAGGACTAAGACAGCAGGAAGGAGTCTGGGGACTAGGGGACTGCACCAATGAGCTAGACTGTGAATGTTTGTGTGAGGGGCAATTTGGAGAGACTGCCTTGGGAATGAGGGACAAGCCAATAAGTAAGGAGTGGGGTTCAAGTTGAACTTGGAGGGGCAAGAGGGGGCGAGAGACAGAAAACATGGAACACAAAGTGTCTGCTTCAGTTTTTATCTATGTTAATATTCATGGGTAACTTAGTTAATATATATAAAATGCTTAGAGCATATATATAGGGTGGCCATAAAGTTCGTGTGCAACTTAAAACAAACACCTGTTTATTGCACAGAAATTTTATGGCCATCTTGTGTATAATGGTTAGAGTAGTGCCTAGCATATTGCAAGAGCAAATATAAGTGTTACCTATTATGTTATTGTTAATGTTTTTATTACTGTTACCATATGGGATGCCATATGTCTTGAAGATGTGCTGAGCTATGGAACTGCACCTGCACCCTTTGTAGGAGCCATAGTCTCTGAAAGTTCACTATTGTTACTTATCTTGAAGGTTAAGTATTGCCTTCTATTAAGATCCTTCTGTAAATATAGGGATATTAAAAGAATTTAAGGTAAGAATATAATAGAGGAGAAGAAGAAATAAAATACTATTTGATGAATCCAGCAGAAGGCAAAAAAGAAAGAATAAAGGAGCAAGAAGAAAACAAAAAACAAGATGGCAAGTTTGTAGTCTGCTCTATCAGTAATTATGAATGGACTAAATACTCAAATTAAAAAAAGTGTCATACAGGCAATACCTTGGTTATAAAGGAAATAGGTTCCTCAGGTTTGTACTTAAGTTTAATTTCTACTCAATGTAAGTTGGAACAGGTACTTATACCTGTTACCTGTACTAGCCTCTGTTATTAAGTGTGAGTCTGTGTCAGTTGGATGTTTATAACTCAGGGACTGCCTTATTGAATTTTGAAAAAAAAAATAACTATAGTCTGTGAAAAGCCTTCCTTAAATATAAGGACATAGGTTGAAATAAAAGGGTAGAAGAAAATATATCATGAATACACTAACCAAAGGAAAACTGGTGCAGCTACATTAATTTCAGACAAAGTAGACTGTAAGTCAACAAGTATTGCTAGAAATAAAGAGGAACATTTTATAATGATAAAAGAACTGATTCCATAGAAAGATAAAACAGTCCTAAATATATATGTACTTAATAAAATAGCTTCAAAATATGCAAAATAAAAAATGACAAAACTAAAAGGAAAAATAGACATGCTCACAAATACAGTTAGAGATTTTAACTCTAATAGCACAACTGTCTCAATTACTGTAAACCAGTGAGGATTTAGAAGATTTAAATAACATGATTAATCAACTTGATCTAATTGACTTATGTAGAGCTTTATAACCAGCAGTTATAGAAAACATTTTTTTTTTTTTTGCAGTTTTTGGCCAGGGCTGGGTTTGAAACTGCCACCTCCGTCATATGGGGCTGATGCCCTACTCCTTTGAGCCACAGGCGCCAGCCTAGAAAACAGATTTTTTTTCAAGTGCCCATGAAACATTTACCAAAATGTGTCTTATGTTGGGCTATACTGCAAGTATCAATACATTTTTTTTTTGATGTCCATGAGTGGGCCTGATCAACAAAAAAAAATTTTTGACACAGACTCTCACTTTGTCACTCTCAGTAGAGTGCTGTGGCGTCATAGCTCACAGCAACCTCAGACTCTTGGGCTCGAGTAGCTGGGACTACAGGCACCACCACAATGTCTGGCTATTTTTAGAGACAGGGTCTCACTCTTGCTCACACTGGTCTTGAACCTGTGAGCTCAGGCAATCCACCAGCCTCAGCCTCCCAGAGTGCTAGAATTACAGGCGTGAGCCATCTCGGCCCAGCCTCAATCAACAAATTTTATTTTTTTTTTTTTTATTTTTTTTAATTTTTGTAGAGACAGAGTCTCACTTTTTTGCCCTCGGTAGAGTGCCATGGCGTCACACAGCTCACAGCAACCTCGAACTCCTGGGCTTAGGCGATTCTCTTGCCTCAGCCTCCCAAGTAGCTGGGACTACAGGTGCCCCCCACAACGACTGGCTATTTTTCTTTTTTTTTTTTTTTGCAGTTGTCATTGTTGTTTAGCTGGCCAGGGCCAGTTTGAACCAGCCAGCCTGGGTGTATGTGGCTGGCGCCATAACCACTGTACTACAAGCACCAAGCCACTATCAACAAATTTTAAAAGATTGAAATCATCCAGAGTATATGGAGTATATGCTCTCACCCAGAATTAACTAGGAATCAAAACAAAAAGATAACTAGATTTCAACATATTTGGAAACTAAGTTACAAGCTTCTAGATAACTCACATCATAGGACAAAGAAGAAATTATGATGGACATTAGAAAATATATATATATTCTTTTTTAGAAAAAAAATTTTTTAATGATTCAAAAATGGGTGAAAGAGGCCAGGCAAGGTGGGTCATGCCTATTATCCTAGCACTCTGATCTTTTGATCCTTTGAGCTCAGGAATTTGAAACCAGCCTGAGCAAGAGTGAGACCCCCATCTCTACTAAAAATAGAAAAATTAGGGCAGCTCTTACGGCTCAAAGGAATAGGGTGCCGGTCCCAATTGCTGGAGGTGGTGGGTTCAAACCCAGCCCCGGCCAAAAACTGCAAAAGAAAAGAAAAATTAGCAGGGTGTTATGGCCAGTGACTGAGTCCCAGCTACTTGGGAGGCTGAGATAGTAGGATTGCTTGAGAGCAGGAGTTTGAGGTTGCTGTTAGCTAGGCTGATGCCATGTCAGTCTAGCCTGGACAACAGAATGAGACTCTGTCTCTAAAATAGAATACAGTAAAAGAGCAAAAAAAAAAAAATCAAATGCCTAGGGAATAAATTTCAGAAAAGATGTGTAAGACCTTTACATTACTAAGAAAATTAAAGATCTAAATAATTAGAAAGCTCTTTCATGGGCAGCGCCTGTGGCTCAGTCGGTAGGGCGCCGGCCCCATATGCTGATGGTGGCGGGTTCAAGCCCGGCCCCGGCTGAACTGCAACCAAAAAATAGCTGGGCGTTGTGGCGGGCGCCTGTAGTCCCAGCTACTCGGGATGCTGAGGCAAGAGAATCGCTTAGGCCCAGGAGTTGGAGGTTGCTGTGAGCTGTGTGATGCCATGGCACTCTACCGAGGAGCATAAAGTGAGACTCTGTCTCTACAAAGAAAAAAAGAAAGCTCTTTCATGTTTGTGAATTGGAAAATTCAATATTGTAAAGATGTCTGTTCTTCCCAAATTGATCTGTGGATCCTATGTAATCTGAATCAAAATCCCAATAAGTTTTTGGGTAAAAATTAACAAGCTGAATATATGTAGAAATGCAAAGGACCAAGCCAGGCGTGGTGATTCACGCTGTAATCTTACCAATCTGGGAGCCTGAAGTAGGAAGATCACTTGAGCGTAGGAGCTTGAAACCAGCCTGAGCAAGAGCAAGACCTCAGGTCTACTAAAAAAAAAATATATATATATATATATAGGAAAACTAGCCAGGTATTGTGGCAGGTGCTCATAGTCTCAGCTACTTTGGAGGCTGAGGCAACAGAATCTCTTGACCCCAAAAGTTGAGGTTGCAGTGGTGTTTGTTGTAGTCCTCCGGAGATGGAAGGAGGGAGGGAGGAAGGGAAAGAAGGAAGGAAGAAAGGAAAAATCAACATAGCCAGGCATTGTGCTGGGCGCCTGTTTCCCAGCTACTTGGGAGGCTGAGGCAAGAGGATCTCTTGAGCCCAAGAGTTTGAGGTTGCTGTGAGCTGTGATGCCACAGCACTCTACCAAGGGCGATAAAGTGAAACTCTGTCTCTAAAAAGCAAAACAAGGGCGGTGCCTGTGGCTCACTGAGTAGGGTGCCAACCCCATATACCGAGGGTGGTGGGTTCAAACCTGGCCCCAACCAAACTGCAACAAAAAATAGTCGGGTGTTGTGGTGGGCGCCTGTGGTCCCAGCTAGTGGGGAGGCTGAGGCAAGAGAATCACCTAAGCCCAGGAGGTGGAGGTTGCTGTGAGCTGTGATGCCACAACACTCTACCAAGGGCAATAAAGTGAGACTCTATCTCTACAAAATAAATAAATAAATAAATAAACAAAACAAAACAAGAACAAATTTGGAGGCCTTACATCATCTGATTTCAAGGCTCCCTATCAAATTGCAGCAATCCGGACCTTGAGTAATTGTCATACAATAGACCAATGTTTTTCAACCTTTTTTGTCTCATGGCATACTTGAACCTATAGTTAAACTTCCTCAGTGCATTTAAATTATGTAGATCAAAAAAAGGAATGGAAAAAACTTTAAAATTTCTTTCAAAAATAATTTTATTAATGATCTTTCAACTTTTGAGGCATATCTAAAATCCTGTCATGACACACCAGTGTGCTGTGGTACACTGGTTGAGAATCACTGTGACAGACATACAAATCAATGGAACAGAATGGAGAGACCAGAATTGATTACACTTACAAAGTCAATTGATTTTCTATCAAACTATGCTCCAAAGCAGTTCAATAGTGAAAAGAGAGTCTTGGCTGGGCTCAGTGGCTCATGCCTATAATCCTAGCACTTTGAGAGGCCAAGGTGGGTGAATTGCTTGTGCTCACAAATTCAAGACCAGCCTGAGCTAGAGTGAGCTAAAAATAGAAAAACTGTCTCTACTAAAAATAGAAAAACTGAGGCAAGAGGATTGCTTGAGCCCAAGTTGGGGGTCGCTGTGAGCTATGACACCATGGCATTCTACCCAGAGTGACAGCTTGAGACTCTGTCTCAAAATAAATAAATAAATAAGTAAATAAATTAATAAATAAAATAAAAATAGAAAAACTGAGGCAGGAATATTACTTGAGCCCAGGTAGGAGGTTGCTGTGAGCTATGATGCCACAGCACTCTACCCAGAGGGACAGCTTGAGACTGTCCCCAAAAAAAAAGAGAGTTTTTATAACAACTAGTGCTTAAATAGCTGACTATCTGGCAAAATGAATTACAAGCCATATCTCACACTATATTCAAAATGAATTGGAAATGGAACATAGACTCAAATATAAAAGCTAAAACTATAAAGCTTCTAGAAAAATAAATAGAATATCTTCATGGGCAAAGAGTTCTTCAACAGGACACAAAAAAGTCTAAATGAAAGAAAAGACTGCTATATTGAGCTTGTAACATTTTGAACCATTAATAGAGTAAAAAGGCTGGCTGCTGGGCATGGTGGTTCATGCCTGTAATCCTAGCATGCTGAGAAGTCAAGGCAGGACAATCCTTTGAGCTCCAGGAGTTTGAGACCAGCCTCAGCAAGAGCGAGACCCCATCTCTACTATAAATAGAAAAATTAGCAGGGCATGGTGGTGTGGGGCTGTAGTCCCACCTACTTGGGAGGCTGAGGCAGGAGGATTACTTGAGCCCAGGAATTTGAGGTTGCTTGTAGTGAGCTATACACCACTAGCTAGCCCACGTGATAGAGTGAGACTATATCAAAAAAAGAAAAAAGAGAGTAAAAAGACAGACTATGAAGTAGGATATTTATAAAATATGTAGCCAGCAAAGGGCTCATCTCTGTGTCTCTATGAACAGATAGTTCTTATACATCAGTAAGAAAAAGACCATCTGGGCAATGCCTGTAGCTCAGTGGGTAGGGCATCAGCCACATACACCCAGGTTGGCAGGTTCACATCCAGCCCGGACCAGCTAAACAACAATGACAACTGGAACAAAAAAATAGCTGGACTCTGTGATGGGCGCCCGTAACCCAGCTACTTGGGAGGCTGAGCAAGAGAATCGCCTAAGCCCAAGAGTTTGAGGTTGCCGTGAGCTGTGATGTACCGAGGGTGACATAGTGAGACTCTGTCTCAAAAAAAAAAAAAAATCTGATTTTTAAAAGGGTGGGGGGGGGGCGAGAGGAGCAAAAAGCTTGAATAGGTGCTTTACAAAGGAGGACATCAGGCATCGTGGGAACTCCTTCCTTTCTTGCTCCCTGCCCATATTGGCTGCTTATGGTTGGGGACTGTCCCACATCTAAGGCAAGAAGGTGGCAGCTGTAAAGAAGATGGAAAGGCTGTGGAAGTTGATGGACTCTAGGCTCCACCTTGTTATGGAAAGTGGAAAGACGATCAGACAGGGCAAAGTGAAACTGGTCATCCTCACCAATAACTGCCCAACTTTGAGGAAATCTAGAGTACTATGTCACATTGGCCAAAACTGGTGTCCATCACTTCAGTGACAATAATATCAAATTGGGCACAGAGGGCAGAAAATATGAGGATAGGCACACTGGCTATGATTGATCCAGGTGCTTCTGATATCATTAGAAGCATGCCAGAACAGATGGGTGAAAAGTAAACCCTACCAAATTTTTCCGTAAAAACACTTGCCAGAGTGTTTTAAAAGATGACATTAGATGTCTGATAAATACATAAAATGCTGCTCAACATCATTCCTCATTAAATAATACAAGTTAAATGCCCACTGCACTATTACCATAATATAAAAATAAAAAACAAAAATAGAAAGTCTAATAATTCTGAGTCATTGGCTGAGGTGGGAAGATCATTTGAGCCCAGGACTTCAGGGCAGCCTGGGCAATATAGCAAGACTTTGTCTCTCTAAAAAAAAAGGGGGGGGGAGAGATTTAAAAAACCCTAACAATTCTTAAGTATTAGCAAGGATGTGGCACAACTTGAACTTCCATACAGAGTGCTGGTGAGAGTGCAAATTGGTTCGTTACCTTGGAAAACTGGCAGTATTTACTAAAGTATTTAAACATACAGTATGCCTGCCCTGTGACCAACTAATTTTCATACCCAACAGAAATGAGAACTTAGGTCAAAAGTCCTCAAAACACATTTATTAGAATGTTCATGGCAACTTTATTTGTAATAACAAAAAATTTGAAATAATCCAAGTGAACATCAACAATAGAATGGATACATGAATTATGATTTAAGCATATAATGGAATATAACACAGCAATGAAAACAACTGCTGTACCACTCAACAACATAGACAGATCTCATTACAAAACAGGCACAGAAGAGTAATTATATTTATGATAAGTTTAAGAATAGGCCAAACTAATCTACTGATAGAAGTCTGAATAGTGGTTATCTCTGGGGTTGGGGAGTAATTGGGGTAGGGCAAGAGGGAGCCTTCTGGAGTATTAGAAATACTGGTATGTAGGGCGGCGCCTGTGGCTCAGAGGGGTAGGGCGCCAGTCCCATATGCTGGAGGTGGCGGGTTCAAACCCAGCCCAGGCCAGAAACTGCAAAAAAAAAAAAAAAAAAGAAATACTGGTATGTAGCTGGGCGCAGTGGCTCACGCCTGTAATCCTAGCACTCTTGGAGGCTGAGGCGGGTGGATTGCTTGAGCTCATGAGTTTGAGACCGGCCTGAGCAAAAGCAAGACCCCCATCTCTACTAAAATTAGAAAAACTGAGGCAAGAGGATTGCTTGAGCCCAAGAGATGGAGGTTGCTGTAAGCTTTGATGCCATGGCATTCTACTGAGGGCAAAAAGCTTGAGACTGTCTCAAAAAAAAAAAAATAATAATAATAATGATAAAGAAAGAAAAAAGAAATACCGGCATGTGTCTATCATGATTGGGTGGTGGTTACACAGGTGTATACAGGTATACAAATTAATTATGCTTTACAGTTAAGATTTATGCTCTTTACTGTGTGTAACTTATACCTCAATTTACAAAGCAAAAAAGAGGAATCAATGTAGAGATACCCCTGTAAGCAACCTCAGGGGATGTTCCTTCCTGGGAGAGAGTCAGGAGGAGAGGACAGGCACAGGCATCTCAGTCTGGGGGGAAGAAGTCACTAAACCAGTGGCAGATGCATCATCGTTAGGCCCAGCCTTGCCTGTTTCTAGATCCTTGTATTGCTGAGCCCCATCTCAAGGGCCCATCTCCAAAGTATGCCAAAACCAGTGGAGAAAGAATTCTTGAAGGTATGGTGGTTCCTAAGCCTCTTCCCTTCTCCTCAGTATTACTTGGCACAATGGTGTGGACACAGCAGGTATTTTTTTTTTTTAAGAGACAGAGTTCCATTATGTCACCCTCAGTAGAGTGCCATGGCGTCATCTCACAGCAACCTCCAGCTCTTGGGCTTAGGTGATTCTCTTGCCTCAGCCTCCCAAGTAGCTGGGACTACAGGCACCCGCCACAACGCCCGGCTATATTTTGTTGCGGTTTGGCTGGGGCTGGGTTCAAACCTGCCACCCTCCGTATATGGGGCCGGCACCCTACTCACTGAGCCACAGGCACTGCCCGACAAAGTAGGTGTTTAATAAATGTATGCTGAATAGCTCAATGCAAGAATGAACTAGATAGATGCCTCGTGGATCTTTTCACTTGGAGAAATGCACATGCTTTGCCTGTAGGCTGTTGCCTCTTGGCACCAAAAGTGGTGAATGGGATGATTTTGCAGCCCCTCAAAAGAGGTGGGGACTTCTCATCCAACTCAGCCCTGGTGAAGGTGTCCCTGCTGCAACCAGCTCGGGAAAGGGTGGGCAGGTAGCTGAGAAAATAAAGGCATGGGGCTGAAAATCAAGAAACTGGGTTCAAATCTGGCCCTGTTGCTTTGCAGCAATGTGGCCCTTAGACAAGTTACTTTACTTCTCTGGTGGTCTCAACTTCAACATTTATAAAATGGGGCATTTTGCCTGCCTCCAAGGATGGGAGGGCGAAGAATGTTTTGGTAGTTGCAAAGCTCAGAGAAGTGGCTTATCAGGATTCCTGACTGGGAACCCGGGGCACTGCATTGGCCTTGCTGCTGAGGAGGTCTCTACTGGTGGACCCGGATGGGCCAAGGGGCAGAGCTCAGTCAGGTCAGAGACCTCCCCTCTCCTGCAGCCTTCTTCCATGTCAGTGGATCTGCAGGGAGACAGCTCCTTACAGGTGGAGATCTCTGATGCAGTGAGTGAGCGGGACAAGGTGAAATTCACTGTTCAAACCAAGGTAAGGCAGCACAGGGAAAGGAGAGGCAGTCCAGATGGCTTCTTGCAGGGGGCTGCCCCTATGGGTGGTAGGCTTGTGACAACACAGCCCTTAGGTCCTGTTCCTTCACCTGGCTCTTGCCTTCAGCCCCTCCTAGAGGGCAAGCATCTTGCCTAGTCTCTGGTTGCCTTTGCTTGAGGTCCTAAGACCTAACTGTTCCTTTCCACCATCCTGAGTGAGATCATGGACACGTGAGCCCCAGCTTGGGCCTCATCTGGGATGAGGAGGCCCAAAAATGGGTGCCCACGAAGCTTGATGGGGACAGGCTTGGGGCAGGAGGGGGACTTCACACAGGCCTCCTGCTTCCAGAGCTGCCTCCCGCACTTTGCCCAGACCGAGTTCTCAGTTGTGCGGCAGCATGAGGAATTCATCTGGCTACACGACGCCTATGTGGAAAACGAGGAATACGCAGGCCTCATTGTGAGGAGGGGAGGGGTGGGGAGGGCAGGGCAGGTGCTGGCACTTGGATGAAGCTGCCTTGCAGTAAGAGGCCTACCAGTTCTATCCTTCCTTTGAGCAGATCCCCCCAGCCCCTCCAAGGCCAGACTTTGAGGCTTCCCGGGAAAAGCTGCAGAAGTTGGGCGAGGGGGACAGCTCCATCACTCGTGAGGAGTTTGCCAAAATGAAGCAGGAACTAGAAGCGTGAGTGCCACCTCCTTTCTTGCTGAGTGGGAAGGGCGTCGGCAGGACGATTGAGGAGGCCCATGAGCTGCCTGCTGGCCCTGCAGGGAGTACCTGGCTATCTTTAAGAAGACGGTGGCGATGCATGAAGTCTTTCTGCAGCGTCTGGCAGCCCACCCTACCCTGCGTCGAGACCACAACTTCTTTGTCTTTTTGGAATATGGACAGGATGTGAGCTGGGCCAGAGTTCTGGGGTCATCCTTGGGGCAAGGGTCTGGGATGATGGTGGGGGCAGCAGCAAGGCTGGGGAAGGGGCTACAAGTAGGCTAAGCCTTTGTTTCCATCAGCTCAGTGAGTGGCACGTAACTCGGGTTGGGAGGTGCAAACCATCCCGGCATCACACCCTCCCTTCATGTGCCTCAGCTGAGTGTCCGAGGAAAGAACAGGAAGGAGCTCCTCGGGGGCTTTCTGAGGAATATTGTGAAATCTGCAGATGAAGCCCTCATCACTGGCATGTCAGGACTCAAGGTGACCCCTGGGCCCCCTGGGCGTTGCATCCACAGCAAGGATTGAAGCCCAGAATGGCTGTGGGAGGGAAGCCACTAATGGGGCCTGGCCTGAGTTAGATGGAGATTGTGCCCTGGTGACCCAGTGTAAGTGGGGTCCCGTCTGACTCCCTTAGGAAGTGGATGACTTCTTTGAACATGAGAGGACCTTCCTGCTGGAGTACCATACCCGGATCCGAGATGCCTGCCTGCGGGCTGATCGTGTCATGCGCTCCCACAAGTGTACGCAGGCCTGAGGGGCCCTGGATCCCCCTGCCCCTCTCCCCAGTGGCTCTACTCCCTGGGGAAAGAGAGCAGAGAACACCCTGGTGTCTGTCTATGACCACAAACACCAGGGGTGGGGCTTGACATTGCAAACCTAGGGGCTCTGATGGGGGGTTGTTCCCCAACAGGCCTGGCAGACGATTTTATCCCTATCTCAGCTGCACTGAGCAGTCTGGGAACACAGGAAGTCAACCAACTAAAGACGTGAGGACTCCCTGTTGCCATCACCCTCCCATCCTCTCTCTATGCCTGTAATACTGTGTCTGCCCATAAGGGATCACTCTGTAGAAGTCTACTCTGGACCGGGTGGGAGGTGTAGAAGCTCTTCCTTAGGCTGGGGAGAGACAGGGGAGTGGGAGATTCCCCAAGGAGGGGCTGAGGGCAGAGAGGCTTCAAGCTGTTTCTCAGCCTCCAGCCCTAACTCCTCTCCCACTGCCTCCCAGGAGCTTCCTCAAACTGGCGGAGCTCTTTGAACGACTGAGGGTAAGTACTGCCTTTTGCACTCAGAGGCTTTCCTGGTGGGCCTTTGGAGGGAAATGAGTCCTAGGAAAGTGGCAAGCACCAGGATCGTTTTGGAACATTCAGTGACAATTTGGGCCCAGGGGCATACTGCAGACTAGTTTTATAATAGGTGGAGTGGAGACTAGGATCCAGTGTGCATGTGATAGGGGAGAGGGGAGGAAATGAAAGGATGTGCCATGTGCCTGTGGCAGGCTGCACCAAGCGGCCAAGGTGCTACTCAGCTGCACACTTCCTGAACTCTTCTACAATGTGCCAGGCACATTGTCGTATGTCTGCTAGACAGGTCTCTTGATGTCCTTTAGGGGGCCTGCCACTCCCAGAAGCTATCCAAGACATGAAGCCCAAAGGGCTTAGCTTCCACTTCAGGGTTCTTGTAATCAGCCACTGATTCCCTTCCCTGCTTTGCTCCCACTGAGCTAAAGGTTCCCTGAACACACTAGGCTTGTGCACCTGCAAAGCCTTTGGCTTATTCTCTAACTCCTACTCAACCTCCAAAATCCAGGTCAGATGCCACTTCCTACATGAAGCCCCAACCTCACGGCCTGACCTAGAGTGGGTACCAAGTGATTATTTGCTGGATATTTAGATAAAGAGGAGCTTCCCACCCCTTAGCCGCTGCTCTGGCAAATTCCCTTCCCACTCCCTACCTTCCAACACAGAAGCTGGAGGGCCGGGTGGCCTCTGACGAGGACCTGAAGCTGTCAGACATGCTGAGATACTACATGCGAGACTCACAGGCAGCCAAGGTGAGAGGCAGCCCCAGAGCAGAGCCCAAGGCTGGAAGCCACTGTGACAAGCAACAGTGACCCTTAACCCACTGGCCCTAGGACCTGCTGTATCGGCGGCTGCGGGCACTGGCTGACTACGAGAATGCCAACAAGGCCCTGGACAAGGCGCGCACCAGGAACCGGGAGGTGCGGCCTGCCGAGAGCTACCAGCAGCTGTGCTGCCAACGCTTTGAACGTCTCTCTGACTCTGCCAAGCAGGGTGAGCCCATGGTCCTCAGCCACTGGGCTGCCTACCCTGCCTAGGTCAACATTCCTCTTCCCTCTCCTCTCCAGAACTCATGGATTTCAAGTCCCGCCGCGTTTCCTCTTTCCGCAAGAACCTCATTGAGTTGGCAGAGCTGGAGCTCAAACATGCCAAGGTAAACCCTCTTCACCTCCCTTCTCCAGACCCAGAAAAGCAGCCCCCAACCGAGGCTCAGGGTATTTTACCATCTTGGGCCAGGACTCCTCCCATCTCTTCATTGGTGGGAAGCACCAATAAATGACAACTGTTATTTCAGGGTAGGGGAATGGGGAGGGAGAGGGCTGAGCTATCTAAGGTGGAAAAGACAGCACCCAGTATCAGGATGCAGGGATTTCAAGGCCCTCTTTCCTCTACAGACCAGCACCTTGCTTCTCCGGAACACCCTTGTTGCCCTAAAGGGGGAGCCTTAGAGCAGCCCAAACCTGCTCTGGGACCTTCAGTGACAAGGGCTCTCCCAGGCCTCCCTCCCCAGCAAGATGCCTCCTTCCCTACCACAGCAGCCACTAGCCTTGCCCTCACCCCACCTGTGTCCTTCCAGGGTAAGCATGAGCCTCACCCCTCACAAAGTTGCTAGGCTCTGCAAGAGGAAGAGACAGGGCAGCATGGGTACCACACTTGGCCACAGGTCAGTGGAACCCCAGGAGGCTCAAAACAGCCTCTAAAATCCCCTCTGGCCTTGAAGAAGTAGCTCATTTGCTCAGCCAGCCTGTTCTTCACAAATAAAGAGCCTGGTTTTACAGAAAGGGGGTCTGCTCTTCCTTTTCTCACAGCTAAGGGGCCCACAGAACACACTCTGCCAGGGAATTGTGAAGACCAGGTCCTGGGGATACAAAGCAGGGGACCCCTTGTAGTACACTCAGCCCTTTCTCCAGTGGCAGCAGACTTACCAGGGGAAGGTGCAATTTTTGGAACCCTCAAATAGTTCACAAGGTTTGCCCCACCCCCTTAAAACCTAACAAACTGCATATTTAATAACCCTGGCCGGCTCATGCCGAGATGGGTGGATGGCCTAAGCTCATGAGTTCAAGACCAGACTAAGATAGAGACACCTCCCCCACACCATCTCTAAAAACAATAGCTGGGTGTTGTCCAGGGTGGGGGCACCAGCCACATGCATTGGGGCAGGTGGGTTTGAACCTGGCCAGGGCCTGCTGGACAAAAAAAAAAAAAAAAGCCAGGCATTGTGGCAGATGCCTGTGGGAGGCTGAGGCAAGAGAACTGCTTTAGTCCAAGAGTCTGAAGTTGCTGTAAGCTATGATGCCAAGCACTCTACAGAGGGCTACAAAAATGAGACTTTGTCTCAAAAAAAAAAAAAAACAAAATAGCTATGCATTGTCTCTAAAATAAATACCTGTAATCCCAGCCAGGAGTAATCTGGGAGGCCAAGGTGGGTGGATTGCCTGAGCTCAGGAGCTTGACATCAGCCTGAGCTAGAGCAAGACCTTCTCTGTAAAAATAGCCGGGTGTTGTGGTGGGCACCTGAAATCCCAACTACGTGGGAGGCTGAGCCAAGAGAATCACTTGAGCCCAAGAGTCTGAGGTTGTGTGAGCTATCACACCATGGCACTCTACCAAGGGCGACATAGTGAGACTTTGTCTCAAAAAAAAAAAAAAAAGAACCAGCTCCAACTCCATGAGGCTCTTTTCAGTTTGGTGGATTAGGGGAGGAATAAATGCTGCATTATCATCAACTCACCTCACTCAAGGGCCAGACTCCTTTGCAGGTAAAAGCCCAAAGTACAGGTTTGAGACAGCCCACAGCAATGCTGGCAAAAGGTTCAGGGCACCAGCAGCACCCTCTTGTTAAACACAGGGAGGTGGGGCTCAAGACACCTGGGTCTGAAGTCCTCGGCACCACCTAGCGGGCCCCACCCTGAATGGACTCTAGCTACTATCTCTAGCTACTATCAACAGAAGGCCAAAGGCTCAACTTGGCCTCTGACTCACAGCAGCCACTGAACCTGGCCTTCATAAACGAAGAGTCAGCTGCCCAGAGGAAAGACCAAACAGAACCTTGAAGGTTGAGAAGGCAGCTTAACGGGCAACCTGTTAACTGCACCATCAACCCGTACCTAGGCAGTACTGAGCTGGGTATCAGAGTCAGGCTCCAGGAGAGGAACCAGCTCACACATAAGCCACTTCTGCCAGAGAAACCCCTGCAAGTAGCAGTAGACATACCCCCTGGCTCAGCCACCCCTTGAATATCTAACCTGAGAACGGTGGGAGGAGGGTGTCCTCAGCCAGTCTCTGGGACCACACTGGGGGGAGCCTATAAAAAAGATGCTGCTCATTCTGCTTGCATACTCCCCCACAAGGTCTTCTGGGCCCCAACCCTGAAACAAACATTCCGTTAATGAGCCTTTTTATTTTTGTGTTTTGTTTTGTTTTTTTAATCGAAGGTCCCTTACTGGTCCTGCTTCCGTGAGTGGCTGAGACCAGGGGAAAAGGGAGGGGTCATCTCCACAACACTCCATTTATACACAGAACTAAACAGACAAGCACAGAGTCACTATTGCGGTTAGAAGTTGGCAGCATGGGAAGGAACAGGTGAGGTGTAGGGGTATTGTTAAAAAAAATACAGGCTCCCCCCAACTGGGGTGCCAGGGGGGACTTGGTCTGCTTCAACCCACAAAGAATCAGAAGATCGAAAGTGGTCTGGGAAGGCCAGAACCGTCAGGGATGGAGGGAGGAGGAAAATCCAGGGGTGGGGGGACTGTTTGGCAACTGGGGTAAAGGGATTGCCCTCCCCCTGCTGGGATCCCCCCAGCCCCTCCGGTCTGGCAGGAAGGGGGCAGCCTGCAACCCCCGGGGCAGGTCTGGAGCTGCCAGATGCACCAGGCAGGGGGCAGGAGGAGGCTCACAAAGGCTTGCCCTCCAGGGAGATGACAGCACTGCCCCCCAGCTTCTCTGCCAGGGTGCAGCGGTCCTTGACCTCCTCGTAGCAGTTTGCTTGTAATTCATGCTTGATCCCTGTAGGAAAGAAAAGGGAGCATCTGTGAGCAGGAAGCACCAGGGTAGGACAGAGTTTCTGTGGCTGGGAAGGAGCCAATCAGAGCAGATGGAAGGGACAAGGTTACCTCCCAGCAGGGAGGGAAGTAGAGGGAAGATTCCCTCTGCCATGCCATTTACCACTTCCTGCAGCCAAGGTCTGAGCAGAAGGGCAGGTGGCACTACCAACACTGGCCCTTACCTGTCAGCTTCTTCTTGATGGCATCCTTGGAGCTGGCATAAATCATTTTGCTCTTAAGGGGTGCACACTCAGGAGCCCTGGAGAGAAATAAAAAGAGAACTTACAACAATAACAAAGCAATAGATAACTTCAAGAAACCTGTGGCTACCATCAATAAGTGTTTTATTCAACCTCTCTCCACCCCAAACCCACACCTCTCAGTTAACAAAGAGCCACAAAAGTTCCTATCTTGAGAAACCCAGCAAGTGACAGGAAAGAGCCTGAATGAAGAGCTCACCAAAAGATAAACACTAGGTCCTCCTTCTTGCTCTCCTTGGTCTCATAGGTTGCATCATAGAGGGCATAGCGGCAGTCCTTGTCTGGAAGCATCTTGACAAAGGTGGCGTAGGGATCGTCGACAGTCTGGCCCACATCACCTACCAGGATCTCCTTGCCCTCCTCTAGTATGATGTTCTTCTTGTCCTCACTCAGGCAGAAGAGCACTGCCTTCTTGCGCTTCTTCACCTCCTCTGGTGTTGAAGACTTGCGCACCTTCATGTCATTGAACACCTTAATGACGCCATCGGAGACAGCCACACCAGAGGCCTGGGGGATGAGCCACACACACCTCATAAGTAAAAGGATTCTTTGCTTCTCAGGAGATTTCAGTCTGGATGCCAGCAAGTATAGACCCCAGTCTCTCTCTCTCTCTCTTTTTTTTTTTTTTTTGAGACAGAGTCTCACTTTGTTGCCCTCAGTAGCAGCGTAACTCACAGCAACCTCCAACTCTTGGGATCAAGTGATTCTCTTGCCTCAGCCTCCAGAGTAGCTGGGACTACAGATGCCCCCCAAAAACGCTATTTTTAGAGACAGGGTCTCACTCTGGCTCAGGCTGGTCTCTAACCCGTCAGTTCAGGCAATCCACCCACCTCTGCCTCCCAGAATGCTAGAATTACAGGCATGAGCCACAGTGCGCAGCCCACAGCCCCCAGTCTCATGTTCACGACTTACTAACCCCCTTCCCAAAGCAAGTCACAATTTTCTTAGGCAAACCACTATCAAAAGGTCAGGACAAAACACCAGAATGGCAGCCAGGACCTCTGATCACTTAGGTTCTACATCCTCTTTCCTCCGCTTACAGGCTTGAAATTTAAGACTCATGAAAAACAGAGCTTTGGCTGACATGTGAACACGAGGAGCCCCCAAACACACAAGCCTTACTCCCCGCTCAGGAAATTAGATCGAGGACCTTAGAATACTAAGTGGGACACGAACAACGCTCAATAGTTCAGCAAGTCCATCAGAACTGCCCAATGTTGTTATAACACAGACAACTCTCTTCCCTGCCAGGGTCTTTCCAACTCAACCCCCAATTAGAACCCGGCCCCACAACTCATTATACTCCAGGAATTCGGAGGGGGGCCAGAACCAGAGATCGCCGATAGAAATAGACAAGCCCAAACTCACAGGGTCTGTGACAGCTCTCTGAACTACTCTGCGATGTGGGGACACCCTAGCCAGGAGATGCAGCGACCGTCCACAGTGAAATCTGCTCCCCCACCCCCCGGAACTGCAGAGGAAGACGGACACGTGACCCCACCGCTTCCGGAGTGGGCGGAGAAAGGAGATCGGTTAGGCCCGGCCCCCTCCCCAAGAGAGACTTTAGTACCCAGGAGTCAGCAGCACGTCCAGGGAGGGCCTAAACCCCCAAGAATCGCCTTTACTAGCGGGCCTATCAGCCCCGTCCGCTGCAAGCCGGAGTCTGAGCAAATTACACAACCTTCGGTTCTCGCAGCCCTCGGGCCGAACACAGGGGACAGGGAGGTTTCCGGGCGGCACCCGCCTGGGTCACTTCCCTAAACTCCGCTCCACCCTCAGGCCCCATCCGGAAAGGCCCTGTAAATCCAGGGCTTTGGCTCAGCGGCCGGGCCTGAGCGTGTGCGCACGCGCCGGACAACGCTGTTCCGGCCCTTACCCTATATACATACAGGCGACAACCCGCTAGTTTTGTAGGCTCGCTCGCCCCGGAGCAAGGCCACGGCCCTACGATGTTCGCTCCAAGCATTAAAGATGCAAACCCCTAGTCGGGGACAGCCGCGCCTCAACATCACCGCTAGCTGCGTCAATCCCCGCCCTCTAAAGTACAGGCATCCCTGCCACCTGCTCTCTAGACAGGACCGCCTGCCGAGGGAGGGTTACGCAGAGACAGGAACAGCCCTTGGGTGGGGCGCGCGCATCGAGACCTCTGGCGCGCTTTTCTCTTGCCGCCCCCGAGCTGGGTCGGGATACCGCGTGCTTCAGTCGAGCGCGCGCTCCCGTGGAACAACGCGCGACACCGGCCGCTCAGCAAGGGGCGCGCGCGCCCCCGGACCCCTCCCCCCCACGGCCTGTGTCCGCGCGGGCGCACCAGCGCGGTGGGGGGAGGGGAAGGGAGTCCAGGGGGCGCGCGAGCGACGTCCAAGCCAAACGTCCCCGGCGCCCACGGGCGCGCACGCGCATCCCGGCGCCGCCCGCCGCTCTGTGTGGGACCCTTATCCCGCCCGGGGCTCCGGGGGCGGGGGTTGCCGACGTAGCTCCCCCGATGCCTCCTGCGCGCAGGCGGCCGACCAGAAGCCGCTTCCCTTAGGCGCCGCTGTCTGCTGCTCACCATGTTTCCGGAAGCGAAAGGGTGATGGCAAGGAGAAGCAGAGAAGAGGTGAGCCGCTGCCGCTGCTGCCGGGATCCGACTGAACGCGGCCTCTCCCGGCCCCTTCCGTTTAGTACGAGCCGCACAATGAGGGGCGGGGCGGGCTTCCGGCGCTCCCTCCGCAGGAGGATGGGAAATGAAGTTCGAGGTCCTGCACGGTCCGCGGGCTCCCTGGGTAACAGAGTCTTTCTCTCCAGCCTGCCTCCGGACGCCGCATTGCACGCAGGGAAATGTAGGCCGGGGCCGCCGGGGGCGGGGCTACTACACCGAGAGTTAGCCCATTGGTCAATTTCCCAGGAAAGGCTCTAAAGCTGAGCAATGGGCCGCGGAACTCGGTAAAATGACCCGAGAACGATCCTTGACTAGGCACCCCTTTATCCCGAAGCAAAACAGGTTTCCAAAGACCCTTCTGATATTTGCTGGATACCTTGGTCAGAAATTTTTGACTAGGGTTAGGATTTTGCTTTTCTGAATCGAAGCTATTATTCATTGGCCTGGAATAGGGTCCTAACGCCTGAAGAATCGCAATATGAAGGCGTCTTCGATCCAATAGACATTGTTTTCCATGTGACAAGCCACTCTCGTCTCCTGAGAAAAGTCCATATGCAACATCAATAAAATAAGAATGGGGGGCACAGGGGAAAAGCTACAAGTAAATCTTTGAAGGGAGACCTTTGTTCTTGATTAAAGGTGCTTGGCAAACTCATGGGGCTATAAAGGGGAAGGCCGGGGTGGGGGGTTATGCATTCAATTCAAGGCTTCGTTGTGTGCCTTCTACCAGGCAGTGAGAAGAGGGATTGGCTATTAAGCCAGGCGAGTCTGGTTCTCGAGTCGATAGCCAGGTATATGGTTATTCTAATACCCACAAAAATTGAGACACAGGCTATGTGGGCGCATAGCCTTAAGAAAAGAAACTAGGGTGGGGAATTTCGTTGGCTTATTGCAATGACCATATCCTCACACACTGCAGGAAGAGAAGACAGAGTCGCAAACAAGTCAGGGGCAAAACGAGAAGGAGAACTGGGACCCTTGATCTCAAGCAGAATAGTGTAAACCCAGAGCGACGCCCTGGAGTGTGGTACCTCGCAGAGCATGTCGGGGGTTGTAGTCCAGGGCATCCTGCCGCACCGCCCACCAGCCTAGGTCCTGGTCGCTGCAGGTGGAGGCTTCAGCTTGACCCGCGCCTCCCACCAAGCACCCCTACAAGAACAGGAGGCTAGCTCCACCTTTTTAAGACTTAGAGTTTCCAAGAGCAACGAGGAGGGGGAAGGGAGGCTTTGCAGTTACCCCGGAGCCAGCTCCTGCCCGCCCCCAGCCGCGGGATGCCCTAGATGTCCTTATTAGGAAAAGAGACCTAGAAGGGGGCGGGGCTAGCCCGGATGCGGGCTTCAAGCACCTTATAAGGCTGCGTCGGGTGGGAGGCGGGAGTCCCGAGCAGGCTGGGTATGCTGCACCGCGGTCTAGGCGGAGTCCGGAGGGGCGGGCTCGGAGCTCTGGCGCCTGCCTCTCCCCTTCTCGCAGGCCTGAGACCTGCACCTTGCGAGCCCATTGGCGTGACAGCTAGGGGCTGGGGGCTGCCCCAACCTCTGGCAAGACCTCCATGCGCAACTCAGCTATACATTCTCCCAAACTAGGATCCCTTTGCAGAGTTTCCATTTCCAACTTCCCTGAGGGTCCCCCACCTCCAGTGAACCACAAAATGACGATGTGTTCTCCCCTTCTACCTGTCTTGCCCTCAGCCTGCTCCCCCGGAACCAAACAGGTGCACATCTCAGCCCTCCTCACCTGCCAGGACGCCCAGCAGTTCTTACCAGCAGTCCATCCTCCTACTTGGCCTCTGGCTTCCTCCCCATTCCCGTCCTATTTAGAGCTTCTCTGCACGTCCCCGACTCCGCCCCCAACCCCCGCCCCATACACACGGCCCTGTGTCCCGGGGCTCCGAATCACCACTTTCTTCCGATGGTTCTTCAATTTTTCCTGCCTTACCTTTGTGTTCTCCCCTGACCCTTTCTGGATGTCCCTCCCGTACATATGTTTGCACTCGCTTGTCCCCCAACCCCCACTTCTCCCAGACACCTTCAAGCTCAGTCGTAGTCTCCAACCTCCTCTACAAGGATGAGGCTGAAACTGACAGTCTTATAGGCGTTGGAACTGCCAAGTTCAGTTTACTCCGTTAAGCACTGCCCCTAGCCAACCCTCCCAGTCACAAGGGGCGCTGTCCGCTTTCCTCTCGCCTGTAAAAAATGTCCCCACTCTCGAATTTGGAGAGGAAGGGGCGGGACAAGGCTCTAGGGGCCTGGGTGAGGAGCCTAAATGGTGGTCGTCGCAGGAGGAGGTGCTGAGAGTAAAGATCGGTGGAGACAGCGCTCTTTACCAACCATTTAAAGTAGTGCAGGGGCAGGGGAGCGCTGCAGGAGCCTAAGCTAGTTAGTGCCCCTTGTGGGACCACGTGTTTGGAGAGGTCCAGCCCTCACCCTCGAGCTCCCTCCGTAGCCAGGTGTTTCAACTCAGACTCTATAACTGGCGGCGTCCCATTTCTACAGGTGTCGGGCGTCAGAGAACCCGCCCTAGGGCTCATGGCGGCGCCTGTCTGCTTGGGCCGGAAACGCCCGCTCCCGGTTTGCCCCAACCCGCTCTTTATACGCTGGCTGACCGAGTGGCGCGACGAGGCAGCCAGCAGGGGGCGCCGCACGCGCTTCGTGTTTCAGAAGGTCGGTTCTGCTGGGTCTGATTGATGGTTACAGGTGCTGGCTAAGTCTGACCTATTCTAACTAGATACCTTACCCACTACTCCCTATCTCCGCTAGGCGCTGCGCTCCCTCCGGAGGTACCCGCTGCCCCTGCGCAGTGGGAAGGAAGCTAAGATTCTACAACACTTCGGAGACCGGCTCTGCCGGATGCTGGACGAGCGGCTGCAGCAGCATCAAGCATCGGGCGGTGAGAACCTCAGGCAGGGGTCGGTGGTCCCTGGTTTCCAAGGTCCCGTCTCCGTACCCACTTTGGATATCTTACTTCAGGCTTCCCTGCTCCTGTTGAAGTTGCCATCTGACCTCAAGCTAGTGGCCTCACTGTTCTCACGTTCAGCTGGAGCAGGCTGCAGCTCAGACCCTTGAGGCTGCCAGATTCCCTGGGGTGTGGAATTGACACTCTTGATTTTATAGGTGATCATGTCCTGGACCCACCATCTGGAGAGACGTGCCCAGCCTGGGAAGGGCCACTTGCCAAAGTCCAGGATTCTTCTTTGCCAGTGAGGAGTGGGGAGGGGATTGGAAGGCAAAATATCAGTGCCAGAAGTACGATTTCCTGGGTTTGGGTATTTAGCAAGCCTGGTCCAAACCTCACCAGCAAACCCTAGTCTTGGGCAAATGACTTATTCTGTCCTGAGATTTAGGATTTTACTCTGTAATGGGGATATTGATAACAGCTGATAAAAAGTCCAAGCTATTTAGGGGGCCCAGCTCAATACATTATGAAGTTGCCATTACCAAGTTTTCCTATCTAACCACCCCTGTCTTACAGTAGGCAGTAGAATGGGCCAGGCAGATATTCCTGCCCCCCACCTGTGCCCTCTAGCTATGTGCTGTCTCCTCCAGATTTACGGGGATCTTCCCATCACCTGGCTCAGTTTTGCAGAGAAGGAAACTGAGATGCAGCTGAATGACTTTCCTGGAGCCATGCAGCCTGCTGTAAACTTCAGCTCTGCCAGGGATTCATTTGAGGATGACTGGCTTGCTTTCATAGTCAGAGCCCCTCTATACCTTTCAGGTTCCTGTCCAGCCCAAAGTAGGAGGCTCTGGCAACTACTGGCCAGCTCCGCACTCAGGAGCCCGAGCAGTACTGTTGCTGCTTTACCAGGAACACCTGGTGAGTGCTTAGCTATGCTGGGAGTCAGAAACCCAGGCAGCAGGTGGGAGACTCCCAGCAGAACCTGTCCCGGGCAAAGATTACCCTGGCTACTTGGGCAGGGCACAGAAGGGTGCTGAATTTATCCTTTCTCTTCTACTTTGGTTTTAGAACCCAAATGGCCACAACTACTTAACCAAGGAGGAACTGCTGCAAAGGTGTGCTCAGAAGAACCCCAGGGTGAGCATAGAGGTAGGAGGATTAGGCTTGATTGGCTCTAGAGCCTATCAGAGACTGCTTTTGACAGTCAACAGTGTCAGGGCCCTGGCCTATGTATGGCCCTTAGCCCGAAGCACAGAGAGTATGGACTTGGATCACACCAGGGGCTCTCTGAGGGTCTCCTCCCTGTTGGCAGGTAGTCCCTGGGAATGCTCGACCTTGGCCAGCCCTTCGCTCCCTCCTCCACAGGAACTTGGTCCTCAGGACACACCAGCCAGCCAGGTGGGTCCAACCTTAAGGGATACAGAAAGTAGGGGTGAGGAATGTGCATGACCTTCGAAGTGGAACCCTGCAGTTACCCAGCCATTTCCAGACTTGATACTGTTGAGGCTGGGGAAGGTCAGCCTTCCCCAGGAGCCCACCCACACTACTGGAGTACCAGGAGGGTGTGAGAGACTGAGAGAGCAGGTGGGAGGAGAAGGTGGTGCCATGGTTATTGAAGGAGTAGAGAACCTTTGTTGAAATAACACATGTTAGGACTTAGCACAAGAGTGTTATTCCTGGAAAAGGAAAAAGCATGAGTGAAGACAGGAGAAAGGAAAGTTTGTCTGAGACACATTTATGATAGACCCGATTCATGGCACTGGGAAGATCCTGAGGAAACCAATCTAAAAACCAAGAAAATGGGGAAGAGAGGAGAGCCACTGTCCTTGCTTATGCAGGGTTGCCAAGTGGGTAGTGAGGCCAATCTAGCTGGGGGCAGGCAGGACAGCCAGCTGGGTGTGCTTGAAGAAGGGAAAGCTGTGTGTGTCCTCTCTACCTCCCAGGTACTCACTGACCCCTGAGGGTCTGGAGCTGGCCCAGAAATTGGCTGAGTCAGAAGGTCTGAGCTTGCTGAATGTGGGCACTGAGGCCAAGAAGCCCCGTGGGGAGGAAGCTGCAGTGCCAGGAGTAGCCTCTGCTGAGCTGTGAGGAGGGGATGGGGCAGAAGGGGTCTGGGAAATGAGGCCAGCACCCACCTCTATCTCCATCACTTAGAGCTAAGCTGTGGCTGTCTCCTCTGCTGTGGGCTGTAAGGGACACTGCCCTGGCACTGGGGGTTCTGGCCTCTCATACCACTCCCCCTCCCATCAGTGACACCAGTGAAGGGGAGTTCCAGCAGCCATCACTGGAGCTGGGGCCTGGAGAGTACAGGGTGCTTTTGTGTGTGGACATCGGCGAGACCAGGGGGTGAGTGAGGTGGGGTGAGATGAGGGAGATAGTCACAAGATGTTGTGGAGTGGGTATGGGTCTGCTCTGACCCGACCATTCCTCCTCGCAACTCCAGGGCTGGGTACAGGCCAGAGCTGCTCCGAGAGCTACAGCGGCTGCATGTAGCCCACACAGTGCGCAAGCTTCATGTTGGGGACTTCTTGTGGGTGGCACAGGAGACCAAACCCAGAGACCCAGGTAAAGGGGCACGGATGGGCAGGCATCAGAGGAAGGGCCTGGCAGGTTGAGGGATGAAAGGCAATGCAACCCTTCCTGGTTTCTTGGCAGCAAGACCTGGGGAGTTAGTTCTGAACCATATTGTGGAGCGCAAGCGGCTGGATGATCTGTGCAGCAGCATCATTGATGGGCGATTCCGGGAGCAGAAGGTTCCTTCTCTGGCCTTGCCTTGCTTCCTACTTACATGTACCCTAAGGCCCTCTCTTAGCCCAGAGGAATCTACAGGCATTTCTGGTGGCCTCAAGACATAGCCTGTGTGGACTCTAGCCACACTAGAGACCCCTGTAGGCACACAGTAGGGACAACTGGCATCTGAATGGGTTCAGGAGCATATTAAAGACCTCTTGAGTACCCACCACCTGCAGCCTTTGCTAGACAAGGCCCAAACCTCTGGGAGTGGTAATGCAGAGGCTGTACCTCAGTACTGACTGTTGGGCTGGCCTCACAGTCAAAGGGGCCATGTACAAACCCAGGGAGGGAGCATTCAGAGATGGTATCAGCATGCCTACGTATGGAGGCCCCCTAAGACAGGTAGAGAGGCTAGGAAGGATGAGGAGGCTAGTTCATAGGATCAAGAGTCACATCATGTGATGGATGGCCCATGCATGTGGCCATCCAGGCCTGACCCACCCTGTCTCTTCTGTCCCCTCCCCAGTTCCGACTGAAGCGCTGTGGCTTAGAGCACCGGATATATCTGGTGGAGGAGCAAGGCTCAGTCCACAACCTCAGCCTTCCTGAAAGCACACTGCTGCAGGCTATTACCAACACTCAGGTGAGCTGGGAGGGCAAGGCCAGGCTGGCAGGGGTTCCTGTGGCCTGGGCCAGGGCCTACCCTCCCTCTCATGGGTTTTCTTCCCCAGGTCATCGACGGCTTCTTTGTAAAGCACACAGCAGACATTAAAGAGTCAGCCGCCTACCTGGCCCTCCTGACACGGGGCCTGCAGAGACTCTACCAGGTTAGCAGATACCCCTGTCCGGCACTGGTCCCTTGCCTGGGCCCCGTGCTTCCCTAAGAGAGGAAAGGTGGGTGAGAGCCCCATTTCTCAGGCTGGCCCACTGAGACCAAGGACTGGCTGAGGGCTGTCCCTTAAAGCTGCAGCCTGGCCTCAGTCCCTTCTTCCCTCAGGGCTACACACTATGCAGCCGCCCCTGGGGAATTCCAGGGGACCATCAATCAGGGGCCGCGTCCTCCCCAAACCCTCTCTGCTCACTCCTCACCTTCAGTGACTTCAATGCAGGGGCCATCAAGAACAAGGTACTCTTTCCTCTCAGCTTCTCCTTATATGTCTGGGCCCCAGATCACCCCTGATCTAGTCCTTCCCTGACCCTAGGCTCAGTCAGTGCGAGAGGTGTTTGCTCGGCAGCTGATGCAGGTACGCGGAGTAAGTGGGGAGAAGGCAGCAGCCCTGGTGGATAGATACAGCACCCCTGCCAGGTAGGCCTCTAGAGGGACCTTAGGGGTCCTTATCCCCTGCCCTCCAAGCATGAAATTCAGATTGACTAATGCAGTGGCCTGGCTCTCTGTGGGCTGTATAGACCCAGAGATAGAAAGATCTGGCTGGCCCCTGGGAAGCTCATGGAAGTCAAGTGGGGAGGAAGACAGCCAGCCTGGACCAGATAGTATCCCAGACATTGGTGGAGGCCACAGCAGAGAGGGAGGTACTCCACCTGGTGGAGCAGAGGCTTCCTGGAGGAGGGGGATGGGCCAGGAAGACTGGAGAAGCTCTTGGAGTCTTTGTCAGTTTTGCCCCAGTTTTCCTGGGTGGGATACAGCAGGGCCTTGCAAGCTAGGCTCAGGAAGTGCAAGCAGTGTTCTGACTTCTTAACCTGACACTGGCCTAGAGCTTCTCACAGTACACCAGCAGTCAGCCAGTGTCAAGCCTTAGAAACTTAAATGTCCCATGGCGGCGCCTGTGGCTCAGTCGGTAAGGCACTGGCCCCATATGCCAAGGGTGGCGGGTTCAAACCCAGCCCCGGCCAAACTGCAACCAAAAAATAGCCGGGCGTTGTGGCGGGCGCCTGTAGTCTCAGCTACTCGGGAGGCTGAGGCAAGAGAATCGCTTAAGCCCAGGAGTTGGAGGTTGCTGTGAGCTGTGTGAGGCCACGGCACTCTACCGAGGGCCATAAAGTGAGACTCTATCTCTACAAAAAAAAAAAAGAAACTTAAATGTCCCAATGTCTCACCTACAGCCTCCTAGCTGCCTATGATGCCTGTGCCAGCCCCAAGGAACAGGAAACACTACTGAGCACTATCAAGTGTGGGCATCTGCAGAGGTGAGGGCAAAAAGCAGACTTGGAGGGAGTGGCAGGGGCCAGGGCTGTCCAGGCCCAGGGCCTGACCTGGCCTGCCTCTCCCTGCAGAAATCTGGGACCTGCTCTGAGCAGAACCTTGGCACAGCTCTACTGCAGCTATAGTCCCTTGACCTGAGCTTATGCCACAACACAGACCCTAGCCCTCCCACTCTTCTCCCAACATCTAACATCCTACATTTATAATAATCTTTTAATAATGTATATCAAGTTAATTTCAGATGGCTAAAAAATCTTTACTATTTTACATCTCCATTAAGTCTCTAACCAGGATCTTTTGGGCTATAATAAAAAGCTAAGTATTTGCTGCCTTACATATTATGGAGAAGATGTCAGGCCCCAGGGGTTGTATAAAAGACTCAGGATCTAGGAAGACCATCTGTTCCAGTGGGGCTTTCTTCCAGACAGAGTCTTACTATGTCACCCTCAGTAGAGTACTGGGGTGTCACAGCTCACAGCAACCTCAAGCTCTTGGGTTTAAGCGATTCTCTTGCCTTAGCCTCCCAAGTAGATGGGACTACAGTCGCCTGCCACAATGCCCGGCCATTATTATTTTTTTCTGGTTGGAGTTCTCATTGTTTAGCAGTCCCAGGCCAGGCTCTAACCCGCCAGCCTCCGTGTATGTGGCTGGCACTCTATTTACTGAGCTATGGGTGTCAAGACTATTCTGGAGTTTTGGGTTTGTTTTTTTTTTTTTGGTAGAGACAGAATCTCTTTGTTGCCCTTGGTAAGAGTGCCATGGCATCACACAGCTAACAGCAACCTCCAACTCCTGGGCTTAGGCAATTCTCTTGCCTCAGCCTCCTGAGTAGCTGGGACTACAGGCGCCCGCCACAACGCCAGCTATTTTTTGTTGTTGCAGATTGGCCGGGGCTGGGTTTGAACCTGCCACCCTTGGTATATGGGGCCAGTGCCCTACCCACTGAACCACAGGCACCACCCCAGTTCCAGTGGTTTTTAAACCAAACTCCTGAGGATCTGGGGTTCCCTGTTCAGGGAGATGGAGTCAATGGGTCATTACAACTTTGAATCTGTATAATCAGGTGTTCCCTGATCAAATAAAATGCCCTTTGATAAGAGTTTCTGGAGCTGGGCACCGTGCCTCCTGCCTGTAATCCTAGCACTCTGGAAGGCCAAGGCAGTGGATTGTCTGAGATCAAGAGTTTGAGACCAGCTTGAGCAAGAGTGAGCCCCTGTCTCTAAAAATAGCCAGGCGTTGTGGCAGGTGCCTGTAGTCTCAGCTACTAGGGAGGCTGCAGCAAGAGGATTGCTTCAGCCCAAGAGTTTGTGAGCTAAGATGCCACAGCACTCTAGCCTGGGTGACAGAGTGAGACTCTCTTAAATTTTTAAAAAGTTTCTGTACCTTGGAAAAGAAAGGCTTGAAGACTACTATTGGTCCAGTTGCCTCACTTTATATATTGAAAATAGCCCCAGGGAGTGACTGAGGATTGTCCAGGTGTGTAGTTCGAGGCACAGCTAGGATTGGAACCTGGAACATAAGACTTCCTGGTGCTGTACAAAGTGGGGTTCTCAGGACCCCTGCAAGTCAGCCAAGTCCAAATCTCTGGGCTGGGCCTGGAATCCACATATCTCATAATTTCTTCCCTTAGGGTGAACCTAAAGCCCAGGGTCCAAAGCTTCCCAGCTCCTATTAGTGGGGCCCCCTGGGCCTAAGCCCAAAGCCTCCCTTTAGGACTGGGTCTGCCTCCCACAGCCCCAGCCCCTCCCCCAGTCTGAGGTTCACTACAGTGTGACCTGCCCTTGGTCACCAGCACTCCTTCTTTCTCCCTTTATTGCCTTTCTCTCTGCTCTTCACAATAATGGCTTCCCTTTTTGACGGAACACAGTCATCCCTGAGCCACAGGCTTCTTGGCTACAGGAGGCTGTGAGGAGGGTGATACCCTCCCCTTCCTCAGAAGGTGTAGGCCCCCACGAAGATGGTGAGTCTCAGTACAGAGCTGGCTCGGTAGCTCATGAGGGAGTTCATGGTGACCATCTCCAGGTCTAGCACATACTCCCGGGGGCCTGTCACCGGCCGGGCGAGGACCAGCATGGCGCTGACGTTGTTGATTTGCTGCAGGGCACAGTGGGTGGAGACAGGTAGATTGTGTCAGCCTAAGTGCTAGTGCCCTACCCCAGCATCACCTCCTCCCCAGTGGCCAAGAGGTGGACAGAGAGCCCTGGCCAGACCTTTGGCCCTCATGCAGCTCTAAAACCCTGAACATCGCTCCTCCCCTCCTGCGCTCTGGCTTCTGCTGTTGGGGATCTGCTCCTGGTGCTCTTCCTACCCTTTGCGACTAGTTCTTCTAACCAGGAATCAGGGTTAACTGATGACTCAAGGCCAGGTGTGACTCTTGGGAGTGATAGGGCCTTTGATGTGGAGGAGGCAGACTCCATTTAAAGAATTCAACGTCAAGAAGAAAGCATGCTAAGATAACCAAACATAACCCTTCCCATGCTGAATACAGCATAAAGACCAGGGCTCCCTTCTCTGGCTGTGTACCACTCCTGGACTCCATTCACCTAGCTCCACCCAGACAGCTGGATTCTCTGACCTCAGGCCCTGCAGAATCCTCTCATACCAGTCCCTTGTTTTATGGGTGAAGAAGCTAAGGTCAGAGAGGGGAAAACAGTACCAGGACCCAAACCCCAGTGTTAGGTGCCTTGTTAGAATTTCATTTAACAGCTTGTCCTTTATACGATGACTTGGCACACTCCTACCTTCCTACAGAAATCCTGCCTCCAAAGGCAGAGCTTTGAGAGAAGAGGCGGAGCAGAGTTGGCATAGCCCAGTTTACCCCTTGAGACTTCCTGGAATTCAATTTTAGATTATGCAGGTCAGTTGAGGAGTGGAGGTAGGAAAAAGCCTTACCCTAATGTAGAAGTCCCCCTGTGAGTTTCCTGCACGGATCTGAAAGGCATTGTAGGCACCAGGGTAGACAGAGGTTGCCTGGATCTGGAACACGTCGGCAGGCACACTGCGCTCTGAGGTGATGGTCATGTAGCGGTGCACGATGGATGAGGGCTGCTCTCGACACAGGGGGTTGGAGGCTGGACAGAGGCAGCGGCTAGAGACCCCGAGACAGGGGGGAATGAATGAGATCATTGCCCATCCTCTAAATCTCTACCCAGAAGGTTCCTCCCACTCTTGCTGTAACTGGTTTGGTCAAGAGGGACGATTCCCATCAACCCTCGGGTGTTGGCCAGTCCCAGTAGACACCAGTCTGCTCCAAAGCTCTCTGGGAGTTGTAGTTCCTCAGGCCTGGCATGGCATTGACTCACTTGTCAGACACCTGGACATAGGGCTCGACACAGCGGTTGGTGTCCACGCAGCGGTAGCCCCCATGAAAGTTGACACAGGTTTGGGCCTCAGAGCACTGGTGTGCACCTGACTCACACTCATCAATGTCTGCCAGGGGAAAGGGGCTGAAATTGGGTATCAGGCCACCAGCCGCTGACACCATTCTGCCCCCCACCCGACACCTGTACCTTGGCAGAGACGTGTTGCCAGCAGTTGGTAGCCCTGTGGGCACTGGCAGGAAAAGCGGCCTGGCTCATTGACACAGCGGTACTGGCAGAGATAACTGGAATAGCTGCACTCATCAATATCTGAGAAAGAGCAGGGATGAGTACCCTGGGCCACAGGCAGTCCTCACACTTTTGTCCTGCAAAAGCTTACTGAGAGCCCAGCCCTAAGTTAGGCTGAAGTGGGATGAGACCAGCCCTGCAAAGCTCAGCAGGGGACAGGGTTCAAAGAAAGACTGTCCCAGCACATTGGACACCTCTGTGCCCCAAGACCGAAAGGAGATACTAAATGAATGTATTGAGAACATAGATGCTTAGGTGTGAACCTTACTGGCTGATTTTGGGGAACCTCATTTTCCCTATCAGTAAAATGATTGGGTTAAACTAGATGAGTTGTGAGGGCCCAGCCTACTCTAGTTTTCAATAATTTGCCCAATTTCTACAACCCACAATCAGCTCAAGCACCCAGCAGCCATCCCCTGCCAACTGTGGGCCGCTTTTGTTGCCAGTTACCAAGGATGCCTCACTGCAGAATCAGTGCAAAGGGGCCACCTTCCAGCTGACTGGAGTGAGGAGGCTGGGATGGAGCCCTTACTCAGTCTAGCTATGTGAACTTGGGCAAGCTATTTAACCTCCCTTAGTTGCACAATAAAAGTCACCATTTATCTAAGACTTCATGCTTATTTTTTGTAATCCTCTCAACAAATCTGGAGGGAGATATTAATGTCCTCATTTTGCAAAGGAAGGAAAAAATTATAGGGTTGTAGACAGGATTAAAGAGGCCAGTGAGGGTGGCGCCTGTGGCTCAGTGAGTAGGGCGCCGGCCCCATATGCCGAAGGTGGCGGGTTCAAACCCAGCCTCGGCCAAACTGCAACAAAAAAAAAAAAAAAATAGCCGGGCGTTGTGGCGGGCGCCTGTAGTCCCAGCTGCTCGGGAGGCTGAGGCAAGAGAATCGCGTAAGCCCAAGAGTTAGAGGTTGCTATGAGCCATGTGACGCCACGGCACTCTACCTGAGGGCGGTACAGTGAGACTCTGTCTCTACAAAAAAAAAAAAAAAAAAGAGGCCAGTGAGAAGTATACCACATAGGGTGGGTTCTCAGTAAGTGGCAGTTCACTTTAAAGTGCTGCTGCTTGGCACATGATGAAGCCTATCTATTACACCGTCTCCCTTGATCTCACAACCCATTTACAGAAGAAACAGAAGAGTGACTTGCCCTAGTGCTAGATTTGAATGCAGGTCAGCCTGACTCATGAGAGTGGCACCCACATCCTCAGTCTGCCCAGTGAGCTTCAGTAGGGACCTAATTGCTCCCCTAGGTACATTCCCCACCAGGCTGCAAGTACCCCACAACTGGCCCTCGGTGGAGTACATAGGTGGGTGCAGAATGCCTGGGACATGGAGGCACAAGTGGAAAACTGGCAGGGGACACAGCATGATGGATGCAGGACCTGGGGGACCTGGAGCACCACACAGGGTGGTGCTCTTACCACTGCAGGAGAAGCCATCCCGGTGCAGCTCGTAGCCCTGGTGGCAGCGACACAGGAAGGTCCCATAGGAGTTGAAGCAGCGCTGCTCACATGGGGCCCCCATGTCACACTCATTCACATCTGGGGGTGGCAGGAAAAACAGGAGGGGTGAAAGTGGAGGGCATGCCTAGAGTCCCCACTCCATCTTGGCTGGTGAGGAAAAGAGCACCCCCACCTCACACCTCCTGGACCCAGGGGCCCGGCCTGGCCCAGCCTCACCCACACAGGAGCGGTTGTTGGGCCCCAGCTGGAAGCCTGGCTCGCACTGGCAGCGGAAAGAGCCAGGCAGGTTCACGCAGCGGTGTTGGCAGTAGCGGTAGCGGCATTCATCTATGTCTGGTAGAGAGGCAGGAAGGAGGGCAGAAGCCAGGTGGACCCAAGCCAGCTGGGACTCAAGGCCTTACCACCCATAGTCCTGTGGGCCAGGACAGCCAGGATATCCCCAAACATCCCCATATAGCAGTGGCTAATGCTGCTGACTTTAATACAATTTCTGTCAGTCGCGACCCACAGGTTGAGAGCCACTGCCATAGAGTTTTCTGTGTCGTGTTGACAGGAGGGCTAAGGTGGCAAGAGACTGGGGTGAAGCCTCAGGATGGGTTGGAATGGGTGTCAGGTTATGTTGAGAGCCCTCCAGGGGCACAGAGTAGGGACCAGAGAGTCTGCTCCCTGGACTCACCCACACATTCGGGCCCAATCTTGCGGTAGCCATCGGGGCAGGTGCACTGGTAGGAGCCAGGCAAGTTATGGCAATCCTGGCTGGGGCGACAGTCATGCAGCTCCTGGGCACACTCATCCACATCTGTGAGAGACACCACTCAGACCCACCTGGGATCCCTCATGCCACCCAACATGACAGATGGATCCAATACTTGGATTAGATCTTCGCGACAATACAAATAGCAGTTCACCAGCCTGGAGCCAACAGGAAAGGCACTGCTAACCTGTGACACCCCATATGAGGGGTCATGGTAAGCAAGGCACTGTCCACACACCCCCAGCAACATTGATTCCTGGACTTTTCTTCCTCTAAGGCCTGTGGTCTCCAGAGGATAGAGGCTGGGAGGCAGAGCTCTTGCAGTGTCTCCACAGCAACTGAGGGGAGGGTCCCAGGAGCTGAGTGGGGCAAAGGGACATAAGCTGAGGCCACAAAGTGGGGATATAGATGAGGGTGTGCATGTCATCCAGTGGTCCTGAGAAGCCACACATGGCTTTTGAGCCAAGGAGGAACATGAAGTTTGAGTTTATAAGATGCTTAGTGTGAGGACTAGAAGACTGGGCACCAAAGTGACCCCCCACTCACCCACACAGCTCTCCTGATGGTCGGGCTCATAGCCTGGTGGGCAGGGGTTGGGATGTTGAGTGGGAGGCACTGGTGGTGGGGGTCCCTCGCCATGTAGGTCATTGATGACGGCAGCTGAGCGGGGTAGGCACAAGTAGCCCCCGTAGTGATTGATGCATTTCATTTCCCCCTTGCAGGCTTCAGGGATGGTCAGGCACTCGTTGACATCTGCAGAGAGGGGCCTGCTGGGCACAGCCAGTCTCTTGGCCAGCCCTGGAGGAAGTGGGAGGCAGGAGCCCCACTCGCCCTTCTCTAAGCTGTGTGATCCAGACAAAGCTTTCACTCTGCTCAGCAAGGTTAGAGCTTCCTTGGACTGGAGGTGGAGTGGGTGTTCCCACTATGCCTTCATTCTCTTGGCTCCGAATGGGTCTCTATCTCTCCCCAGAGCCCTGGCCCTAGTTCAGCCCAACCAAGCAGACACTGCCCTCCCCCATGGGAACAAAGAGTTGAGAGAGGAGAATGGTTTAGAGCTGTATGGGATCCCACCCTTGGGGGGGTAGGGGCAGGGTTTCCTTGGTTTATGGGAGAAGGAGGGGTCATCCCTAGTGGATCTGGCTCCAGAGAACCAGAGCTGCCTCAGCCAAGCAGAGCAGGGCAGAGGATAGGCTATTGAGCTCCTGTGGCAGCTCTTGAAGATGAGGTTGCCCATGGGAAGGAAAACTCAATCCCTCTCTCAGCTTCCGAAGGTTGTTGGTCCCTCAGCCACACTCACCCCGGCAGTGCTGGCTGTCTGAGTCCCACTCATAGCCATCTGTGCATTCCTGAAAAGGAACCAGAAGTGGCCAGTGGTCACCTACAGGTCTCCTCTAGCTAGCCGTGCCTGAGTCCTGCCACCCTCCCTGGCTCCTCCAAACAATGACACCCGCCCCCCCTTGCTCTACCAGCGGGAGGTGGGTGACGGGGACAGGGAATCTTCCCCAGTAGCAGCCACCCCAGGATCCTGTTCTCTCCGTCCCTGCCCATCCTGTCCCAATCTTATGGTCCCATCGTCCCCACCGTGTAGCTGTCTGGTTCCTCAGAATCCTGGGGAGACGCTGTCCCTAGGAGCAACAGCAGCAGCGCCCAGAGCAGTAGGGACCCGGAGAGGCAGGAGGCGAAGGGGAGCATCCTGGGGCTGGGAGGTGGTGGACGCGGATCAGGGGCCTCTGCCACTGCACCCCTGATCCCTGTCACAGGACACGGAGCCCGGCCGCTCAGGAGCGAGTTCGGTGGCCCCTGGAGTCTCCCAGGGCTGGAGGCCAATTCTTCCTGCAGGCCCGGGTCTCAGGCCCACCCGCCCGGGACCGCCCCGCCCCCGCCCGGTCCCCCAGCGGTGCAGGCCGAAGAACTCCGGCCCCTGGGTTCTGCTCTGCCGCCTACTCGGCTGAGATTTCGGCTCGCGCCCTCCTCCCACAGACTGCCACTCACTTGGGCCCGCGACGGCCCTGAGGCCCGCGGCTGCGGCGGCTCAGCTGGCTCGGGCAGTGCCTGTGGGCTGACGGACGGGCGGACGGCACAGCTCCCTGGACTCGCAGCCCCAGGAAGCGCCCCCCGCCCGCCCGCTTGCCGCGGCGCGGCCCACCCCGGCGCCTATGCCCGCCCTTCGGTGGATTCCTGAGCCCGCGCCAGGGGGAGGGACCCGGACCCCCCGCTTCTCCGCCCCCAGCTAGCCGCAGGCCCCCACCCGGTCCCCCGCGGCGCCGCTGTGAGCTGCCTCCCGGCGCCAGGACAGGATCCCTCAGCGTTTGATCCTTGGGACCGTTGAACTTGGTGCCAGGCCCTCAGACTCAGTTGGGGGGGGAGGGGGCATACCTTTACCAAAAATGTTATTCTGCGCACCTAGACCTTACCTAATCTGCGCCCCCATAATCCTATCCTGTGCATTCACACCTTAATCCTGGTGCCCCCCGACTCTCATTCTGTGCCTCCCAAGATTGTACTGCACACCTACACGGCACCTAATCCTAGGGCCTCCAGGGCCTCCCTCTAGCAGGGGTCCTCAAACTTTTTAAACAGGGGGCCAGTTCACTGTCCTTCAGACCATTGTTGGGCCGGACTATAGTTAAAAAAAACAAACTATGAACAAATTCCTATGCACACTGCACATATCTTATTTTGAAGTAAAAAAACAAACGGGAACAAATACAATCACACCGCCGCATGTGGCCCGCGAGCCGTAGTTTGAGGACCCCTGCGACCCTCCAGAATTGTATTCTTGCTCCCAGATCGTCACTCTAGACAGTCCCAAAGCTTCACTCAGTGTCCCCAGACCCTTGGCCAAGAACTAGACACTCCCTGGCGCAGAACTGTTCATCTCTTTCCTTTCCGCCTTCCACCCCCAGGGCCGTATTCAGCAAAGTGGTCCCTTCACTGGAGCACGGTCTCCTCTGCGCCCTCCATCTGCAAAGCTACAACAGTTTGGGGGCAGGGGCGACAGTTCACTTTTGGCCCCAAATGAATGGAAGCCCCTGAGAAAGAGGGCAGAGCTCAACTCGGATTCGCAGAACACCAGGGTCCAGCACCAACGCCTTCTCGACCCTCCTCCCACTCGCGTCCTCCACAGGGTTTCCGCCCCCACCCTCAAGTGGAAGGCGTGTCCTCGGGGCGTAGTCTGGATAGAACTTGCTCCCAGGAAGGGGCGGGGCCACGTTTTGCCCACGTCTCCAGGCCCGGCCAGACGGAAAAGGCTGCGTGTGGGAGGATCACCCGCCTGAGACCAGACTGCAAGTAGGAATGGCCTGTCCCTTTTTTCCCTTCCCATCTCTGCTTAGCCCCACAATCGCCCCTGCGCGGTCCCCAGGTGGGCGTGTACCGAGAAGGGGATGTGCTGGTGGATCCCCAGGTGAGCCCCAGGAGTCCAGGATGAACTGCTGAGTATCTCCTCCTCTCCTCTCCGCTACCACCACCCCCACCGTCCTTCCCAACTGCTGGGGCGAGGAGTTAAAAAATAATAGCTCTTTAAAACCAAAAGGAAAGACAGTGACAAGTGTTGGCGAGGATATGGAGAAATTGGAACCCTCAAAAGATGGTGCAGCTTGCCTTGAAAAATGGTCTGGCAGTTCTTCAAATGTTACCACATGACCCAGCAACTTCACTTCTAAACATATACCCAAGAGAATAAAAACGTACACACCAAAAAATCTGCACAGAATGTTTATAGCAGCACTATATATAACAGCCAGAATACAGAAACAACCACGGTGCATCAAGTGATGGATAAACAAAATACAATCCATTCACGCGGTGGAATATTATTTTACCATAAAAAGAAATAAGTACTGATATAATCCAGAATATGGATTAATCTTGCAAATATTACACTAAGTGAAAAGATAAACAAAAAAAATGCCACTTTTTTTGGCAATATTTCCCTTATGTGAAATATCCAGAATAGGCAAACCCATAGAGACAGAAAGTAGATTAAGGGTTATCAGAGACGGGGGAATGGGGTGCAACTGCTAATGGATATGGGATTTCGTCTCACTTTGTCGCCCTTGGCAGAGTGCCGTTGCATCACAGCTCACAGCAACCTCCAGCTCCTGGGCTTGGGCAATCCTCTTGCCTCAGCCTCCCGAGGAACTGGGACCACAGACGGCCACCAAACGCCCGGCTATTTTTTGTTATTGCAGATTGGCTGAGGCAAGTTCGACCCTCCAACCTCGGTATATGGGGCCGGCGCCCTACTCACTGAGCCACAGGCGCCGACCTGGGTATGGGATTTCTTTTGGGACAATGAAAATGTTCTGAAATTAGAAAGTAGTGCTGGCTGCACAACTATGCAAATATACTAAAAATCACTGAATTGTATACTTTAAAAGGGTGAATTTAATGGCATGTGAATTACATCTCAGTAAAGCTGTTTCCTTAAATAATTAAAACAGTTCCTGATTATTAAGATCTAACTGTTCTAGAGCAGGTGCGGTGGCTCACGCTTGTAATCCTAGCACTCTGAGACCGAGGCGGGGGGTGGGGGTGGGAGGGGATTGCCTAAGCTCTTGGGTTCAAGACCAGCCTGAGCAAGAGCGAGACCCTTGTCTCTAGAAATAGCTGGTGTTGTGGCGGGCACCTGTAGTCCTAGCTACTTGGGAGGCTGAGGCAAGAGAGTCACTTGAGCCTAGGAATTTGAAGTTGCTGTGAGCTGTGACACCATTGCACTCTACCAAGGGCAACAAAGTGAGACTCTGTCTCAAAAATAAAAATAAAATAAATAGGCTTGGCGCCTGTGGCTCAAGCAGCTAAGGCTCCAGTCACATACATCTGAGCTGGGGGATTCCAATCCAGCCTGAGCCTGCCAAACAACAATGATGGCTGCAACCAAAAAAAAAAAAAAAAAAAAGCCGGCCAGGCGTGGTGGCTCACGCCTGTAGTCCCAGCTGTGGGAGGCTGAGGCGGGTGGATTGTCTGAGCTCAGAGGTTCAAGACCAGTATGAGCAGCAGTGAGCCAGAGTAAGACCCCCTCTCTACTAACAACATCAAAAACAGCAAGCACCGCCAGAGGAAGAAGAAAATGAACAAAAAAGGAGTACTTCAAACAAAGAAGAATGAACAAGCAAACTGAAATTAAAAATTTAAAAAAAAAAAGCAGGGTGTGTGCAAGCGCCTGTAGTCCCAGCAAATTGGGAGGTGGAGGCAGGAGAATCGCTGGAGCCCAGGAGTTGGAGGTTGCTGTGAGCTGTGATGCCACAGCACTCTACCCAGGATGACAGCTTGAGGCTCTGTCTCAAAATAAATAAATAAATAAAATATAAAAAAACCTAACTGTTCCAGGCACTGGCGTGGGCTTTGTGCATTCCTCTTACGAAAGCAGGGAAAGGATGCTGTTTTCCCCTCATTTCACAGGTGAGGGAGGACAGGAGGTTTGTCCCACGTGCAGCCAGAGTAGTGAGGGCAGGATTTGAATTCAAGTCCTGCTGACTGCAAGACTCTGAGCTCTTGCCCCATATAAGAGTGTTAAAAATGAACCATCTGAACATCACTCTGTGCCAACCAAATGGTGTATGCTCCACTGTCATTCCACTTAAGACCCACCCCAAGAATTATCATGGCCAATTAGAGATGTGGACTGAGGCCCAGAAGGGAATGATAATGTACTGTTGGGCAGTGACTGTGGTGCCTACTCTCAAAAGGAGTAGGGTGCCAGCCCCATATGCCAGAGGTGACAGGTTCAAACCCAGTCCCGGCCAAAAACTGCAAAAAAAAAAAAAAAAGATAACGTACTGTTGATGACTCAACTTGGACCTGAATGTCCATCCTTACCCTATTAGGCTCAAGTAGGTCAGGAATTGCCTCCTCAGAAGGCCTCTCCCAACCTCTGTGACCCCATTGACTTTCTCTGCGCTAACACATTCTGCCCTGGGTCCTTCTTAAAGCATATCTTGGTCAGTATTTCTCTCCTACCAAGTACTGAGTTCCACCCAGGCTCACACAGTTCAGTCCTTGTCCTCGTTGGGCACCAGCCAGGATCTGCAGGATGAACAAGTAGATAAATAAATGAATAACCAAGTAGGGGAATTTCCTTTATTAATTCCTTAAAAACTTATTAAGTGGCCTCTATGAACCAGATGCTGTGCTGGACACCAGAGACATGCCACTGATAAACACAGAGCAAACCTCCTGGCCTCATAGAGCTCCATTCAAGGTAGGGAAGGAGAGGACCAAAGAGCCCAACACCCTCAGTCCCTCCCCACCTTGACCGCCTATAGTCCCTACACTATGAGGTAGGTTATATGCCACCCCCTTTTGATGCCCACACTGGGACCTCCAGCTATGAGAGCTGATTTGATTGGGACTATAGTCATAGGTCAGAAACCAGCTTCAGGCCTATAACTGGGCTCTGTAACAACAGGACCATGCACTGCTCTGGGGGTAGTCTGCCATAGTTTAATAAAGGCAGCACCACTCTTCTTTTCACACAGGAGTTCCTGTCTGTGGGAGGGGAACAAAATGGAGCCTCATTCCCGGGAAGAATCCTAATGAGAAGACAAGGCAGTGAGCAGGTAAATGAATAAACTCCAGTATCAGCACCTTCCTCTCCCCCTGCCAGGGCAGCCCTAGAAAGCCAGCTTTTCACACCCCTCTGTGGTCTTGGGCGCAGGTTCTCAGCTGTGCCCTATCCAGGAGGTCCCCAGCTCAAGGACCCACTTAGAACCAAGACAGCAGTAATAAGATGTTAGTGCTGCTACCCAGCCCTTGACCTTGTAGGTTTTACCCTTGCTCTGTATGCAGTGCCCACCCTGTTAAGTTTTCTGCCTCCTCAGCCCCAGATTGGCAGAAATGAGGAACAGGAGCCAGTAGCTGCTACTTGCTGTCCCCAGGGCACTGCAGTTTCCTGTTTAAAACCCACAGGATGGCTGGGCGCAGTGGCTCATGCCTGTAATCCCAGCACTCTGGGAGGCCAAGTCAGGTAGATTGCCTGAGCTCACAGGTTTGAGACCAACCAGAGCCAGAGCAAGACCTGCCTCTAAAAAAAAATAGCTGGGCGTTGTGGCAGACACCTGTAGTCCCAGCTGCTTGGGATGCTGAGGCAAGAGAATCGCTTAAACTCAAGAGTTTGAGGTTGCTATGAGCTATGACACCATGGCACTCTACCAAGGGTAACAAAGTGAGACTCTGTCCCCCTAAAAATGAAAAAAAAAAAAACTCATGGCAATCAATTTTAAATCAACACCCACTCATTGAGCCTACTCTGTGCCTGACACTGTCCTGGGCTGAGGATGTAGGTGAACCAGACTCCTCTGGCATGGCAAGGAGGGAGGCAGATGCCAAGTGGGCAGAGGTGCAGCAGGGGTTAAGGGGCTGTTACACCAGAGGCTAGAGGAGCAGGGAAGATTTCTTGAGGGAGGTGGCCCTTTAGCTGAGCTTCATGGGATGAGCCAAGTGTGGTTCCCCAGAGAGAACTGGCCACCCTCCGGTTGTCAGGGGCCTGTGGCTCCCAAAGACCCCTGAGCTTCCCTGTAATAGCACTGGTATCTGTAAATTGTCTTTCCACTCAGGATCTATCTCCTCCTGCCTCCTTAAGGACAGATTCATCTCTGTATGCCCAGAACAGGGTGGATCTTGAGCTTCTGCCAAATAGAGATGGGGTAGTGTATAGGGAGGCAGGCTGACAGGTGGGGGGGGGAACAAAAGCCTGAAGTCCTGAGGCAGCTCAAATGCTCTAGTGGTACCCTCCAAGCCTGTTTCCCCTTCGTGGTTTCTCCAGCTCCGCCCTGTCCCCCTTCGGCTTCATCTACACAACTTCCTGCCTTCAGCACTAGGGTAGAGCCACCATGACACTAACTGCTCCCCTTTTCTGCCTTCTGGCCCTGATGGTGACAGGACTAGCACATGGCATCAGAGGTTCCCTTAGGGCCCAGGTAAGTGCTCTCAACTTATCCCCTATATCCTTTACCTCTGCCAGTCCTGTGTCTGGGGTCAGCCCTAGTTGTTCCCATTTTTCAGAAGGAGCCACCAAGGCCAGAGAAGTGGTTGATGGGCCCAAGCCTACATGGGGAGAGAGGTTGACTCCCTAGTCCAGTCTTGGCATGGCCAGGAGCTAAGCCCAGGTTCCAGCAATGACTCCTCCATCCACTGCCCCTTTCCACTCTCGGTTCCTTGCCAGGACCTAGGTCCCAGGCCGCTGGAACTGAAAGAGGTCTTCAAGTTGTTCCAGGTCCAGTTCAACCGGAGTTACTCAAACCCAGCAGGTATTGTGAGGCACGTACATCTCCAGTCTGACCCCCTTCCCCACTGTAATAGATTAGGAAATTGAGGCTCAGCATGGCGAGTAAGCTTGGCCAGTGCCCCTCAGCAGGACAGTGGTAGGACATTTTTTTACTAGGAACTTGGAAGGCAAGCGGCAGCTGCTGGGGGCCTGTCCTAGTCCTAGAGGATCCCCTGGCCTCATAGCTGCTTTCCTGTGATTCCAGACAATGGTTGGGGGACTACCAACTAGTCATTTGTTCATTGAACAAATACCCAAGATATACATTTTGTCCCCAAGTTAGGGACTCCCTCTCTACTCCTGTGAACTGCCAGCCCTGCTCCTGCCCTGAGTCTTCTCTCCTGTAACAGCTTAATCTATGGGCATCTTTTTAGCCCAAGCTGCCAGTGCATGACCTGTGCTGCAATGTCCCCACTTGTGGTCAGAGGTGTCACAAGGTGGAGGTGGCCTGCCAGGAAGCTGGTATCCAGTCCCCCACCTTTTCCTTCTGAGTCACTCTGCCTCCAGACCCCTTGATGGCTTTTCTGCAAGGTGGGTAGGCCCCCCTTGGGGAAAACCACTTCCTCAGCCTAAGTGTCTGCACTGGGGCTACAGGAAAGGAGCTGGTGACCACCCAGGTGAGTGGGAGGGAGGATGCTCAACCAGTGGCCACTTCCTGGCCCCTGTGGCCTGGGAGCAGGCCTAACCTAAGTTTCTCTTGGTTCAGAGTACTCTCGCCGACTAGACATCTTTGCCCACAACCTGGCCAAGGCTCAGCAGCTGCAGGAAGAGGACTTGGGCACTGCTGAGTTTGGGGTGACTTCATTTAGTGACCTCACAGGTAGGTACCAGACACCCTCCTGGCCTATAGGTGGTGGGTGAAGAAGCAGTCTTCTTGAGGGATGCTGGAGATGGACCATGCAGACTTTCTACTTTCATTGCCCAGGGAGGGACCGTAAGAACCAGAGGGCGGGTCTTGCCCCAACACAAGTGCAGAAACATAAAAGGCCTGTGACCCAGCCCAGCACTTGGGCCAAGGGCAGCAGTATCCTTGTCTTTCTGCCTCCCAGGGTATTACAGGGACCTAAATAGCCAAAGATGTGAATGACTGCAGTGGGAGAAGCAGAATAGGGAGAAAGGGCCAAAAGAGTGACCACAGTGGCCCTGCTTGTCACCCAGAGGAGGAGTTTGGCCAGATCTATGGGCATCAGAAGGCAGTTGGAGAGGTGCCCAGCGTGGGCAGAAAGGTAGGATCTGAACAGCAGGGGGAGTCATTGCCCCGCACCTGTGACTGGCGGAAGACGGCTGGCATCATCTCACCCATCAAGAACCAGGTACCTGCCCCCAGCCAGCAGAGCCTGGTCCCACCAAGGTGGGAGGAGAGGGGCATGGCATGCACACCTACTTGCTTCCATCCACCCTCTTGCTTGCTAGGAAAACTGCAAGTGCTGCTGGGCCATGGCAGCAGCTGACAACATCGAGGCCCTGTGGGGCATCAAATATCGTCAGCCTGTGGAAGTCTCAGTGCAGGGTATGGCTGGGCAAGGGCACAGGTTTAATAGGGGGAAGAATTAAGGCCTGTTCTCCCACACTGTCCCCTTTTGCATCAGAACTGCTTGATTGTGACTGCTGTGGGGATGGCTGCCAGGGTGGCTTCGTTTGGGATGCATTTGTAACTGTCCTCAACAACAGTGAGTACCCACCACTGTGGGCAGTGTGTGTGGAGTATGGGGGTGTTCAGCAACAGAGCCTCCATCCTTGTTCTGCTCATCTCCAGGTGGTCTGGCCAGTGAAAAGGACTACCCGTTCGAGGCCAGTGTCAAAACCCACAGGTGCCTGGCCAACAAGTACAAGAAGGTGGCCTGGATCCAGGATTTCATCATGCTGGAAGACAATGAGCAGAGTGCGGCAGGGGAGAGACACAGGCAGTGGTGGAGGGGGCGGACAGGAACAGGACCAGGGCAGAGGCAGAAACCTGGGGCTACAGAGATGGGGGGTGGGGTGGGTTGAGGGCAGGAAAAAAATGGGGGGGCATGTGCCAAGACCAGTGGCCACAGGGCAGGCAAGACCTGATGGTACCTTCTACCCCAGGAATTGCCCAGTACTTGGCCACCCATGGCCCCATTACTGTGACAATCAATATGAAGCTACTGCAGGTGAGATAAGGTAGGGAATGGAGGAGGGGCACATAGGGGAGTTCAATCCGGACTCAGCTCCTCTGTCTTTCTCCCATGCAGCATTACAAGAAAGGTGTGATCAAGGCCAAACCTATCACCTGTGACCCTCGGCTTGTGGATCATTCCGTCCTGCTAGTGGGTTTTGGCAGGATGGGGACAGAGACAATCTCAACCCAGTCTCACCTGCACCCTCAACACTCCACCCCGTACTGGATCCTAAAGAACTCCTGGGGGGCCCACTGGGGAGAGAAGGTGAGTGGGATCTATTGTGGAAGGGGACAGGGCAGAATAAGCCTCTCCACCTCTGGCCCTGACATCCCCTAACTTCCCAGGGCTATTTCCGCCTGCACCGAGGGAGCAACACTTGTGGCATCACCAAGTACCCAGTCACTGCCCGTGTGGACCTACCAGTTAGAAAGCTCTCAGTCTCCTGTCCTCCCTAAACCTATCCAGCCTTCCCCTCAGCTCTCTCCTGCTGCCTCTTCACCAGCCTCACCACAAGATTTCTGCCCATCCCACCAATCTTCTCAATATGGCTTGAATAAATGAAGGCAAGATCCCTGGGTTCTGAGTGAACTCAACTGAGGAGGGGAGATGGTGGATGAGTTGAACACAGACACCATTCCCTGGTCTTTCCCACTCCTTGCAGGGCTGACATACACATACATTCAGGGTGCTTAGAGACACAGACATCTGCAACACCTCCACAGGCTCCTCCCTCTAGAGATAGGATCAGTCTCCAAACTCATGACAACTTTATTGTAGGTACAGGTAGGGTGGTGAGAAAGGGGCCTCAGTCATGATAGAGGCGCAGGAGGCAGCCACGGAGGGTGCCCATGTAGCGGTCCCAGAGGGCCTGGTGCCTGTAATGGTAACAGTGACAGCTGATGTTTACACCATACTCACCATGTCTGAGACGCTGCTCTGAGTGCTTTCTATTCCTTAATTCCTTAAGACCTCATAAAATTCTTACAATTCTAATAGTTATTATCCCCAGTTCACATATGAGGAAACTTAGGCATAGAGAGATTAAGTGACCTGCCCAAGGTCACATAGCTTCTAAGCCAGGACTTATATCCGCCCCCAGATAGCAGAATGGGAAACCCTGAACCTGCAGGAGGGCTAGACCCTAGCAGGTGGCTGGCTCAGTGAAGGCCACAGTGGAGAAGGGAATGGGGTCTCTCACCGGAAGCCATCCAGGGAGTGGACAGATGCTGAATACTGATTCAGGAAGAGCCGCACGTCATTCAGTGGCCAGTGGTCAGAGCGGCAGGGTTCCACGAACTGTGGGCCCAAGGAAACATTTAACACTGGTGCAGCCTGGGGACAGTGAGGTTGGGGATCACAGGGCAGAGGACAGCACTACTCACCTTCTCCACGAGGTCCACAAACAAGTCTCTGACATCCTTATTGTGGGTCAGCTTAGCAGCCACGTTCACCAGCCCCCGGGAAAGGTTCTGTGAGGCAGGGTCCTGAAAGTTCTGCCTTCTGCCCCAGAAGCTGGGGGCTGAGCATAGAAGCTCGAGGAGGGACAGGCTCCTCCCCAAATCTATCCACCTCCCTCAATCAACCAAGTCTCTGTTGTTATGAGCAGGTTACCCCTCACAGGCCGACAGAGAATGCGGCAGTGTCACCTGCCCGTCAATCTCAGGCAGGCACATAGTAGTGCGACAAGGGTAGTGCACTGCAGGCTGAAGGTGCCCAAGGGACAGAGGTTGGATGGGGCCACAGACCTTGAAGTTGGCTTCCATCTCAGAGAAGACACCAAGCTTTCCCCGGAGAGCAGTGCACACTAGGCTGCAGGGAGACAGGGTCATGCTTAGAGCCAGCTGGGCCCCTATTTCAAGCCCTGCCCCATAGACCACCTCTCAAGGTCACCTCTTATGTAGGTCCAGAAGATCCTTGTCAGCCACTAGCACCTTGAGCTCTTTCAAGTCCTGGAGAAACTCCTTGTCTAAGTCCATGTCCATGTCATCCACCTGAGAGTCTGTGAGGCCCATGAAGGGAGATGGGGTAGGTGACAAATTCCTCCCATGACACCCCAAGTCTTCCTTATCCACTACTTTATTGTACCCCACAGGACAGAAGAGTAAACCGAGTTTCAGAGAGGTGGAGTGACATGCCCCAGGCCATAGAGAGGCAATGAGCCCTTTGTCTGCAGACAGAGGAGTATTTGGTAAAATCAATTATGAGCAGGTGACCTGGGTGGGGACCCTGACCAGAAAATGATGCTGGGGGCCTGCAGGAGAAACTGCTAGGGGGAACCAGGCTCTGAGAGAACGAAGTGGTGTCTGGGCACCTGGGTCAGTGGGGGCCTCACCGACGGCTCCTAGAGTCCAGTTCTGGATCATGAGCTCAGCACAGAAGGCAAAGTCGCCAAAGCTCAGATACTGCAGTTTTTTCTTCCCTGTCTCAAAGCGGTTGTTGGCAAAGAAAACGATGGCTGCATAGTCCCTGCAGAGAGAGGGGGGATACTCTCAGTGCTTGAAATTCCTTCTTGGAAAATACCTCCCACCTGTATCTTCAGCTGGGCGTCTAAGTCCTGCTCTCTCTCTGCCCTAAATCACTGTATGACATGTCTCAAGTCACTTCACCATAGGACTCCTCATCTAAGTTTTTAGACTAAGTTTCCTAAGGGATACATGGGAGATTACAAGGGCAACAGCTACCATTCACAGAGTACCTCCGTTTTTTGTTTTTTTTTTTTGCAGTTTCTGGCTGGGGCTGGGTTTGAACCCGCCACCTCCAAAGCATATGGGGCCGGCGCCCCACTCCTTTGAGCCACAGGTGCTGCCCTGTTTTTTTTTTTTTTTGAGACAGTCTTACTTTGTCACCCTCAGTAAAGTGCCATGTATCCACAGCAACCTCCAACTATTGGGCTTAAGCGATTCTCTTGCCTCAGCCTCCCTAGTAGCTGGGACTATAGGTGCCCACCATAATGCCTGGCTATTTTCTTTTTTGTTTAGCAGGCCTGGGGCAGGTCTGCACCCACCAGCCCTAAGCGTCCTAATCACTGAGCTATGGGAATCCCCCCACTGAGTACCTCCTAAGTTGCCAGGAATCATGCCACAAACTTACACTGGAGACCTCATAATAGCCTAACTGGAAATGGCCAGACTGGGATTTGAACCTGGGTCATTCTGATTCAAAAATTCAAAATACAGACTAGAAGTGAGATAACCATACCCCAAGCATAGCTAGGAGGACAAAAGGATTGCATTGGAGAAGGTGGACCAACCTTAGGGCCTAGGGAAGGAATGTACAAGAGGGAGAGATGGCTGGCCATTCACCTGGCCAGCCGGTCAGAGAGCAGGAAGTGTTGCTGAATGTTATCCACCAGGGAGCCCCGCATTTCCTCCACCACCTTGAAGACGCGCTTGAAGTTGTCAAACTGCAGGGCAGTTAGGGAGGGAGGGATAAGTGGTTAGAAGGTACTCACAAAATAAATTATTTATTGAACATCCCTCTCTCACTTATCCACCTATCCAATGAGCAGATGCTGATTTAGCACTTGTTTTTCTTTTTTTTTTTTTTTTTTGTAGAGACAGAGTCTCACTGTACCGCCCTCGGGTAGAGTGCCGTGGCGTCACACGGCTCACAGCAACCTCTAACTCTTGGGCTTACGCGATTCTCTTGCCTCAGCCTCCCGAGTAGCTGGGACTACAGGCGCCCGCCACAACGCCCGGCTATTTTTTTTTTTTGTTGCAGTTTGGCCGGGGCTGGGTTTGAACCCGCCACCCTCGGCATATGGGGCCGGCGCCCTACTCACTGAGCCACAGGCGCCGCCCAGCACTTGTTTTTCCTTCAACCAACTATTTGTTATTAGTACCTGTTATCAATTCAACGAATGTTTATCAGCTTTTGCCATCTTGCCTTGGACAGATGTTTACTCACTCCTATCTATATTCAAGCCTGTTTTAGCATCATGCTCTCCAGATCTTCAGGAGCTTCATCTGGATCACACTCTCCTAAGCTCCAGGAACTCAAAAATCAGTGAATGCTAAGCCATCCATGGGGAGTTCACAAGAGACACAGAAGAAAGGCATCAAAAGTGTGGGTTACTTCTCTCTTTTTTTTTTTGGCCGGGGCTAGGTTTGAACCTGCCACCTCCGACATATGGGACCGGCGCCCTACTTCTTGAGCCACAGGCGCCGCCCGGGTTACTTCTCTTTGGCACCATCAAAAGGCTTGTAGGGAAGGTGGCATCTCACCTCCTGCCTTGGATTTCAAGGAGTGGATATGGCCAAGAACAGTACTCTCTAGGTAGGAGCAACATGAGCAAAAGAAAACCCTAGTCTGGAGAAATGTAAGCCTAAATCAGTATGCAGGGACAGTCTGATGGTCAAGGCTGCAGAGTGCAGGGGAAAGCCATAGCCAAATCTGGGTGTCTGACAGGTCACTCTGGCCACAGAGCATGAGCCGCCTTAGAAGGAGCACAAAGCAGGGAGAAGAGAGCAGGTATAAAGCTGCTACAATCAAAGGCTGAAGCTGGGGCAGTGGCCAAAGGGATGAAGTGAAGGGGTGGACTGTAGATGGGGTGCTGTGTGTGTGGGTGCAGTGCCCACCTGTCTCCGGCAGCTCTTGAGGGTGATGCCTGTTTTAGTACTGATGTCGTCCAGGTCTTTCTTGGTGCCCTTGGACAGCTTCTTGCCCAGCACCTCACGAACAAAGGCCTCATCAAAGTCGTAGTACCTTGTGGAGGCAGAGGACACCACTGACCCTTCATAAAGGAGGGAAAAGGGGGCCTGGTAGGGCCTGGGTCTGTCCCTTTCTGCTTTCAACTTTCTGAGTGCCTAGGTAAGTCCTATCCCTCACTGGGCCTCAGTTTCCGCCTGCAAAATGGGTATATAGTCAGCCAGGTTGGTGTCTCCACCATCCCACCAGGTGAGCACCTCTCGATGAGCAGCGCTTGTCGGGAAGGCGGGATCTGGAAGATGAGCTGGTGTAATAGCTTGGGTGGCGCGTGCAGCAGGCGCTCCAGCATGTGGAAGGTGCGGTAGTGGTCCATGGTGTCGCTCTGCAGCACCGCCGCTGTGGCGCCGGTCTGCTCCAGGATTCCGGAGCGCACCCGCAGGGCCACCGCGTCGCTCACTGGGGAGTGGGCGCTAGTATTAGGCCCCGCCCCACCGACCCAGAGGCTCTCCAGAGATTTGAGCCTGGAGCCCTACACATTCTTTACTCCCAGCTGGCTGTCCACTTTCCCAAAGGATGCCTAAGTCTTGGCCCCGCCCCCTCTCCCATCCAAAACAACGGGTCCTCCTCACGGGCTCCCCAAGATGGACCCTCACAGACCCGAGTAACCATCCAGCCAGAGGCGATATACGTCCTCGTCGATAAGGGTCGTGTTTCCCACGAAGATGTCCAGCTCGCTGGTCATTGCGCCGCCCCGGGCCGCAGCGCCCCGAGCAGGAGCGAGCACGGCCCGGGCTGGACCCACTGTCGCCGAGCCACTTCCGGGAGCTCTGAGATTCCGCTCCGGGCACCCGGAGCCAGCGAAGGACCACTTCCGGGACAGAGTGGGGTGAGGGCGGGAGCAATGAAGAAAGAGGCGAAGGCCTCGGCGACGGAATAGCCCCACCTCCATCTGGGAGGGGGAGTCTCAGGCTCCCCCATTCTCCCTGCCCCACCCCACCCCCCGCAGCTGTTTGCAGTGGGGCGTCTAGAGTACTTCCTCTGTCCTGGCAGATTCTCCTCACACATCCTTCTTTTTTTTCCCCTACCTTCTTTGCCCTTTTCGGGGCCTCCTAACTTTGACTTGTTTCCCAAACTTAGGGGTTTCACGGTCCTTAAAGCTTAATCTCTTCTCTGCAAAAGGCCTGACTTCCAAGGGCTCTTGCTGGAGGCCCCTCTGTCTATCCTGCGGTGAAGCACTTATGGGGGAATGGGGCACCTGCTCGCACCATGGTTTTAGCCACACCCCGCCCCCACATGAGCTAAGGATGTCTCTTATTTAGCCCCTCAGAGCCTGGCCTGAAGTCCACATCCGAAGGGGCCGCCTTTCTGTCTTTTCATGCTTTTTTCCCATAAGCCCCTCAAAAAGCTCAACACATTCCAGACAGATCTCGCTCTCCCCAATCTGTTTCCTTCCTGCGTCTCTCAGTGACAGCCCCAACATCCACCCAGTTCTCAGACTAGAAACCTACGCTTTCTCCCAGGTTCCTCTCTCCCCATATTGAGATCTGATTTGCCTCCTGAATATTTCTAGTATCTGTTTGTCCTCTTCACTCCCACCAACGCTGCCCCAGCCCAGTCTTTCTGCATAGCTTACCCAGATCATTGACACAGTGTTGCTGATCTCCCTGCCTACATCCCCTCCTCCCACTATTCAGCCCACACAGAGCAGCCTGAATAATTTTTTAAAATGCATATTTTAAAATGTTACTCCCCTGTTTGAAATCCTTACTGGTCTTTGAAAATGGTCCAACCTAGTATTGAAAGCTCTTAAGAATCTGGCTTTTAGGCGGCGCCTGTGGTTCAAAGGAGTAGGGCGCCGGCCCCATATGCTGGAGGTGGCGGTTCAAACCCACCCCAGCCAAAAACTGAAAAAAAAAAAAAAAAAAAATCTGGCTTCTGCCGTTTAAGCCTCCCTCCCTCACTTACCACTTTCCTCCACACATCTGCTTTACAAAAACATCAAGCTACCCTCATTGTTCCTAAAGCAGCTCTTTTAGGTCTGTCTTTCACCATTATATTCTCTTCCTGAAATAGTTCTCTTTAATTGTCAAAGTCACATGCATCTGTCAGAGCCCCTCAGATGTCACCTTTTTGGGGAAACCTTTTGGGGGTTATCTCAGACCAAACTTTTCCATTTTTTTTATGTTTGTTTTTTGAGACAGTCTCTCTCTGTTGTCCTGGGTAGAGTGCTGTGCTGTCATAGCTCACAGAAACCTCAAACTCCTGGGTTCGAGTGAATCTTGCCTCAGCCTCCCAGTAACTGGGACTACAGGCGCCTGCCACCGATGCCTGGCTAGTTTTTCTATTTTTAGTAGAGACCGGTCTGCTCTTACGCAGGCTGGTCTTGAACTCCTGAGCTCAGTCGATCCGCCCGCCTGGGCCTCCCAAAGTGCTAGGATTATAGATGTGTGACGCCGCGCGCCGGGCCCTCCATTTGCTTCTTGTTTTTTTTTTTTTTTTTTGCAGTTTTGACTGGGGCCAGGCTTGAACCCACCACCCCTGGTATATGGGGACGGCACCCTACTCCTTGAGCCACAGGCGCCACCCCATTTGCTTCTTGTTTAACAAAATCTAATCTCCTCTGCCCGACTGCGACCTCTGTGAGCTGAGAATCAGGATCTTAGTCAAATTTATGTCTGCATGGGCCTTGCACACAATAAACGTTTATTGGAAAAACAAATCCTTTTTATGTTCCTCCTCCCAGGCAGGTAACGCTCCCTAGGAGACAGAGTAGGCAGATGGTAAGATAGTACGTTTGGACTCAGGGTTCCCAGGAGTTAGATTCTTAGTAGGAGGGACTGGAGAGATCAGTCTAAATTCTGTCGGGGATAAGGAGTCAGGAGCTGACGCCCGTGTGCTGGATCTCAGAGGAGCCGAGAGGCCTAGTCTCCAATTTAAGGAGATCTGGAATTTGGGGGTAGGAAGCGCCTAATCTGGGGCTGAGAACTGGCACTAAGGGCTACGACGCCGAAGTCCACGGACTTCGTGGGCATGACACACCGGGGTCCGGAGTGGGTAGGGAACAGATTCCCAGTGCTCAGGCCCCGCCCCTTTCCCTGGAGGCTTCTGGGGATTGGCTGTCTTTCCGCAACTCTTGCGGCCCCGCCCCGGCGCGCGCCCAGCCGCGTGCCCACCGAGGGTGGTTGCAGCAGCCTACGCTACCTCCGCCACTGCTTGCTGCCAGCGGAGCCGGAGCCAGAGCCTGAGCGGCGCTGGGCCCGACGTGGGGCTCCTGGGTCGCGGCGGTGGGCAGGCGATGCTCCAGCGGCCTAACCAGCCATGGAGGCCGAGGCAGGCGGCCTGGAGGAGCTGACGGATGAGGAGATGGCGGCGCTGGGCAAGGAGGAGCTGGTGCGGCGCCTGCGGCGGGAGGAGGCGGCGCGCCTGGCGGCACTAGTGCAGCGCGGCCGCCTCATGCAGGAGGTGAATCGGCAGCTGCAGGGTCACCTGGGCGAGATCCGTGAGCTCAAGCAGCTCAACCGGCGCCTGCAGGCAGAGAACCGCGAGCTGCGCGACCTCTGCTGCTTTCTGGACTCTGAGCGTCAGCGCGGGCGGCGCGCAGCGCGCCAGTGGCAGCTCTTCGGGACCCAAGCATCCCGGGCCGTGCGTGAGGACCTGGGCGGCTGTTGGCAGAAGCTGGCCGAGTTGGAGGGCCGCCAGGAGGAGCTGCTGCGGGAGAACCTGGCGCTTAAAGAGCTCTGCCTGGCGCTGGGCGAGGAATGGGGCCCCCGCGGCGGTCCTGGGGGCGGTGGGGGCTCAGGCTCCGGGCCAACACCCGAGCTCGCTCTGCCCCCCTGCGGGCCCCGCGACCTAGGCGATGGAAGCTCCAGTACCGGCAGCGTGGGCAGTCCCGATCAGTTGCCCCTGGCCTGCTCCCCCGATGACTGAGGGCGCTGTCTCCACGCCAATGTCCGCCCGATTGCTCCCTGAGCGCTTGTACTGCGATGGACCTCGGGACCTGGACGCGGTCCTGGCTGCGCACGAGGGGCCGCTGGAATAGACTAAGAAACGTTGAAACTGAGGAGGGCCCTTCGCCCTCGCTGGCGGGGCAGCAGGAGGACTGGAGGCTGGAACAGATGGATTTGCTGGGGGTTGGGTGGGGGTTAATAAACCGGGAAGGAAGCGAAGCCCGAGGCCTGGGCAGCGTCTGTTTGGTGCTCGCCGGGGTTGAAGCGAGGGTGGGGACCCTGAGATAGGGTACCGGTCCCATTCGGAAGGACTACAGTACTAACGACTCCCCCATTAGCTTGAGGCTGGGATGGGATGCGGGGTGGTGGTAAACCACTGACTCCCCCGGTTGGGCTCCGGGACAAACCGTAATCCAGCCTCTGAAGTGGCTCCAGTTCCCTTCCTGGCTCCTTCCTGTCCAAGACAATGGGGCAGGAAGCAGGTGTTGGGGGCCTAGAACCCACTCGGCAGCCTCTTCTGAGGCAGGAAGGGGGCATAACAGCGCCCCCCTGTGGCACACTCTGGAGTGCTGTTGCGCCCACGGGGAGAAGGATGAAAATCCTCTTCGGTTGTACCTAGCGCATTCTTTCTACTCAGTCATGGAGATAAGGCAGAGCGTATGTAGCCCCGTTTGTCAGATAAAACAGTCGAGGTCCAAAAATATCAATTTGTGGAAGGTCATGCAGTGAGGCTGTGGACCTGGGTCCAGAACCTTAGTTTTCTGGCTCCAAATGTTCTTCCTTTAGCTCTGGATCCAATGAGACACCTAGGCCAGAGCTTCAAGCCTTTTATTCCATTTTCGCAGGTTTATATAAAAATACTCTCTTTAGGAAAATAAATAGCAGCTGCCCTCACTGTGGAGGCTTGGATTTCCTGGAACTGAAGGTTTCTCAGAGCTGGGGTCTGCAACTCAGCTCATCACAGAAACCTCTGGCTCCTCCTGAGCTGTGCAACTCAGGAGGAGCAGGTAGAATGCCCTGGCTTAATCACCTGCTGCTGCTGGCAGTGGGGCTGGGTGAATTAGTGTTGCACGCTGGTAGAATGGCACCTTATGTCATTGGGTAGAGTTGGGTGGATCACAGGAAGAGGGTGATGTAGAGTTTGGGGGTAGTCTGAAGGGGTTAGGGCTCCAGAAGACTCAAGGGGTCTACAAAGTCTCTTTGGGCTGCTAGGATTCCTCTGGCCCAAGTGGGAGATATTTTGTCTCTGATATAGTGCAAATTGTGCTAGAGAGGCCAGCTCTAGAAAAACAGTGGGCAATTCTGGTGGCCCCAAGCTGGCTCTATTGGGAAGCAAAATAAGCTCAGTCTTATCTGGAGGGATGGAGAAGAACCTGCTGGGTTGGGTGTGGGATATGGTCCAGGCCAGCTGGACCAGTTGGGGAAGGGGAGGAGATGTTCGCTAGGGTGGCACCTGTGGGGAGCTGGGCTGGGGTGCCTCACAAAGCGAGGAGGGTGGGGGAGCCAAGAGGGTCAGAGGATGGGTCCCCACTGCTGCTGCTACTCTTGCGATGAGCTGAGGCACAGGGCTCAGGGGTACTTGGGTAGGTGAAGACTAGACTGGGGGTAAAAGGGGTCAGGGAGGGTGTGGTCATGAGTGTGGGGGTATGCAATGCCTCAGGTTCAAGCACAGGTCCTGGGGACAGGGAGATACAAGGTACAGGGCAGCAGGAGACTGGAGGGCTGCTGGTGTTGCTGGTACTTCCTGTGTCCCTCTCCTTGGCTCCTTCTGGGATTTTGCAGATGGGTCGGTGGGCTTCCAACACTAGCTCCAGGCGCTCCTTCTGCTTCTGCAGCTCCTCAATCTCCCGCTGCAGCCCAGATTTCTCATCTTCTAGCTTGTCCGTTTCCTGTAGAGGATCAGTGAGGAGTCAGGAAGATGAAGGCTGAATACCCTGTAGTCCAGTGGTTCTCAACCTTCCTAATGCCGCGATCCTTTAATACAGTTCCTGAGGGTCGCGACTCACAGGTTGAGAACTGCTGCTGTAGTCAGATGGTGCTGATGGTGGGGCGGGAAGTCCTTAACAAGTCTGGACTGCAACTCCCATGAGCCCCTGGGAGAAAATGGGCATGACTCCCATCAGGTCGGAATCTAAAAAGGAGATTGCTAGCTGAGCTTCGGCTCTCCTATGCAGTGAGTGAGAGGTGCTACAGCCAATTCTTAATCACTTTTTCCTTGACCTATTTCCAGAAGGACTTCCACTCCGACAGGGAGCCGGGGTGGTGGTGGTTGGGGCTACATACACCGGGGATCCGCAGACTCCTGGGAGCTGGGGTCCCTCTAAGACTCTGGGTGCCCTCCTAGGAACGGGTGCTCACCGCCTGCAGGAAGTCAGTCAGTTCCTTCCTTCGATTCCTGCACTTGGCTGCGGCCAACTTGTTCCGCTCGCGCCTTACTCGACGGCGCTCCTCCTCCTCTGGACTGATCTGGGGGGTGGTTAGGGTAAGGGCAGTGGTGAGGAAGACCCCCACTGAGAACTCACTCTCCACCCCACCCCCGCCCAACAGCAAATAATTTAGGACTCCTCTGACCCTCTCCAAGGAGTGCCCCTCACTGAAGTGCTAGCTTGGTCAGATCTCCTGCCACCTAGCTTGCGCTCATTTGCTTCTGATAATGCCCTGTCCCTCCACAAACCTTAACCCTCCTCATCTACCAGTACGCAATTACCATGCCCCTGGCTCCAGGAGCCCTTCTCATTCCTCAGTCAGAAGTGCTTTCCCCCCTCTGAACACTTGGGGCAGTGTCACCCCTTTTTGCAGGACCTTCATCCTTCTGGATCTCTGGACCACCAATCCTCCCCCCAACCCTCCCAGGAACTGTGGACACTAGGAAAGGCTAATGAGTGCTGCTGAATAAGTTGCAATTTATTGGAATCCCACTATGTGCCAGCTAAGTGCTTTACATAGATTTAAAAAAAAACATAGATTCTTAACTAATTTACATGTAAGAAAGAGAAGCCCCAGGAGAATAGGCTTGCTTATGGTCCCAGAGCAGGACTTAGGATCCATTCACCTTATCTGATATTGAGTAAGGCCAAATGATAGAGACCACCCCAAAAGGACCCCACTCACAGCTCAAAGCCCTGTCTTGGACTACCCAGAATCAAAGGATCACCTCAGGAAGGAGGAACGGGAGGGGTTACTCCTGGCTCACAAACATAGGGGCTACTATGGCTCACAAACATGGTCCCCTTCTTTAGTTGGTCACAAAGACCAGGCATTCTGTTTCTGAGAAACCTGCCCCTGGCTGATCTCACATCTCTCCCAGAATCCCAGCTCCCCTCCATCCCCTACTGGCCTTCAGAGCAAGCTTTTGAATGCAGAAACCTTACCCCTCCACAGTCTCCTATATTAAAATGTCCCAGGGAGAGGAAAAAGGAGCCAATCCTTTAAAGACTGTCCATCTCTTATTCATTTATTTTGGTGAGGACCTCAGGGAGTCAGGAGTTCACAGCTCCCTCTGCTTTGAGCCTTCTGTTAGCTCCCACTGAGACAAGGTAGCTTGGTAGTTAGGATCTGACTTCAGAGTTGGATAGACCTGGAGCCAAGGCCAGTCCTGTCTCATTACTCACTACTTGTGCAAGTGACTACCCCTCTGTGCCTTCATTTCCTGGGCTGGAAGATGAGGAAAACCAGAATACATTCCCCTAGAGGATTTTTGTGGGGATTAAATGAGATGGTGAAACTGACACCCAGAAAGTAGCTGAAGGGACCTTCTATTTCTGTTCTCTCCCAGGCAGTTTAAGCCCACCCACTCCACGTATGTCAACAGGCAGAGCCCCTCTCTAATTTCCATATGCACACTCTACATTCTCACTACCACCTCTATTCCTGCCATCCCCTCCATCTGGAATGTCCTTTACTTCATCTCTACCTATACAAATCCTATCTTTCTTTCTTGGCTGCTTCCACCTTCTCCAGGAAGATTTTACTGATCCAAAAGTGACTGTTTGATCTCTGGGGCTTCTCAGGGGTTCTTGTCATTTTCTGCCTTAGACAATAGACACCAGTGGCTCTGCCTTACCCTCTTCTAAGCCTTTGCTCTCCTTTCTAGCAAGAGTTTGTCCTCTGTACCCTAGCACCCCTCTGGGCAATCAGACCCAGTATTATGGTTCTACTTACCTGTTCAGAGGGCCGGCGACGTACTCCTGGAGGTGGCCCCAGGGCCCGGATGACTCCTGGCCGGGATTGTGGGGGGCTGTACTGGGGATAGGATAGAGGTCTAGGGTAGCTGCCGGGTCCCAGAAAATGAGGCTGTACCATCCACTGCAGCTCCTGACTGCCACTCACAGCGTTGATGCTTGGCACAAGGTGGAACTTCTGAGGGACAAGAAATGGAGAGCCAGAGATGAGGTCTCTGGGAATTGAGGGGATTTCAGTGAATAGAGGTCAACAATACTGCTCTCCCTCAATGTAGATACTGGTTCTGAGGGACCAGAAAGAACACCACTTGACAGTCAGATATGGGCTTGGTGGCAAATCCCTGGTCAGTAGCTGTGTGTCTTTGGGTAGGTCACATAACCTCTCTGTGCCTGTTTCTACATCAGAGCTAATAAAGTATGAATTGCCAAGCACTGTTCTATCCACTTAACAAATACTGACTCATATAACTGGCATAATACAGGGTGTACCAAAGGTCGCCATACCTAGGGAAAATAAGAAATTGTAGTTGCATGTACCTTTATTTACAAAATATTCATTACACAATTTTTTCCATTACAAAATTTTACAAAATATTTACAACATATTGTTTATGTGTTGGCCACCTCTTTGCAAAATTTTGTAGTGAATATTTTGTAAATAAAGGTACATGTATTTACAATTTACAATTTTCCCTAGGTATGGCAAACTTTGAGATACAGGGTTTCAGACATGAAAATAGTTGTCCACAGACACATAGCCAGCACGTAGGAAATGGGCTCTTACCCACTCCTGCACCCATCTGCACAGAAAGGATAATTATGGCACCTCGCTGTCAGGGAGGCTCTGAAATCAGGTTAGAAGATTTGTGTGACAGTTTGTTAAGTGGCAGGCACCCAATGTAGATAGACATTGATGTGACAGACAAGAGCTACTGCTCTGCCTTTAAACTATCCCAGTTCTAATCTCAACTCATCCACTTACTGGCTGTGTGACTCTGGGCAAGTTATTTAACCTCAACATGTCTCAGTTTCTTCATTATTAGTATTACCACGGGCAAGGAGTACAACATCTCATTTAGAAAATGTAGTGGCACAAAATAATGGCGGGGTTTTAAATCCACGAGGTCTTAGATTCCACGAAATATGGTAAATTATATGGAAAGCGCCCAGCACGACGCCTCTGTGACCATTCTCTTTCAGCCAGCAATCTGAGGAATGGGTTGGGACTGGGACTCAGTGCTCTGGGAGGAGAACGGGGTTTGAGCTTTGCCGCTGGGCCCGGGTATGGGAGCCTAGTCATCCGGGAAGCGCCCCACAAGCTTAGGCAAGTCCCAACAGCGGTGGCACTGGCCCTGTGCCGCAGGCCCAGCGGCCCAAGTGACCCCAGTTCCGGGCCCGAGGCACCGCCAGCGGCATCTTTCGCTTCCAAGGTTGTCCCGGCTCGGGTCGCTGCAGGCCAGGAAGGGAGGGGCACCCGGAGTGACTCAGCCACCGTGACTCGGCGGAACGGACGCTTCTCATTCCCTCCCTGACGACACGTGCTCGCAGCCCCTCGACAGGAAATGGACACCTGCAACCTCTCAGGTCCCCCCACCCGGCAGTGGGCGCCGTTCGGTGCCGAGAGGCTGGGGTGGCCGGCGTGGCCAGCAGCACCAGCCCGCGCACGTCTAGCACCTGAAGCTCTCCACTTGCCCTGTTCGGCAAACAGGTCGCAATCCAGTCTCCTGGAAACTGCCAGGTTCCACTGCCGGGGCACGCCAGGCTCCAGTGTGTTGAGAAAGGGATAAGGAATTGGCGACGGAGTACAGAAGGACAAACAGGTGGGACATGCTGACGATTACAGTGGTGAGGATTCCCACTCTGTACCGGCTGTCCTATAGCTCTGCGGTCTCTCGTGGGTCTCTCGTGGCCACAGCCCAACTTGGGATCCCAGGAATTTTAGCCCGAGATGGAGAGACTCTCTGATCCGTCGAGGCTAGGACTAGCCGAGGCGCCCGGGGTCCCTTCTGAGGCAAGTGGGACACAGAAATTAATGGTGGACAGGAGGAAAGAAAGAAGATAACAGAGATGGAGGAACAGATCAGACAGGGGGAAGGAGGCGAGTGAGAGAAGGAGCGTTCGCAGGCCTTTGTTCCTCCCGCTGCGTGCCTTCCTCCGGGCGGGGCGTGGGAGATTGGTCCCTGGATGGCAGAGATTGGGCGGAATTCTCCGCCATGGCCCCAGACCCAGGTCCTACTCCTGTTCCCGGCTCCGGTCCCGCATTTCGACTGACAGCTGACAGCCGCATTTCGACTTCTGGCCACCTGGGAATCCCAGGGGTCGCACCCTCTCACCTGCTGGGCCGCAGCCTGCGCGGCGGCAGGGGCCTGCGGGGGACCGCCGTACGCGCCGCTGGCCCCGGAGCTCGGTCCGGGTTCCCCGAAGTCTCGGAACATGCCTTGGGCTGATGCTCTGTGGGGTCCGCGTCGGCTGCTGGGGTTCTGACTCACGAGTGCCTCGCGGAGTCCTTCTTTTTATGAATGAAAAGTTCTAGGGCTGAACCACTTCGACCGCGGGAGGTAGGGGCGTTTCGCAGCCACCTCTGGGCTCCACCTCTCCAGACGCGCCGCCTTTTGCCACTCAGTCCCAAACTTTTCGACGTCTGCTACTGTTGGGCAGCCGGCTTTTAGTGGGGAAAAGAGCAGACTCGGCGTCCCTCAGCAGCAGCGGGCACGCCCCCTCTGACGTAGCTGCCCATACATGGTACAATTTCCTCGCCACGCCCAGGTGCAGCCGAGGATTCCCCGCGGATTTACGTACCTGTGAGAGCCTGGTGCCCCGCCCGCCCCACCCCCTCGCTGAGTACTTCGGCGCACCCCTCTGGGTCCGCGCCTCCAACCCCTGGTGGCCTGACTGGCCTCCGTTTCTATTTCCGTGAAACTGGACTAAATAATGCAGGTGGACGTTTGAAATGAAGAATGCGAAAGCATCCTGGAAACGGTAATGTGGATTATAAATGCGATAGATTATTATTATTATTTATTGAGTGCTTATTTCACGCCATGAACCACGCCAAGTGCCACCCAAAGCTTCCTAGAGCGAGGTCCCTTCGCTGACCTCAAGTAAGTAAAAAGTGAATAAATTACAAACCAGGGTTACAAAAAGAGTGATAAAGTGAAAACGGTTTACAGTAAACAAGGTAATGCTTTGAATTAGCCACGAATATAATGCAATATAATTGTGTTACTCAGGGTAATTTCAGGAGCTATACCAAGTTCTAATTAGGGATCCTACAAGCAGTTAGAACCTGCAATGGGACACAGGTGTCCAGAGGTCTGACAAATGCCATCTTCTTTACTGACAGTTCCTTTTGGGAGCCGTGGTCACCAGCTTGGAGGTTATATTAAAGGTCTGTGTGAATGTGAGGCCACAACCAAATATGCTTGGGAGGTAGGTACCCCATTTTACCTACCCCATTTATCATCTCCATTTTATAGATGGGAAAACTGAGGCTAAGCACTGTTGGAATGGGTTGCCCAAGGTCATTAAGTGAGTGGTTGAAGGCTGTACCATGTGGGACTCCAAGTCCAGGATCAGCCAAGATTTTTCAAAGCCCTCACTGCTTCAGAGACACACATGCAGAAGGGCAGTGCTTAGAGCACCCTTCCCACATTTCCCCTCTGCTTCCTTGAATTTTATGGATGAGGAAACTGGGCCGTAGAGAACTCTGAGCCCTTATACCTGGCAGTGTTGCACAACTACAGAAAAAAAGGCTGGACTCTCTTTTTCACTAGTACCTCCATTTGATTAGCTCCAGTTTTTGCCATCAGAGAGGCAGGGTCCTGGGCTGCCTCCCTTGGGAACAGAGGCCAGGAGTCTGTGGGTACATTCAGGACTTACAGCCAGGAGGCCAACTTGGCCTTGGGGTTCTAGTCCCAGAGTTACCATTTTCTGTCCATGTGAGTCTGGGCAGGTCACCTTCCTTCTGAGTCTCAGTCTCAACTGGACCTTCCCCCTGACCTCAAGGGGCTGTTGTGGGATCAAATGAGATCACAAATGTGAAAGTGCTTTGTAAGCTATTAAGTGCTGTACACCCAGAAGGTGGTTACCAGCCTGGTGCCTTTCCCTTGCTCTTGTTCTATTCAATGCTCATCGCTCTCTAAAAAAAAAAGAAACCACAGCCATTTATACTAACACAAGAAATATATGAGTGTGTGTGTGTGTGTGTGTTTATGAGAGAGACAGAGAGAGAGATTTTTTGATGTAGTGTGACCCATGGAAAGAACATGCATTCTGTAACCAGACAACTCTGGGTTGTGGGCTTGAATTCTGTAAGCTGCTCACTGGGGTATAACCTAGATACAGCACACAATCTCTCAGAGCCTCTGTTGCTTCATCTGTAAAATGAAGATATAATGATATTTCGTGGTTGTTAGAGAACAGAAATATAATGTCACATGCTTGGCACAGAGCATAATAAGAATTTGACAATAGTTGCAAAAATAAATTCACTTTTTTTTTTTGCGACAGAGTCTCCCCCTGTCACCCTGGCTAGAGAGCCATGGCATCATCTTAGCTCATAGCAACCTCAAACTCTTGAGCTCAAGCGATCCTCCTGCCTTAGCCTCCCAAGTAGCTGGGACTATAGATGCCTGCCACAACACCCAGCTAGTTTTTCTATTTTTAATAGAGATGAGGTTTCACTCGTGCCTACACACACACACACACACACACACACACACACACACACACACACCCCTACACTCTAACTGAGATCTGAACTCCTTGGCTGAGCCCATGCTGGATAGGTAGGTCAGGGCTAACATAGGCATCCAGGTGGTAGCACATGTGAGGCTGACACAGGTCAGTCTTAGCTACATTCATCTGCTGCTCCAGAAACGTCACCCAGCCTCCCTACCCAAGAAGTCTAGGGCAGCTGGTAGAGCAAGGACTCAGGTCTCAATTAGAGTGTGTGTCTGATTACAGGACTTTGAAAGTCCCTTCCTGCTCTAACGGTCAGCGGAGCCACAAGGAGGTCTTTTTAGAGGCAGCACATTCCAAGCTCCTCAGTCACTAACTCCCGCCTTGTGGCCACAGAGACGTTCCCAGTCCCTGACCTCACCAGCAGCTCTCACCCAGGGAGGCCAGGAGAGAACCCCAGGAGGCCACAGAGGTTGATCGGAGTCTGTGGGCAGGGAGGGCTGAGAGACCCTGGTACTGTCCCTTGGTAGCTGTGTGAGACTGGCTCAGTCACTGCTCCTTGCTGGGCCCCAGAGAATCCCTACCTCTTGGGGTGCAGTGAGAGGGAGAGGAGGCTAGGCACCCAGTATTCTCGGTGCCACCAGGGTACCCGAGGTGGTTTATGTTTTTCAGTTTCTTTTCACTTTTATAATGGAAGTTTATTTTTTATTTGAGGTGAAATTAATGTAACATGCAATTAACGATTTTAAAGTGTGCACTCCAGTGGCATTTAGTACATTCACAATGTTGTGCAACCACCTTTCTTTAGTTTCAAAACTTTATCACTCCAGAAAAACACCTCACACCCATGAAGTAATCACTTCCTATATCCCTCTTCCTCCATCCCCTGGTAACCATTAATCTTTCTGTCTCAATGGATTTTTCTATTCCGGGCATTTCATGTAAATGAAACCATAAGTTAAGTGGTCTTTTGTGTCTGACTTCTTTACTTTTCTTTTCTTCTTTCTTTCTTTCTTTTTTTTTGTAGAGACAAAGTCTCACTTTACTGCCCTCGGGTAGAGTGCCATGACATCACAGGATTCACAGCAACCTCTAGCTCTTGGGCTTACGCGATTCTCTTGCCTCAGCCTCCCGAGGAGCTGGGACTACAGGCACGCGCCACAATGCCTGGCTATTTTTATGTTGCAGTTCGGCAGGGCTGGGTTTGAACCCACCACCCTATATGGGGCCGGCGCCCTACTCACTGAGCCACAGGCGCCGCCCTTGACTTCTTTACTTTTCTTTCAAGACTCATGTTGCAGCATGTATGGATACTTGGTTGCTCTTTGTGGCTGAATAATATTCCATGATATATACCAGAGTTGATTCAAATAAAAGTTGTTGGACATTGAGTGTGGGTTGCTTCCACTTTTTGGTTATTTTGAATAATGCTACTATTGACATTTATGTACAAGTTTTTTTTTTTTTTTTTTTGAGACAGAGCCTCAAGCTGTTGCCTTGAGTAGAGTGCTATGGCATCACAGCTCACAGCAACTGCCAACTCCTGGGCTCCTGCCTCCGCCTCCCAAGTAACTGGGATTACAGGCACCTGCCACAACACCCGGCTGTTTTTTGGTCACAGCTGTCATTGTTGTTTGGTGGGCCCCAGGCTGGATTCGAACCTGCCAGCTCAGGTGTATATGGCTGGCATCTTAGCCACTTGAGCCTCAGGCACCGAGCCTTATGTACAAGTTTTTATGTGGGCCTATGTTTTCATTTCTCTTGCGTATATACCTAAGAATGGAATTGCTGGATTATGTGATAATCTTTTGAGGAGCTGCCAGACTGTTTTACAAAGTAAAACAATGTAAAACATATCATTTTACATTTCTGTCAGCACTGTATGAGGGCTCTAATTTCTCCAAACTTTCGCCAACCCCACTTGTTATTTTCTGTTTAAAAAATTAAAGACACCCTAGGGCGGCGCCTGTGGCTCAGTGAGTAGGGCGCCAGCCCCATATGCCGAGGGTGGCAGGTTCAAACCCAACCCCGGCCAAACTGCAACAAAAAAAAAAAAAAAGAAAAAAAATTAAAGACACCCTAAGCCAGTTGCGTTGGCTCACACTTGTAATCCTAGCACTCTAGAAGTCTGAAACGGGTGGACTACTTGAGGCCAGGAGTTCGAGACCAGCCTAAGCAAGAAAGAGACCCTGTCTCTAAAAACTAGCTGGATGTTGAGGCAGGCACCTGTAATCCCAGCTACTCTGGAGGCTGAGGCAAGAGGATCACTTGAGCCTTGGAGTTTGAGGTTGCTGTGAGCTATGACACCATAGCACTCTACCAAAGGCAACAAAGTGAGACTCTGTTTTACAAAAAAAAAAAAAAAAAATCAAAGTCATCCTAGAGGGTGTGTTTTGATTTGCATTTCTTTAAGGATCAATGAATATCTTCTCATATCCTTTTAGGTCTCATGTATATCTTCTTTGTACAGATGCCTACTCAAGTCTTTGCCCATTTTCAATTTTTTTTTTCTTTTCAAAAATGCCCTTCAGAAATTAAGTTTTATTTTTATGTTGAGTTATACTCATTCTTTTTGTATTCTGGATACTATACCCTTATTAGATGTATGATTTGCAAACATTTCCTCATATTCTGTAAGTTATCCTTTTTTTGAGACAGAGACTCACTTTGTCGCCCTTGGTAGAGTGCTGTGGCTTCACAGCTCACAGCAACCTCCAGCTCTTGAGCTTAGGCGATTCTCTTGCCTCAGCCTCCCGAGTAGCTGGGATTACAGACGCCTGCCACAATGCCCGGCTACTTTTTGTTGCAGTTTGGCCGGCGCCGGGTTTGAACCTGCCACCCTGGGTATATGGAGCTGGCACCCTACTCACTGAGTCACAGGCACTGCCCACTGTAAGTTATCTTTTCAAATTCTTGATGATATCCTTTGATGTACAAAAATTTAATTTTTTTTTTCTTTTTTTTGAGACAGAGTCTCAAGCTGTCACCCTGGGCAGGGTGCCATGGTGTTATGGCTCACAGCAACCTCTAACTCATGCTCAAGTGATACTCTTGCCTTATTTTTTCTATTTTTAGTAGAGACGGGGGGTCTTGCTTTTGCTCAGACTGGTCTTGAATTCATGAGCTTAAGTAATCCACCTGCCTCGGCCTCCCAGAATGCTAGGATTATAGGCGTGAGCCACCGCGCCTGGCCAAAAATTTAAAAATTTTAATGAAGTCCCGTATATCTATTTTGTTGTTGTTGCTCATGCTTTAGGAGTTAAATGTAAGAAATCGTTGCCAAATCTAAAGTCATGAAGATTTATCCCTATGTTTTTCTTCTAAGAGTTGTATGTATAGTTTTAGCTCCTAAATTTAAGTTGTTGATTAATATACCTACAATGAATGTATGTGGCTCAATTCTATGTGTGTCAACCCATGTAGCTACTCTCTTTATCAAGGTAGAGAACATTTCCAGCAGCTCAGAGGGCTCCTTGTGCCCCCCACCCACAGGTAATCATTATTCTGACTTTTTTTTTTTTTTTTTAAATGAAGTCTCACTCTGTTGCCCAGGCTAGAATGCTGTGGCATCAGCCTAACTCACAGCAACCTCAAACTCCTGGGCTCAAGAGATTTTCCTGCCTCAGCCTCCTGTGTAGCTGGGATTACAGGCACCTGCCACAATGCATAGCTAATCTATCTTTCTTTCTTTTTTTCCTTCCTTCCTTCCTTCCTTCCTTCCTTCCTTCCTTCCTTCCTTCCTTCCTTCCTTCCTTCCTTCCTTCCTTCCTTCCTTCCTTCCTCCCTCCCTCCCTCCCTTCTCTCCCTCCCTCCCTCCTTCTCTCCTTCCTTCCTCTGTTTTGGCCAGGGCCGGGTTTGAGACCACCAACTCTGCTATATGGGGTTGGTGTCCTACTCCTTTGAGCCAAGGTGCCACCCTAATTTTTTTATTTTTAATAGAGATGGGGTCTCACTTTTGCTCAGGCTGCTCTTGAATTTCTGAGCTCAAGTGGTTCTCCTGTCTCCCAGAGTGCTAGGATTACAGGTGTGAGACACCTGACTTCTATCATCACAGATTAGTTTTTTTTTTTTTTTGAGACAGAGCTTCAAGCTGTCACTCTGGGTAGAGTGCTGTGGCATCACAGCTCACAGCAACCTCCAATTCCTGGGTTCAAGTGATTCTCCTGCCTCTGCCTCCCAAGTAGCTGGGATTATAGGCGCCTGCCACAACGCCCGGCTATTTTTTTGGTTGCAGCCATCATTGTTGTTTGGCGGCCAGGGCTGGATTCAAACCCGCCAGCTTAGGTGTATGTGGCTGGCGCCTTAGCCGCTTGAGCCACAGGCTCCAAGTCCAGATTAGTTTTGCCTGTTCTTGAGCTTTATGTAAATGGAACCATATGGTGTGTAGTCTTCTGGATCTGGCATCTTTTACTCAACACATCTGTGGGACTCATCTACATTGTCGAGTAAACAAGTAGCTTGGTCTTTTCTATCATTGTGTAGTATTACGTTGCACAGATATTCCACAATCACTCTCTCCATTCTTCTACCAATGAATTGGGCCCTTCCAGTTTGGGACCAGTATGAATAAAGCTACTTTTCTTTTTTTTTAGTATAACAAAGGAAAATATTATTTAAGAGCAAAGAGAAAGCTTAGAGCACTTCCAAAGAGAATTGGAAGTGAGTCCCTCTCATGAGTGAGAAAAGAGCGAGAGACCTTTCTCGAGCATTCTTGAAATGTCCTTTGGTGGCCAGTTACATTCATTTCTTTTGCCTATTTCCTTGAGGGGAATTGTTAGCCCATATAGGGTAGGCATATGTCTAGCTTTAATTGATTCTCCCCAACAGTTCTCCAAAGTGGTCGTACTACTTTATATCCCACCAGCATTATTCTCTGGGTAAGAATTAAAACTCCTGATGCAAGCCATCTCAGGAGTTTGAATTATAGTCCCTCCCATGTGGCTGGGACTATAATCACCTGCAACAATACCTGGCTAATTTTTCTATTTTAGTACAGATGGGGTCTCACTCTTGCTCAGGCTGGTGTCAAACTCTGATCATCCTACCTTAGCCTCCCAGAAAGGTTGGATTACAGGTGTGAGCCACCATGTCTAGCCTTGAGGGATTGTGTGTGTTTTTTTGTTTTTTGTTTTTGAGACAGAGTCTCACCTATGTTGCCCTTGGTAGAGTACTGTGATGTCACAGCTCACAGCAACCTCAAACTCTTGGGTTTAAGCGATTCTCTTGCCTCAGCCTCCCAAGTAGCTGGGACTACAGGCGCCCTACACAGAGCCCAGCTATTTTGTTGTTGTAGTTGTCATTGTAGTTTTTGGTAGGTCTGGGTTCAAACCCATCAGCTCTGTGTATGTGGCTGGTGTCCTAGTTGCTGAGCCACAGGTGCTGAGCCTGAAGGATTGTTTTAATCATGAAAATGTTCACAGAGGAATTTTAAAAGTTTAACCACTTCACCCTCAGACTTGGACCCTTCTAAGCTGTGGCACCTTTAGAATTGCTACACAGGCAGGCCAAGGCCTGGGAAGTGGTGAGGTGAAGATGCTTGACATATTTGTGTTCTTTTAGGTTGCACGTTGATTGGGAGGCTTGAGGGCTAAGAAGAGACATGAGTGGCTTCTGCTCGCTGGACTCCGATGAACCAGGCACTGTTCAAAGTAGTTTACTTAAGCTTCCCAACAACCCTGTGAGATAGATAATACTATGTATTATAACAATATACTCATTTTACAGATTAGAAAATGGAGGCACAGAGAAATGTTTGGCAACTTGCTCAAAGCCACACAATGAAAGCAACAGAATCCAAGCCCTTCCCAACCTGGTAGACTTCGGCTGCTTCCTTCATTGGCAACTGCTCACTCTCTCTGCCCCACCTGCACTGCTGAACTGAGCCTCTCTCCTTTGCAAAGGCTGTTCCCTCTGTCCAAGTGCTCTCCCTCATCCTCTTAGCTGACCTGTCTCATCCTACAGCTCTCAGTTTCCCCAGCACTTTCTCAGCCAGGACTTCCATGAGCCACCAACCTAGGGAAAATCCATCGTGTAATATAGTACCCCAGTACTATGCAGGATACTACTCTTTTCCTTTTTCACTGCTCAGAATAATTTTTTTTTTTTTTTTGTAGAGACAGAGTCTCACTTTGTCGCCTTTGGTAGAGTGCCATGATGTCACAGGACTCACAGCAACCTCCAGCTCTTGGGCTTCCGCGATTCTCCTGCCTCAGCCTCCCGAGCAGCTGGGACTACAGGTGTATGCCACAACACCCGGCTATTTTTTGGTTGCAGTTCAGCCGGAGCTGGGTTTGAACCCACCACCCTTGGTATATGGGGCCGGCGCCCTACACACTGAGCCACAGGCGCCACCCTAGAATAATTTTTAAAGGTTTGGTTTGGAGATATTCATTTATTTTATTTTTATTTTTCACTGAATATACATAGATCTGCCTCATTAAAAAAATCTACTTTGGGCTCAGTGCCTATAGTTCAGTGGTTAGAGCACCATCCACATACAACAGGGCTGGCAGGTTTGAACCTGGGCCGGGTCTGCTAAGTGACAATGACAACTACAACAATAACAACAACAACAAAGCCAGGCATTGTGGCAGGCACCTGTAGTCCCAGCTACTCGGGAGGCTAAGGCAAGAGAATTGCTTAAGCCCAAGAGTTTGAGGTTGCTGTGAGCTGTGACAGCATGAGGGTGACATAGACTCTTTCTCAAAAAAAAAATATACTTTGAAGAGTATACAGTATTTTACATTTAGTAGAATTCGTACTTTTAAAATGTACCAATCATGTGTTGTTTTTTTTCTTTTTTGAGACAGAGTTTCACTTTGTTGCTCTAGAGTATTGAGTATTTGTTGCTGTAGAGTATTGTGGCGTCAGAGCTCATAGTAACCTCAAACTCTTGGGCTCAAGTGATTCTCTTGTCTCAGCCTCCTGAGTAGCTAGGATTATAGATGCCTGCCACAATGCCCGGCTACTTTTAGAGACGGGGGTCTCGCTCTAGCTCAGGCTGTTCTTGAACTTGTGAGCTCAGTGATCCACCTGCCTCGGCCCCCTGGATTGCTGGGATTACAGGTGTGAGCCACTGTGCCTGGCCCTAATCATGTGTTTTGACTGATGTATACATCCCTGTGACCATGTGCCAATGAAGATATAGAGTGCTTATGTCCCTCCAGAAAGTTCTCTCTCATCCCTTTATTGTCATTTGTCCCATCCCAGGAAATCACTTAACTCATTTCTGTTGCTGTCAATTAGTTTTATCTCTTCTAGAATTTCACGTCAATGGAATCATACGGCACTTTTGTGTTCTTTTGTGTTTGGCTTCTGTCTATCATCATTATGTCTGTAAAGTTCATCTTGTTGTCATGTATGGCAGCAGTTGACTCCTTTTTTTTAGAGACAGAGTCTCACTTTGTCGCCCTTGGTAGAGTGCTATGGCATCACAGCTCACAGCAACCTCCACCTCTTGGGCTTAAGCGATTCTCTTGCTCAGTCTCCCGAGTAGCTGGGACTACAGGTGCCGGCCATGACACCTGGCTATTTTTTGTTGCAGTTTGACCAGGGCTGCGTTCGAACCTGCCACCCTTGTTATATGGGGCCGGTGCCCTACCCACTGAGCCACAGGCACCACCCCAGTTGACTCCTTTTTATGGCTGAGTAATATCCCATTGCATGGATGTCCTTTCCCTTCCCTTCCTTTCCTTTCTAATCCCTTCTGCTTTTCTTTTCCTTTTTTTCTTTTCCTCTTCTCTTCTTTTTTCTCTTTACTCTCTTCTCTTCTTCTTTTTTTCCTTCCCCTTCCTTTCAGTCCCTCTCCTCATTTCCCTCCTTCCTTTCTTTCATTTTTTTTAAAGCAGGATCCTGCTTTGTTGCCCAGGCTGCAGTATGGTAGTATGATCAGGGCTTACTGCAGCCTCGATCTCTGGAGCTAAGGCGATCTTCCCACCTCACCATCCCTAGTAGTGGGGACTATGGGAACGCACCACCACATTCAGCTAAATGATTTTTAGTTTTTGTGGAGATGAGGTCTTGCTGTGTTGCGGAGGCTGTTCTCAAACTGTTGGGCTTAAGTGGTCCTCCTGTCTTGGCCTCCTGAAGTGCTGGGATTTATAGGCTTAAGCCAACTCACCAGGTCACACTTTATCTTTTTTCATTTCTCTAAATTGAATTAAAGGTTGAATGGAGCTAGATGTGGGAAGGGTGGAGAAGATTAAAGATTCGGTCCTGGCCATGAGTCACTTACAAACCAAAGAAGTGGTCAGACACTCGGGAGAACAGTCCTGAGCTAGTGAGACAGTGCTGGGGGCAGGAGCCAGAGAGCATCAGGGTCATTACAGGAGCCCCCAGAAAGGAAGAGTTCTTTCCAACTGGGATAGGTGAATGGGAGAAGTCTTCCCGGCAGAGAAGGACTTGAGGTTTTTTATGAGGGAGACATTCACAAAAAGTGGGGCTCCCTTCCCTACACAAGCCACCTCTCTAGTGCTGGTCAGTCTCTTTCCCTGTGGGAGCCTCAGTTTGCCCTTCTTGCAGATCAGTGTTTACATAGTGTGGTTCCTGAAACCAGAGGTTTCAGTGGAGATCCCTGGAGGTGGGGGGTGGTCAGTGGACTCCTCATCCCTTTTCCAGTCGGCACAACTCAGGAGGCAGTAGCTGTGCTACCATGAGTTCTGGCGTCAGACGGCCTGGGTTTGAATCCCAGCTCATGCACTTGCTGGGTAATCTGGGTAATTCCTTTAACTTCCCAATGCCTTAGTTTCCTCATTTGTAAAAAGGATATGATAATATTTGTACCTGCTTTCAGGGTTGTTGGAGGTAGTAAATAGGATCCAGCATGGATAGTGCTGGTATGGACCCATATAGTAAGGGATCAGGAAATGTTAGTGGGAATTTTCTTGTTCTTATGGTCTGTGCTATACGGACCATTTCCTCCCCTGAAGGGAGGTGTCAGGGCTCTGCTGTCAGTCCAGCATGCTCTGCCCACTTGGCCTGGCCCCTTAAGTTTCTTGGAGGGTCTCCTGCTGTACCAGGCCCAGGATAGTTGGAGCTGTCACCCCGTTCTCAGGCTCTCCTAACTCTCTATACCTGTGACCTCCTCCACCTTCCTGTCCTCCTGGGAGCTGGGCCCGCTGCCCCGATATGTGCCAGCTCCTACTCGGGGCCAAGAGTCGGATGAAATGATCATCCTGGGATGAAAGGCTGCAGGCCTGGGCTGGGCCAAAAAACTGCCCCACCCATGCTGGGAGGACCTCTGGGTACCCGAGTAAACTGAGTCATGGTGGGTAAATGGGTGAGTCATGTAGTCTGTGAGTGGAAGCCAAATGGGGCAAAGCTCGCCTGCATGGGGTCCCTGGCCACATCTCACAGAGCGGCAACTTAGCCCTCATCTGACCGATCAGGCCCCAGCCCAGGGCAGAAGGGAGCAGGGCCAGCCCGGGCTCCCCGAGGGGCAGGAGTGTAGGGGGTTGACTCCCAGCATACACTTGTGCGCCTGCGTGTGTGCATCTGTGTTGTGTGTGTGTCATGTGTTGTGAAGGGCGGGTGGCAGACAGGAAAGGGAGGCTCTGACTGGGGAGGAAAGGATTGGGGTTTGGAAAAGAGTCAACGCCCTAGAGAAATTTTGGCAGGAATGCTTCGCTGCCCTCTCCTGGCCTCTGAGGGTTTGACTGATTTTTCTGCAGGAGCCAATTTTCTTTCTGTAACGGAGGTAAAATTGTGACCTGTCTGTACTGTAGGGTTTCTAAAGGGCAGAGTTGGACCTGAAGGTGAACGATTCCCAGAAACCAATTCATGCTTCTCCCCAGAGAGGTCTCTACCTCCAGGGGCCAGAGCTGCTCAGGGACCAGGAATGGGCTCATCGCCACACAAGAGTGTATGGTGGAAGTTATGGAGGCCCCTGGAACATTTGCACCCTTGACCTTGGTCAAGTTATGTAAGCTTTGTCTGCCTCAATTTCTTTATTAGTAAAAGGAGGCTATGAGGACTGAAATGAATTAATGCATATAAACTGCTTAGAAAATGCCTGGTGCAGAGCAGGTCTGTGTACATGTTTGCTCTTACTATTTGAGACTCAGTTTTCTCACCTATAACATGGGTGAGAAAGGATACCTGGGGTGGCCTTTCTCAAGCTTTTACTGTGGTTTCAGTTTCTGGTTTTATTCCCTCAGCAGCTGTCTCCTAAATCCTGCCACCCTAACTATCCCTCCAGCTAGCCTGGGTTTTGTCCCCCCATCCCAGGTAACCAAGGAAAGACGAGTTTGGTGCTTTTCTCAGCTGGGTGCCCTCAGGTTTACCTTTAGTGCCTGTAGGGATGCGTGTCAGGGAAGTGGGGAGTTTCCCTCCTTGGATGAATCAGCTGTGTGACCCAATCTTCATCTCTGCCAGGGCCCCTCCCAGCAGGCGGGAGTGGGGCGCAGCTGCCCCACCGGGAAAATCCCCCAAATCCTGCCAAATCACTGGCTGACGCATTCTCCCAACTCAGCTGTTTCCTGTTCTCCCGATTCTGCTCAAGTGCTGGCTGGAGTCAGAAGTTGGGCAGAGATTCTCCCTTTCCCTGGACAGCCCCTTTGGAGCCTCCTTCCTGAGGCCTGGGGGTTTGCAGTGTACGTGTGCATGGAGGTCTTCTTTTCCTGGTGCCAGTCATTATTTCTCTGGTTTTACACAGTATAGAAGGAGCAGACCCCAGGCACTCGTCTGAGTTTGCTGGCTCCACCCTGGGCCTAAGGCACTTCCCTGCTCCCTTGTAGGAGGGGCCAGCAAAAGGGGCAGAACCCCCTGGCAGCCCAGTGGGGTGAGTTTTGAGGACCATTGACCTGGCAGGGTGGCAGTTCCCACTGTAGGCCTGGGAGACCTTTCTTGCCCAGGCAGCCTTTCATTGCACTCTCTGGGCCTCAGTTTCTTCATCAGTAAAAAAAGAGAATCTCACTGGGCATACTCAAACCTATAATCCTAGCACTCTAGGAGGCTGAGGCAGGTGGATTGCTTGAGCTTGGGAGTTTGAGACTAGCCTGAGCAAGAGCAGGACCCTGTCTCTACTAAAAATAGGAAAACTAGTTCTTCATCATTTTGGGTGCCTGTAGTTGCAGCTACTTGGGAAGCTGAGGCAAGAGGATTGCTCAAGCCCAAGAATTTGAAGTTGCTGTGAGCTATGATGCTACAATGCTCTACCCACGGTAACAGGACTCTGTCTCAAGAAAAAAAGAGAATCTCGCTTTTGGCCCAGCCTTTTTTCCAGGTGGTTCTGAGGACTCAACACATGTAAAGATCTGATCTTTACAATTCAGATCTGAAGTCCTTGCTGGGCCTCATTTATCTTTGCAGCTCTCACCCCACCAGCACTTTCATATAGCAGGGGCTCAACAATTCATTGGGTGCTCTGGAGATGGATGACTTATGTTTGAATCTTGGCTCTGCCACTTACTAGTTCTGTAGCTTTGAGTCAATTATTTTTCTTTTTCTTTTCTTTCTTTTGCGAAAGGTCAAAGTTTATTTTTTTATTTTTTTTAGAGACAGAGTTTTACTTTGTCACCCTCGGTAGAGTGCAGTGGCATCACAGCTCACAGCAACCTCCGACTCCTGGGCTTAGGCGATTCTCTTGCCTCAGCCTCCTGAGTAGCTGGGACTACAGGTGCCCACCACAATGCCTGGCTATATTTTTGTTGCAGTTTGGCCAGGGCCAGGTTCAAACCTGCCACCCTTGGTATATGGGGACGGTGCCCTACTCACTAAACTGCATGCGCCGCCCAAGTGAATTATTTCTGTGCCTCAGTTTCCTCTTCTGCAAAATGGCAGTAATAGTGCCAGATAAAGCTCAGAAGAGATAATATAAGTAAACATTCAGCACAATGCCTGGCTCTTGTTATGAATGAAGAGGCTACGTGCCTGTAGCTCAAGCGGCTAAGGTGCCAGCCACATACACCAGAGCTGGTGGGTTCAAATCTGGCCTGGGCCTGCCAAACAATGATAACTGCAACCAAAAAACAGCTGGGTGTTGTGGTGGGCGCCTGTAGTCTTAGCTACTTGGGAGGCCGAGGCAAGAGAATCGCTTAAGGCCAGGAGTTGGAGGTTTGTCTGAGCTGTGACGCCACGGCACTCTACCCAGGGTGACAGCTTGAGGCTCTGTCTCAAAAAAAAAAAAAAAAAAAAAGAATGAATGAAGAAACTGAGGCCCAGGGAGAGTGGCTTTCATTTGATCACTCTTATTCAGAAATGTTTATTCAGCACCTGAACTAGGCTGAGCCCTCTGCTGGATGCTGAAAACAGCCTGGAGAATGAGGCCCAGCCACTGTCCTTGAGGAGCCCCAAACTCACAGATGAGAGTCTCAGCTGAGCCTTGAGGATGTGCCTATGATAGTTGAGGTGAATATGGATGGGACAGAATCCTGAAGATTGACACTGGAGGTAGTGGGTCTGAGATGCGGCATCAGCCAGGAAAGTAGGATGGGTCAGTCATGCCAATTAGAGGTGATCGCATGGGCAAAGGTGCAGAAGTGAGAATGAAAGGCCAGAGTGTGGGTAGGAAAATCACAGGCAGCTCGTGATTTTCGAACAAGACAGGCAAGGCAGGAAGTGGAGATGAGGCAGAATGGCTGGATCTTAGTTGTCAATTACTTCATTCATTCATTAATTAATGGTGAGAGCACTCTGGCCAAACACTGCACTAGGCTCTGGGGACAGGGCTGAGATTTGGACGCTATTCCTGCCTTCAAGGAGTGCAGAGCCTGGGCATGTGGTTTAGGGGCCAGCAAGAGATAGACATCAATAAAGCCATTACATAAATAACCACACAGTCCTGTGATCAATGCTGTAAGGGAGGTGTTCAAGCAGAAGGAAAACCTGAGGCCCAGAACTGCATGCCAGGGGATGAAGAAAATGCCATATTGCTTCAGTGGGGAGAAGCAGGGGCAGAACAGGGTGCCTGAGGGAAGTTGGGGCAGCTGATGGGGCCCAGATCAAGGCCAGCCCAGGAGAGTGGACTTTGTCCTGCAGGCTGCGGGGAGCCACAGAAGGGCTTTGAGCAGGAGGGGGACATGGGCAACTCTGCAAGTAGGATTTGCTGACCTGGCTGTGGGGGAAGAGAAAGGACACGTGGGCAAGGGCAGACGAGGCAAGTTGGAGGTGAGGTAATTTGGGCGAGGAATGGGCTAAAGCAGGGCCACCGGGATAGAGAGGAGGGGATGAGCATGCAACATGCTTAATAACAGGAGAACCAGGTGCTGCTGACATCACTTGGACATCTTTGAGGGGGCCCATGAGGTATCCTGACCCACTCTGGTCAAGTGCAGGGCACCAGAGCACTGCAACTTGGAGACCACCCAACTTTTGGACTTCCTAAAGCTGGGCAGAGGGAGACTCAGCCCTGGGGAAATTCAGGGTGGGGAGGAAGCGGGAGGGGGGAGGCTGAGCCAGCAACTCATGACTCAGCCACTTCCACACAGTCAGCCCAGTGGCATCTCTGCTCCCCTGCTCCAAATTCCAATTTGGTGAGGCTGCTGGAGGCTGAGTCAGCTCCGGTATGGCACGAGAGCAGCGTCTCAAGGGGCTCCCCGCCAGACAGCCTGGCCCCCAACCAAAGCCAGGGCCGGGCACAGGGTTGTGGAGGTGGGGGTGCAAGAACCAGGCTCCCACAGGCTACAGCAAGCCTCAGCGGGGCAGTCCTGTGAGGTCACATGAGTGAATGTACTTTGTGAGTTGTGAAGAGCTAATTGTGAGGTTTTCTCAGAGAGTTCAGGGACCACACTCAGGCTAAGGAAGGGACGGGGATGCAAGTGTTAGCTCTATCCAACTCAACTGCACAACCCTGAGAAAACTCCTTTCCCCTCTTGGCCTCAATTCCCTTGACCACAGAATGGGGCCTACATCTCCTAGAGGTTGTGACAATTAAATGATGCCATGGAAGTGATCTGCAAACTGTCTAGTGACCCCTATGATGGTTGGGGTGTAGGAGAGTGAATATAAACACCAGGGCTTCCAGAGACACCGCCTATGGTTGTGAAAGTTGTTCACTGCACAAATATACCCAGCCTAGAGTGCTGAAATCCTGCCCATCCTGGCTGGGCACAGTGGGTCACATCTGTAATCCTAGCACTGTGGGAGACCAAGGCAAGGAGGATCCCTTGAACTCAGTAGGTCAAGACCAGCCTTAGCAAGAGTGAGACTCCATTTCTACTATGAAGTCTCCAAGAAGTGCAATTGGAAGCACTAAGTTTACTCCCCTGCGAGGGAGAGGAAAGAAAAGGAGAATGCAGGAGAAAGGGGAAGAATAACTGGGATGATGGTGGCCAAGGAAGGTTCTTCTCTAGCTGGGTGTCATGGTGGGTACCTACAGTCCCAACTACTCAGGAAACGGAAGTAGGAAGATCACTTAAGCCCAGGAGTTTGAGTTTGCTGTAAGCTGGGCTGGGGCAACAGAGTGAGACTCTGTCTTAAAAGACAAAATACGAAAGAGGATACTCTTTCATCGAGCCATGTACTCTGACCTAGGTCTGGCAGGACCAAGAAAGTACCTTTCTAAGATGCACATGTACATAAATGTCCCCTGTGGGCTAGTATTGGCTCCTTGGACTTTCCTGGAAGAGCCATTTGCTAGATTTATGGGATGTCACTGAGAAATTGATTCTGTTTCTTAGGATGGAGGGGAAACAGGGCTGGCTTTGCAGAGACTGCTAGAGAAGACCAGCCTTGGCAGTGAGGCATATCTCATTACTGGGGGCAGACAGGGTGACCTGGCCAGGTCAAGGGGGCACTCTCCCGGCCGTGCGTCCCCCCAACAACCAAAGCAGGTAATCACCAAGACAGTACTTTAAAAAACACTCAAGACACAGACCCAAGCTGGGTTTTATTGAAATGCCAAGAGCAGGCACAAGTCAAAGTAGCCAAGGAAAAGAGGAAGGTGGTACAGGCTGTGTGAGTTGGCAGGGAGAGGCAGGCCCCATGTCCAGCATCCCCTCACAGGGGATGAGTGGACGCAACTATCCTACTCCCCACAATGGCATGCTCAGGCCTGCAAGGCCCCTGTCTCCTGGACTATGAAGGCTCCAAGGAGAGCAATTGGAAGCACTAAGTTTTCTCCCCTGTGAGGGAGGGAGGAAAGAAAAGGAGAATGCAGGAGAAAGGGAAAGAATAGCAGGGATGACAGTGGCCAAGGAAGGTTCTTCTCAGACACCCAACCTGTGGTCTTGGGCAATAGATGGGAGCAGCATCAAAGAGGAAGGTGGAGGGCTCAGCCCTCAGGGAGCCAAAGCCTCCAGCTTTTAGGGGGTTGAGTCAGCCCTGAACGGAGGGCAGAAGTTCAAGGGCATTGAAGATGCAGGCAGTTCCCCTGAGGGGCTTAGCCTTCTTGGGACAAGGAGAAGGAAGACAGAAGGATACATCCTCAGTGGGTGTGGGGGGAGCAGAGGGCGGAGGTTAGTTGGCTCCTCATTTGGCTCCACTAGGTCAGTTCCACATTGTTGGCACGGTCCAGGACCCGGGAGCCTCGGGCACTACCCCCAAGTTGGAAACGGCTTTCATAGAGAGTGGGGCAGAGGTGCCAGCGGTTGGACCGGTAGATGCCCAAGTAGGTGTAGACGTCAGGCTTGTAGGTGAGTAGGCACTTAATGCCTGCTGCACGGATGGCTGAATCTGCTGCCAGTACACCCAAGCGGTCCGTGAAGTCGTCCGTGTAAACACAGATGACCTGGCGCCCACCCTCCTTGGCCCGTGGGCTCACCTTGGCCACCTGAAGCTGGCCCTCTACTACAGCCCGTGCAATGCCAGCCCAGGCATGGTCCAGCTTGAAGCCAGGTGCCAGGTGCATCAGCCACTTGCCTGAGAGCACGTGGTGGGTGATGGCCAGCTGGCGGAGGGTAGCCGGTGTGATGGGTCGCCCACTAGTCTGCAGAGCTTCCCAGGCTGCCTGCAGGCCCTGCACGTCACCCGAGTTGGGGGTGTAGCCCTTCCCATATGCTGCAATCCAGCCCACAGGCTCAGAGTTGGGTGAACCAGGGTCCCCATAGCGGGTAACTTGGGATGGCGGGTACTTGGCCAACCAGGCATCCAGCTCGGTGGCAGGCGTGGTGCGGGCATCAAACACCAGCCAGGGGTCCATGTCGGCTGCCATGGCTTCCGCGGCCAGGTGCTCAGCAGTGAAGCCATCCTCACGGCCGCCTGGGGAATCCTCCTCCTCCAGCTCCTCACCTGGCTCCATCCTGTCGTGAGGGAACTGAGTCAGGAGAGGTCTGAGATAATAACTACAACTTGTTGGGTCCTAGTGGGTGCCAGGCACTGGACTAAACTGTGGGGCCTTGGGCAAGACTTAATATCACTGTACCTCAGTTGCCTAACATTTACAGTGAGATAACAACTGTTCCTGTCTACTAGATGTGAAAATTAGATGCCTGAGGATCAGTGAGCACTACTTAAGCACTGTTACTACTATTCTTCCTGACTTTCACACAAGGAAACAAGCTCAGAGAAAAGAGACTTGCCCAAGGTCACATCTGTAGTGACTGGCAACACCAAAATGTGAGTTCAGGTGTGGGTGGCAACTAACCCCTGCTACACCTCCTGGCCAGGTACCAGGAACGCTGGGATTTAATAGACGGTGGCAAATAAGTGCACGTTCGAGCAGCTTCTGAGGCAAGCCCTGGAGGGCCAGGCATCCTGGGCGGGCATAATCAAGCCCACTTACAGGCGAGGACACTGAGGCCTAGAAAGGGGACTGGCCAGCCCGAGGCCAATAGGCGGTGCCCGAACTCGAACCCGGGTTTGTTAGAGCCTGCAGGAAGGCCGGCCTCTGGCCCTGCCGTGCCTGCCGCCATTAGTGTCCACGGTCCGAGCTGTGCCCCTGCCCCAGCCCTGCCCTTCCCGCTGCCCGCAGTCACCTCCGGCCTTCGTTGCGTTCGGCGCCGGCCCAACTCCGAGCCCGGCTCCGCTCCTGCCCGGGGTCCGCGCCGCTGCTGCCGCGCCCCGCCCCCGCCACGGCTGCCGCCGCCGCTGCCATCTTAGCGCCCCGCCGCCGCAACAACAACTTTATAGACAAGCGCGGCCACGCAGGGGAAGGGGCGGGGCCTTCAGGGGGCGGTGCTGACCCCGGGGGCGGGTCCATCAGGGAACCCAGGGAGGGGCGGGCCATTGGGGGCGGGGCTAACGTTCGCTCTTCAGGCTTTGGGGCGGGCGGGAGAGGCGGTCCTGTTGGAGACCGACGCGCTCAGCCTAGAGGCTCCAAGGGGAGGGAGCCTGGGCCCAGCGAGTGGCGTCTCAACCCGCGGCGCTAGGACCCCGTGGAGGAGCGGCGACGGCGAAACCAGCGGCACCAGGACCCGGGGGAACCGCGGCAGGCGGGCGGCAAGCAGGCCCGGGGCCCGGGAGGCTGCGGGCGGCGGCGCTGGGCCCGGTGCGGCGAGAGAGGCCCCAAGATGCCGAGCAAGAAGAAGAAGTACAACGCGCGGTTCCCGCCGGTGAGCACGTGGCCGAAACGGGCAGGAGTGGGCCCGGCTCCCAGGAGGCTTGGGCCCCGGCCTGGCTGGGGGCGGGCGCATCTTGGTGTTAGGGTCTTGGATGCCCCGCCCCCTTCTGTGCCCTCCCGGCGTCGAAGTCCCCCGCCCCCCTTCCCCGGGATACCCCTCTTGTTCCCACCGGCATCCCATTCAGGGACAAAGGCAACAGGGTCTTAACTCTGCCCGTCCAGGCGCGGATCAAGAAGATCATGCAGACGGATGAAGAGATTGGAAAGGTGGCGGCAGCTGTACCTGTCATCATCTGTATCCTACCGAGGGCTGGCGGGGTGGGGGGATATGGGGGAGGGAGGCAGCTTGGGTCACCCACTCTCCCCACCGCCTCTGCGTTCTCCTTGATGCCCCTCAGCTCGGGCGCTCGAGCTCTTCCTGGAGTCGTTGTTAAAGAAGGCCTGCCAGGTGACTCAGTCCCGAAACGCCAAGACCATGACCACATCCCACCTGTGAGTGGCAGCGGAGCTGGGAGGGTCCTGTGGGGCCCTGCCTGAGGAGTTCACACACTTAGAGGAGCGTCCTGGTAGTGAGGGAGGTGGGGGGCTACCGGGGGACTAGCAAGGCCTTAAAGACTGGTGGAGGAAGGCTTGCGCATTGGAGTAGAGGAAACAGCCTGAGCAAATCTAGGGAGGTCCAGTGGTAGAGATGGGGTTGGGTTTTTCCAGGCTCCATTCTCCTTACATCCGGGAACCTGCTGTCCCCCACTAGGAGCCTAGGTGTCTGAGTCCCTCTTGAGTGCCATTCCCTTCCATCTCTTCCAGAAAGCAGTGCATTGAGCTGGAGCAGCAGTTTGATTTCTTGAAGGACCTGGTGGCATCTGTGCCTGACATGCAGGGAGATGGGGAAGACAACCACATGGATGGGGACAAGGGTGCTCGCAGGTAGGGGGCCAGGACCAGGTGTATAGTGGGGAAAGCTAAGACTACAGAGGTTGGGGCAGATAGGGGGTGGCCAAGGACTGGGGAGACCTCTGGGCAGATCTTTTATACCTTCCTGAAGGGGCCGGAAGCCAGGCAGCAGCAGCAGGAAGAATGGTGGGATGGGAAGCAAAGGGAAGGACAAGAAGCTATCAGGGACAGACTCGGAGCAGGAGGTGAGTGAGACCCACCCCTTTGTCCTGCCCCATGGTGACAGAAAGGGCAGAGGGTAGCTTTAGGCTGAGCTGGCTGGAGAACTGGTCCTAAGCTGGTCTGTGATCTTTTTTACCCACCTTGGTTTCTTCGTGCTTTGGGGGTATGGGGGTCTATTTCCGTTCCAGCTTCTCTCAGGGGTCCCAGCTTCCTGGACTTATGCTTTTTATGTCAACCTTCTGTGCATGTGTTCACAGGATGATTCTGAGGATACAGACACTGATGGGGAAGAGGAGACACCACAGCCCCCACCCCAGGCTAGCCACCCCCCTGCTCACTTTCAGAGGTAAGTAGCCCAGTGGCATCGGGAGGGTGGCTGGCTTGTCTCATCTGTCCTCCTGGCTCTCTTGGTTCTGTTAATTTTGGCAGATTTGGGGGGTGAGAAGGGAGTAATTGAGGTGGGCTTGAAGGTAGGGGACTTATTCTTCCAGAAGATCCTGTCCCACCTGGCCAGGGGTAGTGGGCAGGCCTGGACAGGGGCTCTGTGACCATGCTCCTGGGCCTGCTTTTCTCTGGGGCTTAGCTCTCTAATGGCTGGTTCAGGGTCTCTGTCGAGGGTGGGTAGGTCTGGAGCCTGAGTCTCTTTCCTGCTTTCTGCCCTGCAGCCCTCCAACACCCTTCCTGCCCTTCGCCTCCAGTCTGCCTTTGCCCCCAGCACCCCCAGGCCCCTCGGCACCTGATCCAGAGGATGAAGAGGATTATGACTCCTAGCACCCTTCCCCACCCTGGTCTGTACCCCCTTTTAGTTGGTTTTCATTATTCTTGGGGGAGGGCAGAAGGAATAACTGTTCTTAAATTTATTAAAAAAAAAAAACAAAAAAAAATAACCAGTAATGGAAGAGAATCTCAGTGTCTGTCCTAGCCTCTGCTCAGGGCTTAATGACTGCTGTCCATTCACCCACCTGCCTTATCCACAGAGCTGGGGCCAGAGATAGTGGTCAGCCAGGCATGGCTGAGTGAAGGGGAGTATTCTCCCGGGGAGGCTGGAGGCCATTGCCCTGCCAGTACAGCACCAGTGGTGCTGATGCAAGGAAGGTGGGAAAGTGGTCCAGGGTCTGAGCTGGCAGGTGCTGGATGTGCTGGGGCACTTGCCTCACTGCTGTATGACCCTGGGAAGGCTCCAGTTCTTTGAGCAGCCTCATCTCTGATAGACTGTTTTGCTCTCTCTGGGCTGCTGTTAAGGATTAGGCAGGACAAAGAATGGGAATGAGCTTGAAAACTGTAGAGCTCCATGCCTGTTAGAGTGAAGGGCGTGTGGGAAGGAGCTGTAGGAGCAGAGGTAGGTGAGGTTGGTGAGGGCCTCAAAGGCAGCTTTCCAGGAGGGCAGTGACACAGTTTTGTCCACATGTGTTTCAGAGCAGACCCAGGAGCTGCCTACCAGGCAGACATATGCCCTCAGGAGGCAGGGTGGGCCATCAGGGCCCCTGGGCCAGGGACATTTTGTTCTAAGGGTCAGAGCCTCTCTTTTAACAAAATTGCTGGTGTCCTCGTGGCAGAGGCATCCATGGGTTCTGGTGGCAGCAGGGAACCAGCTCAGGGGTCCCAGTGAGGGTAATGATGGTGGGGTCAGGGGAGACGGGCATGGAAAGTAGGGCAGACTCTGTGTCTGTCTGGCTTAGGACTTTAGTGCTGTTGGGGTGGCTGGATGGGGGGCTGGGAGGATTCTTAGGGATGACTCCCAGGTTTCTTTCCCTGGCAACTTCAGCAGGGCCCTTTTCCAGCTGGGGAACACAGGAGGAAGAACAGGATTTTTCATGAAGATCACAGTTGGGTTTTGATGAATGTGGGGTGCCGGTGGGGCTGCTGAGGGTAGGTACCCAGTGGATTTGTGGAAGCAGGGCCGTGGAGACAGGTGGGTGACCCTTGAGAACAGGGGATCTTGCCCGGGGTAGGGTGGCTTGTGGCAGGCCACTGAAGGAGACTAGAGCAGCAAGACCTAGGGCCACCAGGTGTGTCTGGAAGGAGGGAGAGGGCAGGTGTCAAATGCTAAGGACAAGGCAGTGGCACCTGTGCTTTTGGCTTTGGGGAGCTCTCAGCACCACTTCAGATCCTGGGTTGCTAAGGATGTTGGTGGGATAGAGGTGAGGAACTGAGGCAAGTGGGAGCAATGCAAACTAGAGATGGCTTGGAGTGAGGGGCTAAAAGAGCTGGGGTATTTTTTCAGTGGCAGAAACACAAGCCTTCAGAGAGGGAGGGGCTGCAGAGGCAGGAGGTGGAGAATTGATGGGGTGAGGTGCTGCACCTAAGGTGGATCCCAGCCTGCTGAGGCACAGGGCGGTGAGTGGGTTTTGGGGGGAGGATTGAGATCTTCACGGTTTTTATTTGATGGTGTCTGACTTCTTTCTGAAGTGGGAGGCAGGTCTCACTTGAATGGAGGGGTCAAAGAGGGAGCAGGTTGGTTAAAACTGTAGTTGAGCCCAAGGGAGGGTCACTGACTTGAGGTGTGGGGTGGGTTGGTGGCATGGACAGCTAGGGACTTGGAGACTAGGGAGATGGAGAGGGGCTTCTGTGGGCCCTTTCTGCCTCTGTGATGCTCCCTGTGGTAGCTGTGCTTCTGTTTCCTTACCGGAACCTTCTCTCTTCTACTTGGAACCTGTGGTTTGTGCTACTGAGCCTATTCCCTGGGGTTGAGGGGAGCAGTGTGCCAGCCTGGCCGGTCACAGTGTCTGCCACCCATGCTCCAGCCACAGTGATTGGCACAGGTGTGACCCAAGGTTCCCCATCCCTGGGGACTTCAGATGGGACCATTGGGAAAGGGTTTTGACAAGATTACCAGGAGCTGCTGGAAGCCGCTTACCATTGCAGGGGGTGATCCTGCCTGAGATGGAAGCTGTGCAGGGAGCAGGGCCAGGAGGCCCGAGAAAGATACCTGATGCCATCTGGACACCTGGGACCAGGCTGGCCTGAGGCCTGTGCACCTTGGACTTCCAGTCACATGAACCAATAAACATTTCCCTTCCTCTAAGCCAGTTGGGTTTCTATCATTTGTTGCTGAAAGAGCTCTGGTTGACCTAGAGACCATGAATGGGAGGTGATCCCCACTGGCCCAGGAGCAGGTTGGGGGAAGAACCAAGGAAGGTGGTCACTTGGAGTCACCAGAATGGAGGTTGTGCCAAGTGGATGTGAGGAGTTGGGGTGGGAGAGGAAGAGACCCCTGGAGCTCGTTGCTGGGACCACCCAGAAGCTGAGATGCTGAAAACTGTGAGGGTTCAGAGTGATGACTAGGTGAGGCAAGGACACCAGGGTGTAGCTGCGATCCTCACTTCATGCAGGCTAATGCCGAGGAGGCCTGGGGGGCTGGACGGGGATGCCTGGAGGAGCCAGCCTACACCGCTGTGTGTGGTCTGTTGGTTCAGCCATGAGGCTGAGTGTTTAAGACTGGGACTTGTAAATCCAAGCCTGGAGTTCAAATCCTGACTTCTCCACTTACTAACCTCAGACAAGTTCCACAGCTTCTCTCTGTTTTCTCATCTGTAAAATTGGGCTAGTTATTAACTACGTTAGTTATAAATATTATTAATACATACTCGTCCCTCAATATCCATGGGAGAATTGGTTCCAGGACCTTCCATGCACATCATAATCTGAGGACACTCAAATCTCAAGTTGGCCCTGTGAAACCTGTGCATATGAAAAGTCAGCTTTCCCTGTTCATGGATTCCGCATCCCACAAATACTGTTTTCAATCTGAGGTTGATTGAAGGGCCAACTGTGCTATATTACTAGTTACACCTACCTGTATAAAGGCAAAGCTTGTTGATGGAATAAACATAAAACATATGGGCTCAAATGAAGCTTGTATCTTGCTCACATAAAGTTCATAATGGCATTTATCTGATCAGTGGGCAGCCCTTCTTCAAGAGCAGCGGTTCTCAACCTGTGGGTCATGACCCACAGGAACTGTATTAAAGGGTTGCAGCATTAGGAACATTGAGAACCACTGTTGAAGAGGGACTTCAAGGCCAAGGCTCTGTGGCCCCAGCATCCTCAGCCTCACTTCCAAGGTCACTGTGAAAAGGAAAAGCTCAGAGCCCATGGAGGTTTTTATGGGCCAGGACTGGAAGTGGCCCATTTCCTCTAGGCTTATCTCCCACTGGCTAAGATTGCTCACATGGCCTCATCAGCCAACCTGGGTGATCACAATGGCCTGTGAGTTTCTGAAGGCAGGAGCCCAGGAGAGATAGTGTTCCTGGCTGGGCCAGACCTCTGGGTGACTCCTGGAGAAAAGAAATCTCTGACCTGTGGGTGCCACCTGAAAACTAGGAAGGGGCTGGGGAGCCAGATGGTTTTCTCTATTTTTCAGCTTTTGGGGAGTCTTGAGCTAAGTCCTATCTGTATGTCTCAGTCTCGCCCTGGCAATGCCCCCGGGTGTAGATGTGACCAGTGTGTGAAATAGGGAGCAGCTTCTGAGACCAGTGTGACAGCCAGGGACCGTGGCACTCTCTGCCAAGTGAAGAGTCTCCCTCTACAGTCCACTGCAGAGTTCGTTCAGCAATTATTTACTGAGCCCAACATCATTACTCAGCAGGGAAATGAGATGCCATTCACTTCCCTAAAGCCTGACATCAAAGTCTGATATCACCAAGTGCTAGAGAGAAGGTGGCAACACAGAAATCCCACTGCTGGTGGGAATGTCAGTGGGTACAACCACCTTGGAAAATCACTTGGCAGTTTCTTATTAGGTCTGTTAATATGCATGCTTTCCCCATGGTCCAGCGATTCTACTCCTAGGTATTTGCCCAAGGGATGAGGGCGTATTTGTCAAAAGACTGTGTAAGAGTCTTCTTAGTCCCCAACTGGAAACAGCCCAAAGGCCTATAAACAACAGCATGACAAAATTAGTAGAATATCATACAATAGAACAGCAGTAAAAAGAACAAACCACTGCCATATGCAACAACACAGGTATATCACGTAGATGTTACATTGAGCAAAAGAAGCCAAACATAACAGAGAACACACTGATAGAATTCATCTAGGTAAAGTTCAGGGACGGGCTGAACTAGTCAGTGGTGATGGAAGTCAGTGTAATGGTTACCTAAGGGTTGTGGATTGCCTGGGAATGGGTACAAAGGGACTTTCTGGAAAGGTAGCTTGGACTGGATGCTGGTTATATACAAAACTATATTAAGCTATGCACTTAAGATTTGTGCCTTCTTAATGATATCCTCATAAAAATAGTATTTATTTAAACTCTATCTATCTATCTACCTACCTGTTGCATGCCAGGCACTGTTCTAGGTAGTGGTGATTATGTGGACAAGATGTTCTTGGAGTTTATTTCTGAAGGGGGAGAGACAGACAATAAAGAAGTAAGTGGCATGACCAATGGTGACACATGCTCCAGGGAAAGGAAGCATAATGAAGGAAGGGTGGGCAGTTAGGGCAGGAAGGACAGCTCAGGGTGTCCAGGGAAGACTCTGAAAAGGTGAGATTGAGTAGAAAACCACAGTAAGCACAGAGGACCTCCAAGCTATCAGTGGCAAGGACGGATGTTGAGAGGATTAGATCTGCTGCTGTCAGATCGCCCTGTGAGCTTCCCTCAGAGATCTGACCCACTGTGTGACCTGTGGACTTCCTCTTCACCTCTCTGGGCTTTGCCTTCACGTCCATCAATTGAGACTGTTGACACCTCCCTTCTTGGTTGATGGGAGGCTGAGTGTGTTGTAGCTGTTCATTTCCCTGTGCTTGTTAGATCTGAGCCCACTCTTAGGTTCCCTTGCACCCCTGAGCACTCCTCTACAGAAGGTGCCCTCAAACCCCCACTTTACAGATGAGGAGGCTGAGGCTCTAGAAGTGAGGTGAGTGGCTGGGAGGTGGGCAGGGGCTTGTGCACGGGCCTGTGCATGGAGCAGTCTGTGGAGAGGTGGTGGTAACCAGCCATCCTTACTCCCATACCTGAGGGCCGTCCCTTCTCTGGTGCAGGGGTGCTCAGCTCCAGGACATGGATACAACGATGTTCCCATCTTCTGGGCTATGGGCCCTGCCCCAGGAGAATGACACCCACGATCCTAGTGCTCCATTCCAGACCTGGTCTCTCCTTTCCCTGTTGCAGAGCCTTCGGGGAAAATGGGTCTGGATTCTCTCAGGGGGCTGGGGAGCTCTTTGTAGCTGAAGAGTAGGGGAGTCATGTGAGCCCCACTTCCTATCATCAAAGGGAGCTATCTTTATTCTGAAATCACATCCTTCCTAGAGTATGTGAGAGTGTATGATTGTGCGTTCAAATGTTATTTATTTTTTTCATAGGCAAGGGATTAAAAATGATTTTAATTATACATATATGGTCACAATTTTGCCTTAAAAAGATTGTTCGAAAATGTACATTAGGGTGCTTATAAATGTACATCATGTTACTGTTGTAATGTCTTATGTCCAGAGAAAAAAACGGTATCATACAGATTTGCTCTTACTTGGAAATAGGCTATTCAAAAATACAGTACTCTTCTGTACAAAGAAAAAAGTCACATCACGTTTAATAAGATGGAAAAGGCATTGGCCTTCACTGGTAACCAAAATCTCAGTACAATACTTTCTATTATGCACAATAAAATATGGAATGCTCATGAATTTGCATGTCACCCTTGTGCAGGGGCCATGCTAATCTTTTCTGTATTGTTCCAATTTTAGTATATGTGCTGCCAAAGCCAGCACTCAAATGTTATTATTATTATTTTTTATTGTTGGGGATTCATTGAGGATACAAGAAACCAGGTTACACTGATTGCATTTGTTAGGTAAAGTCCCTCTTACAAACGTGTCTTGCCCCCAAAAGGTGTGGCACACACCAAGACCCCAGCCCCCACCCTCTTTCCCTCTCTCTGCTCTTCCTTTCCCCGACCCCTCCCTCCTTCTTTCTCCCTCTGCTCTCAAATGTTATTTTTTAATGGAATAAGGGGCTTGGCATAATGGCTTACGTCTATAATCCTAGCACTCTGGGAGGCTGAGGTGGGAGGACGCCTTGAACTCAAGAGTTTGAGACCTCATCTCTACTAAAAAAATTAGCCAGGTGTTGTAGTAGGAGCCCATAGTCCCAGTTATTCAGGAGGCTGAGGCAGGAGGATCAAGTGAGCCCAGGAGTTTGAGGTTGCTGTAAGCTATGAAGCCATAGCAGGGCACTCTAGCCTGGAGCAACAGAGTAAGACTCTGTCTCAAAAAAAAAAAAAAAAAAATAAATAAAGGAATAAGGGCAAGGATTTCTACACCCACATCAGTAATCAGAGAACTACAACAAAACATGATCCTGCATGAGGCCCACCAGATTGGTATAAACAGAAGGTCAGGTAAAAGTGATTGCTGGTGAGGTTGGGGAAATGGAAGTCTGGTGTTTTGGTAGGAGTGTAAATTAGTGGGAATGTCTGAGAGGGCAGTTTGGCAGCTAAGTACTCTGTGCCAGGTCCACTCCTGGGTAAAACTTCTCACAAACAGATGTGTCCTTGGCCTGGTTTGAGGTAGCAAAGAGTCAGAGCCCACCTGGGTGTCTGTGACTGGGGAACCGGGTAAGCAGAGAGCAGCAGGGAGCAATAGACCTTAAATGCATGGTGTTGCGTGAAAAACAGTCAAATACAGAATGAGATCTGCAGCACAACGCTGTGGAGACGGAAAATGCAGATTATGCACCCAACATCCTGCACGCAGTTCTTCTGCCACTTACTCCGTGGCCTTGTTGGACAAGTGACTTAAGCTCTCTTTATTTCAATGGGCACAATAACACCCCCTTCAGGCACATGCAGTGATTAAAGGAGATATGACACATACAGTGCTTAGCACAGTGCCTGGAATACAGTAAGCACCCAATAAATGGCGCCTCCTGCTACTGTTCCCATTTGGAACCAAGTGCCTTGAAAGGAGATTGGAAGGGCACCCATTAGACAAGGGGGTGGCTGGCTCAGGGGAGCAGGAATTGGACTCTGCAGGCAGGGAAGGGGAGAAAGTTGATTTAAAAGGCAGCTTCCAGGGCCCTGCTGGTGCACAGAGCACACCAGACCCAGGGGCATAGGCAGCCGGATTCTAAGCACCCTATATTTAAAAAGAGAGAGAGGTGGTCAGAATGAGCTAAACCTTAGGGGACAGTGTCCCAAAAGGAAAGCCTGGAGATCGTAGCATTTTCTTCAGTCACTCAATGAAATCTTTGCAGAACACCCACTCTGTGCCACTGTCCTGGGCTCTGGGGAGGAGGGCACAGAGAAAACAGAGCCCCTGCCAGGTTAGTTGGGGGAAGGGGTAATGGACAAACTGTCAAATGTGCAAACACTCACTCGCAGGGGTGGGAAGCGCTGTGAAGGAGAAGAAAGAGGGAGCGTGGGGAGGGACGAGCGTGGTTTGTTCTAGGAACTGGGAGGCCCAACGTGTTGAAGCAGCAGCTAGTGAGTGGATGGGGGGGGCTCCCCTGTTTCCAGCTACATATTCTCCTCCAAATCTCCCTCCACCCGTCCTCAACCCCCACCCCCCCCATCTCCCCATGTTGGTTTTGCTTTTCCTTCACCTGTTTTCTTTGAGCTTTGTTTTGCATCATCGGGGATTTCCTGCCCCTGCCTTTGGAGTAGTCACAGCCCTGGCCGCCTGTTAGAACCACCTGGGAGCATTAAACCTGCCCGTGCTTGGGCTCCTCCCCAGCGGGTGAGATCAGAAGCCCTGGCCAAGAGCCTTCCCACACTCCGATTGGTCTCCTTAACTCAGTGAGGTGAAGGTACCCTATCCGGGCTCTCCTCCCCAAAGCGGTTCTGCAGTAGGGAAGTACGTCTGGGCAGGTGGAGGATGTAGACAAAGGTGGAGCTCATCTTTGTTTTCCCTTTCTTGGGTATTACAGACCTGCTGCAGCCTGTTTTCTATAATATCTGAAAAGAGTTGTGTCTGTACTTTCCAGTAAATGGTGCCTCCTGCTACTGTTCCTATTTGGAATTAAGTGGCAAAGCTAGCTGCAATAGGGTAGATTTTAGTTTGCTTTACCTCCTCCTGGCTAGAATCTACAGTTCCTCTCCTAATCGCTTGAGCCCAGGAGTTTGAGTTTACAGTGAACCATGATCATGCTACTACATTCCAGCCTGGGTGACAGAGAGAGTCCTGACTCTAAAAAAAAAGGCATGGCATGATGGTGGGTGCCTGTAGTTTCAGCTACTCTGGCTGAGGCAGGAGTATCATTTGAGCCCAGGAGTTAGAGGTGACTCAGGCAGGGTGACAGAGTAAGACTCTGCCTTAGGAAAAACAAAAAGTCCCCCTCTCTCTTTAAACTGTGACAAGTACAACAACTACAACAACAAAAAATAGCTGGGCATTGTGGCGGGCGCCTGTAGTCCCAGTTACTTGGGAGACAGAGGCAAGAGAATCACTTAAGCCCAAGAGTTTGAGGTTATTGTGAGCTGTGACCCCACGGCACTCTACTGAGGGCGACATAGTGAGACTGTTTTAAAAAACGAACAAACAAACAAAAAAATTTTTGAACAAAAAAAAACTGCCCCAGTCCTTTACCTATTTCTCTTCCAAGGTTCTTCCTGTGCTGTGGTTTGATGTTATAATTGTGCAGTATGTGCTTTACCTGGACAGTGACCATTTCCAGGGCAGGGTGAACTGTCTGATTCATGCCTGTGTCTATAGGCCTTATGAAAGGCCTGGCACATGGTAGACATGTGGTGGGCATGTTTTTGTGCTTGAGTCTGCACTACCTGTCTTCCTTCAGGCCACCTCAAATCACATCTCTAGTCATGGGAAACTGTTCCCTCAATGTCTCTAACCAGGTGGTACCTTCAGGATGGCTGGTCAAGGTCCCCTCTGCGCCAGTCTCCTGTAATTGGTTCAGAAGTGACCATGAGACTCAAGACAGGACATGTTGGAGTCCTAGGGTTTTCTAACTGGATATGTGGGAAGAGCCCTCTTCTACTCTGGTGGGAAAGGTTCAAGAACTATTACTTGGTGCTGCCTAGTTAGTGTTCCCACAGGAGAAAAGAGGGAGAGAAATGGAGGTGAAATCTCACACACACTTTCTCTCTTTAGTCCCTTGATCCAGACAACATTGAGGTCAGGAATACCCCTGTCTTTTTTATGACTTAATAAAATAAGCCAATTACTGTATTTATTGCTATGGCTCAAATAGTTGTTCCCTCTAAAATTCAGATTGAAACTTAAATATCCAATGTGACAGTATGAGAAGTGGGGCGCTTAGGAGGTGATTGGGTCATGAGGGTCTACCCTTATGAATGGATTAATCTATTCACAGGTCAATGGGTTAGTGGGCTAGTGAATTAACGGGTTATCATGGGAGTAAACTGGTGGCTTAATAGAAAGAAGACTGACCTGAGCTAGCACACTTAGCCCCCTTGCCATGTGATGCCCTGCACCACCTTGGACTCTTTGGAGAGACCTCACCAGCAAGAAAGCTCTTACCACATGTGGGCCCTTGATATTGGACTTCTCATCAGTCTCCATAACTGTAATAAATAATTTTCTTTATAAATTGCTCCATATCAGATCTTCTGCTATAAGCAGAATAGACAATAAACCACTGAGTCATTTTTTTTCTTTTTGGCTTAATTAATTTCTATCAATTGTATATCAAAGGAACCCAGCAACAACTGGCAGCATCTTCATATATTTGCTGAATGAGCGGAATTAATTTTCATACCTGCTTCATTCCCAGTGCTCCTGAGGTGGCTTCTAACAAGAACAAGGAAGATAAAAAATAGAACTGGAGAGTTAAGAATATATTTAATAATGTAATATAATATAAAAGGGAAAATGAAGATCAGGAACAAGAACATAAATATAATATATAAATATGCAGCCAACAAAAGCCTGTAAAGTACATTATTAATCAAATATCAAATATTGCTCTGAGTTTCCTGGCAGCCAAAGCAAAAAAGGGAGATGTGATAACTTTCTTTTTTTTTTCAGAGCATGCAGAGAGAACCTGCAAGTTTCCTCAATGGAAAGAAAATTTTCCCTGGACTTTAGCTTCAAAGAAATAGTTTCAGATGTGAGAAATTACTGAGTGGTGTGGTGGAGGCCAACCCCAGCCACATTCTGATAGCCAAAGTCTGAAATGAGCCTCCTACAAGTCCTTGGAGAATGCGCCCCGCAAATAAGTAAGGTTGCCAAATCCAGCTATTAATTCTCAGGTGGCCTCATTTTGCCCTCTCAGTGGCTCTTGTCACAGTTGGCCACTTCCCTCCTCTTTGAAAAACTTTATTCCTTTGGCTGGGAGCCCTCACTGTCTTGGCAGTCTTCTTTTCCACTCTGTTATCTCCCTGGCCTGTCTTGACCTCTAAACAGTGGCAGGCCTGAGCTCAGTCTTCAGACCTTACCTGTGACTCTTCTCTCCTGTCTTGCCTTGCCCCAGTCCTCCAGTCCTTTCTTTTGGGCATCAGGCCCCTGTTTCTACTGCAGGGCCTCTAGTCTAAATAAATCTTTAATAAAATGCCCACTTTGGTGTAGCTGAACTTGATTGAGAATGCAATATTCTCGGCTTGCCTGGCCATTGTAGCCCCTACTACTTGGGGCCAGAGGGTGGGTAGTGAGGTCTGGCCCTTCCCTGGCCCTGCTTCCCAGTTGAGAGCCTGCTGCCATTGGAACACAGGGAGGAAGGGAGGAAGTGGGTACCGAGTGTTTACTTCATTGGCCTTGATGTAAGATGGCATCACATTTCCTGGGTGGCAGCTGTTTAAAGCTGGCTCTTGCCCTGTGTGGGCTTCTATGGGTTCTTGAAATTTCCTTTATGGACTATCCCTTTGACTGGACCTTCTGGGAGGCAGGTAGGGCCTCTCTTCTGTTTGTCTTTGGCTTTTTTACAACTGTCACACACTGACACACTCTGTAGGGTACCCTGTGCCACATAACACAGCCCTCTGGACTGGCCCCCCTTTTGCATTACTGCTGGCCAATTCCCCCCACCATTCCACATCCTTTTTAGAATCTCATGTGTTGCTGGCCCACTGCACTGCCCTGACTTCAGAGAACCCATCTCAAACTCTCTAGGAAGCTTCCTTAAAGCACTTCTCATCAGATTTGGGAAGGGACTCCCCAGCTACACCCCACTGAAGACACAGCATGATGGCAGCTTTTTCAAAATCAAATCATCACAAACTCCCCCTTTCAAATCTATTGTTTTTTGGGGGTAGGGGGACAGAGTCTCACTTTGTCACCCTCTGTAGAGTGCTGTCACGTTACAGCTCACAGCAACCTCCAGTTGGGCTTAGGCGATTCTCTTGCCTTAGCCTCCCAAGTAGCTGGGACTACAGGTGCCCACCACAATGCTCGGCTATATTTTTTTGTTGCAGTTTGGCTGGGACTGGGTTCAAACTCACCACCCTCTGTATATAGGGCCGGCACCCTACTCATTGACCCACAGGCGCTGCTTGAGGTGGATGAGGGTTTTCAAGAATAGCAAAATGCTGCTCAGGAGGCTGAGGCAAGAGAATCGCGTAAGCCCAAGAGTTAGAGGTTGCTGTGAGCCGTGTGACGCCATGGCACTCTACCCAAGGGCGGTACAGTGAGACTCTGTCTCTACAAAAAACAAACAAAAAAAAAAAGAATAGCAAAATGGGTTCTATTTTCTTCAAAATTTTACATTTTAGGCCAGGTGCAGTGGCTCACACCTGTAATCCCAGCATTTGGGAGGCTGAGGCGGGTGGATTAGCTGATCTCACAAGGTTTGAGACTAGCCTGGGCCAGAGCCAGACCTTGTCTCTAAAAACAATAGCGGGGCTTGTGTTGGGCGCCTCTAATCCCAGTTACTTGGGAGGATGAGGCAAGAGAATCAGTTAAGCCCAGGAGTTTGAGGTTGCTGTGCGCTGCAACGCCACGGTACACTACCGAGGGTGACGAAGTGAGACTTTGTCTCAAAAAAAAATTTTTTTTTTTTTCTTACATTTTGGCTAGGCACAGGGGCTCACGCCTATAATCTCAGCACTTTGGGAGGTGAGGAGGGAAGATCGCTTGAGGCTGGGAGTTTGAGACCAGCCTGAGCAAAATAGTGCCACTGTGTTTTTGCAAAGAAAAAAAAAATTAGCTGGGCATAGTAGTGCGTGCTTAAGGTCCCAGCTACTGGGGAGGCAGAGGCAGAAAGGTCATTTGAGACCAGGAGTTTGAGACTGCAGTGAGCTGTGATTGTGCCACTGCACTATAAACCTATGTGACAGAGCAAGATCTAATCTCAAAGAAAACAAAAGCAAAAATTTGCATTTTGGTCAGGAGCAACTCACTTTGGCACTATGGCACTCGTTCCATCCTGGAGCTTTCATCACAACTTCTAATATCCTGTCATGTTTTCCATCATGCTTACGACCAAATCCTGAATTCTTTCTTTTCATGGCCAGCAGGCCCTATGTCATCTGGCCCTTGAATTCCCAGGGAGGTTTAAAGTATCACAATACCAGAGAATATTACAAATAATTGTTATGTTATTAAATATAAAAACTTAAGCAAAGGAATACCTTTCTAGGAAAATGTGAAATGCCAAAATTGGCACAAACATATGAAAAATAAATCTATAACCAGTAAAGAAAATTGTAACATAAGACTCCAGTAGAAAAGAGCCCAGTCAGATATGCTTTCACAGGACGGTTCCACCAGATTTCCAAGGAACAGATGGTCCTTATTTTGTACCAGTTGTTTCAGAAGACAGAGAACATGAGAAGGCTGAACAATTCCTTGTTGACTCCCAAACCAGATAAACACAGTATCAGAAAAGGAAAATACGCAGAGTATTTCCTATGGACACAGATGTTAAGCTGTAAACTAATAGAATAAAATACCGGAAAATGCTCCACTTAGGAGTGAAGAAAGGACTTCTTAAGATTCCCAAAATACAACCCCTATTCAAAACATTTGTGGATTTGACTCCATCAAAATTAAGGATTCTCTTACACAAAAGTCCTCAGAAATGATGGTGACAGATGGTTGTGATCTAGGGAATAATTAACTCCTGTAAGTAAATAAAAACAAGACAAGAAACATGATAATCAGGCAATGAATATAAATAAGTGGCTCACAGAAGTGTTGACCCAAATGGCAAAAAATTAATGAAGTTGTATTCAAAGAAGTAATCAGGGCAATTGAATTAACATTCGCGGATACTATTTTATAATTGCAGAGTTAGAAAAATTTTGTAAGGTGAATAATACGAATGTTTAGTGAGGATGTAAGCAGGTGGCCTGATCTACAGAAATCCTTCTGTAGGCACAGAAACTGGTACAGACTTTCTCTTAACCTGAATTAGGTGTATATTGGTGCCAAGACCTCACATTCTCAGTCCTTGGGAAATAAGCCAGAGAAATTCTCATACAGAACAAAGAGACATGTGCAAGGGCGTTGACCACTGGTGTGCTTTGTGTATAAACAGGAGTTGAGAGCAATCTTGGCATCAGGAAAAATGGATTAAATAAAGTGGAATGGAGGCAAATTGTAGAACACTCTACAACAGACACAATCAACACAGGCAGCATTTAAAAATACAGCATTAGCCAGGTGCAGTGGTGTGCACCTGTAGTCTCAGCTACTTGAGAGGCTGAGGCGGGAGGCTCACTTGAACCCAGGAGTTTGAATCCAGGTTGGGCAACACATGGGAAACTGTCTATAAAAAAAAACAAAACAGCCACCTGTAATCCCAGCCCTCTGGAAGGTCAAGGCAGGTGGATTGCTTGAGCTCAGGAGTTCCGGCCCAGCATGAGCAAGAGCAAGTCCTCATCTCTGTTAAAAAAAGAAAAACTAGCCAGGCATTTTGGTGGGCACCTGTTGTCCCAGCTACTCAGGAGGCTGAGGCAAGAGGATTGCTTAAGCCCAAGAGTTTAAGGTTGCTGGGAGCTGTGATATCACAGCACTTTACCAAGGGCGACACAGTGAGACTCTGCATCCCCCAAAATCCAGCCAGCAAAAAAGCCCCACCCTCCCCCTTAGTGTTGAAAAAAAAAGAATAAAGATGAGATCGATACCATTTATACAAAATAAATACACATAATACCATTTATATAAACTAAAACCAGAAATACACAAAATGATCCATATTTTTGAAGGAATTATATTTAAATAGGATAGGAGTGAGGATCAAAGATGAAGGAGAAAATGGATGGGCGCGGTGGCTCACGCCTGTAATCCTAGCACTTTGGGAGGCCAAGGTGGGTGGATTGTCAGAGCTCAGGGCTTCGAGACCAGCCTGAGCAAGAGTGAGATCCCAGGCAGCGCCTATGGCTCAAAGGAGTAGGGTGCCGGCCCCATATACCAGAGGTGGTGGGTTCAAACCTGGCCCTGGCCAAAAATTGCAAAAAAATAAAAAATAAATAATAAAATAAAAGAGTGAAATTCCATCTGTATTGACAAAATGAAAAACTGAGGCAAGGGGATCGCTTGAGTCCAAGAGTTTGAGGTTGTTGTGGGCTATGATGCCACTGCACTCTACCCAGAGCAACAGAGTGAGACTTTGTCTAAAAAAAAAGGAAAAGAAGAAAAGGCTCAGCGTTTGTAGCTCAGCGGCTAGGGTGTCAGCCACATACACTGAAGCTGGCAGGTTTGAACCCAGCCCGGGCCTGCCAAACAAAAATGACAACTACAACCAAAAAAATAGCCAGGTGCTGTGGCGGGCGCTTGTAGTCCCAGCTACTTGGGAGGCTGAGGCAAGAGAATTGCTTAAGCCCAAGAGTTTGAAGTTGCTGTGAGCTGTGAGGCCACGGCATTCTACCACGAGTGATATAGTGAGACTCTGTCTCAAAAAAAAAACAAAAAGGGCGGCGCCTGTGGCTCAGCGGGTAGGGCACCGGTCCCATATGCCGGAGGTGGCGGGTTCAAACCCAGCCCCGGCCAAATTTAAAAAAAAAAAAAAAACCAAAAAAACCCCAAAAAACTAAAGCAAAACAAGAGTAGCCTTTCAATCTATGGCTGCTCTTTCTATGCTGTGAAACAAGAAATGTAAATAAATAGCCCATGGAGATAGGAAAACACACAAATCTCACAAATCATGAAGGGAATTCAAGCAATAATGTGATAATATTTATTCCTCCATCAAATTAGCAAGGTAAAAATTATAATGCACTTTGCTGGTGAGGGTAAAAACATTGCTCTTGGAAATTTATGTTGATCGAGCATTTAGGGGGAGTAACTGGGTGCTCAAAATGTAAAATTCTTAGACCTAGCCAGTTTGTTCATAGGAATTTATCTTGCAGAAATACATGGGTGTGCAAAGGCACATTTACAAGGGCGTCCACGCTGCAAGGTCCCCAGTAAGGACAAGCAGAAGCTGTGTCTGTGTCTGACAAGAGGAGCTGGGTTAAGTACATTATGTGGGTTGTACTATGAAACACAGTGAGGAAGGTAAAGATTGAGGTGGCTCTGTGTGTCCTGACATGGGAAGAACATAACATACTAGTAAGCAAAAAAAGTATGATCTCATTATTGTTAAAAAATTATATACTATATGTGTGTGTGTGTAAATGTAAAAATCACCAGATATTAAAACGTACACTGTCTTGGGTTTCGGCTTTTGCATTGGAGGCCAAGGACAGGGCAATATTTCAAGGGCCCTATGTTGCTAAGCGGGTGGCAGGCTCCTTTGCAGCAGGACAAGAGGAAAGCTAGAGAGGGTGCTCCCAGCCCCAGCCCCCACTGCACCCCTGAGAATGTAAAAGAGCTTAGGGTGGAGGAGCAAGGGAGAGGAGAGGGTGCTGGCGGGCTGGCTTTTCCTCTTTCTACAGGCTTTGAGAGGGGCTCAGAGCAGACCTTTGTTTCTGAAAGTTTGGAGGGACCTGATGGCTGGAATCAGACTATGCCTGAGGAAGTGGACATGGACACAGAAAGGTGGCAAACCTGGGGAGCACTGGGTGTGGGCTGCACTGGTCCAACAGGGAGGCAAACCCCCTAACCTGGGGGTCAGATGACCTGGAGGGTGGGAGACGGGGCAAGGGCCTGTTTGACAGGGCATTTATTTGCTCAGGCGAGACCCTGGTGGTTGTGGTGGTGGAATCGGGACTGTGCAGAGAAAGGTGTTCTGGGTGTAGCAGCTTCTGGTGGTGCCCAGGGGCTGCAGCTGAAATTGGAAACTGTCAGGCTCTGCCCATTGGAAGAGCTTTGGTTGCAAGTTCCCAGGGGAACCCATAAAGTGCCCAGAAGGGCAAGCCTCAGCACAGGTCTTGATAGTTTTTAGGGCTCTCCCAGGGTCGCATCTGCATGGTTTAGGGCTGTGCCTCCTGCTCCTGGTTCTTCCTCCCTGAACTTTCTTCAGTGGGGAGATGAGAGACACTGACCACTCTTCCTCTGACTATGGGCTTCCCAGCCTAAGGAAATGTCTAAACAAAATTTAGAGGCTACCTAGTATTCAATAATTAATCATTCACATTATTAATTATTGACTCTTAGGCCAAACTAGACATTTTACTTACTCTTTTTTTGGTTACTGTTTTTAGAGACAAGGGTCTTGCTCTCTGTGACCCAGGCTGGAATGCAGTGGTGCAATCAGAGCTCACTGCAGCCTCAAACTCCTAGGCTCAAGCCATCCTCCTGCCTTGACCTCCCAAGTAGCTGAAACTATGGGTGTGCACTACCACACCTAGGTATTTAAAATTTTTTTTTGTAGAGACAGGGTATTGCTATGTTGCCCAGGTTGTTCTCAAACTCTTGGCCTGAAGTGATCCTCCTGTCTTAGGCTCCCAGAGTGCTGGTACTGCAGGCATAAGCCACCAACCTGGCTGACATTTTAATTTCTGAACTGAGGTTGTTCTTGGTCTTGATAATGATTAGAAAGAGGACTTTTTACCACCTGAAGTGACTTGAGATGTGATGATGCCTGCTCAGTTTTCATCCAGAGCAGGGAAAGACCTGTCCCAAGCAGGAGGGGATGGGCAGAGGAGGATGCAGCTGTCTGCCTGCACCCTAGGGTCCACTCACTCAGGGTGCCAGCTCCACACTTGTTTGTGCACACAGAGGAAACACACGGGACAAATACACACCAGATAGTCAATAGCAGCTCTACTGTACATATTTAAATTTTTGACAGTATGCATTTATTACTTTTTTTAACTTAAATTTTATTTATTTTTTTTTATTGTTGGGGATTCATTGAGGGTACAAGAAACCAGGTTAAATTTCATTCTTTTTTAAGACAGTCTCACTATGTCACCCTTGGTAGAGTGCCGTGCTCACAGCTCACAGCAACCTCCAACTCTTGGGCTTAAGTGATTCTCTTGCCTCAGCCTCCCAAGTAGCTGAGACTACAGGCGTCCAACACAATGCCCGGCTATTTTTTGGTTGCAGTAGTCATTGTTGTTTAGCAGGCCCAGGCCAGGCTCGAACCTGCCAGCCTTGGTGCATGTGGCCTGTGCCCTACTCAGTGAGCTACGGGTGCTGAGACCTTAATTTTTATTAAATTACAACTTTATATATTTATGGGGTAATATGATGATTTGATATACAATGTGGAATTCTTAAACTAATTAACCATCACCTCACTTACTTATTTTTGTGGTAAGACATTTATAATATACTCTTAGTTGTTTTGAAATGTACCCTTGCATTATGCACAATAAGTGAGATCCCTCCAAATACCCTCCCTCCACTTGCCCTCCCCCGCCCGCCCCCACCTCTTTCTTCTCTCCCCTCTGACTTCTTTCCCCTCTTTCTTTCTGGACTATCTTTGTGTTTTATGATCCATGTGAATGTTTAAGTGTTTATATATTGGTTTCATAATAGTATTGAGTACATTGGATACTTTTTTTCCCATTCTTGAGATACTTTACTAAGAAGAGTATGTTTCAGCTCCATCCAGGTAAACACAAAAGATGCAAAGTCTCCCTCTTTTTATGGCTGCATAGTGTTCCATGGTATACACATACCACAATTTGTTTATCTATTTATGGGTTGATGGTATTACTTTGATTAGCTGAAAAACCAGTAAAGATATGTTTCATACCCATGTATGTATTTATATATTTCAAAAGATTCAACTATTGAAAGATTCTACTGCATTTACTAACATGATTGAACAGTCATAAAAGGTAATAAAACAATTAGCTTTACTAATACACTGTTGGGTCCTGAGCTGGAAGACAAAAAAAGATTCCCGAGGGGCCATAAAACTGCAAATGATTGTAAACCAACAGGTTTCTCTGTGACATGAGAGAACTCTGCAGTATGTTTTTGTCCATTCATTCACTCAGTGAGTAGTTTCTGAGGGCCCAGGCTATATGCAATGTACTGGGGATATGGCTGTGAACAAAAATTAAGGCTCCTCTTTCATTGAGCTTGGAGCTGGCTGGAAAGGACAGACAGTAAATGTAACAAGTGTGTTGAACAGAAGCTGTATCAGTTAGATAGGGCTGCCATAACAAAGTACAACGATGGAAATGTGTTTTCTCATGGGTCTGGAGGCTGGAAGTCCTCAAGAAGATATTGGTATGGTTGGTTTCTCCTTAGGCCTCTCTCCCTGGCTTGTAGCTGGCCACCTTCTGCCTGTGCTTTCATATGGTCATCGCTCTATGTCTGTCTGTGTCCTAATCTCCTCTTCTTATTAGATTAGAGCCCACCAGCATGACCCCCTTTGCTTTAATCACCTCCTTAAAGGCCTTATGTCCAAATACAGTCACATTCTGAGATTCCAAGTGTTAGGACCTCAATATATGAATTTGGGGGGAGACAATTCAGCTCATGACTGAAGGTCAATGTTAGAAACTGATAGTGAAATGGAAAGAAAAGAGAGAAGAGCACATTGAGGGGTCAGGTGTGTGTGTCTGAGGTGCAGGTTGCAGTTTAGATAGGATGGTCAGTGTGAGGCCTTTTATAAAAGTTAAAATTTGAACACAAACTTGAAGTTGAACACTGAGCCACACAGATATTGGAGAAAGAACATTCCAGGTAGAGGGAAAAGCCAGGGCAAAGGTGAGACTGTGCCAGATGGATCCCTAAGAACAGCTGGGGGGCACAGAGGGAGCCAGGGTGTGTGTAAGGGTGGGGCTGGATGGCGTCAGCCTCAAACAGTTTTGAGTTTTCAAAACTATTGCACGGTTATGAGCAAAGGTCTTAAAAGAATGGCTCAGGCTGTGGGGCTGGACATAGGAGACCACTGATGTTGAGAGTTGTCCCAGCGAGGGTGGGATGCCTTCAGGTTCTGAGTCCACATGGAGATCAAAATTAACTGCTGGATAGGATTTGGTATGTCAGGGAGAGAGGAGTCTAAGCTTTTGGCTCCAGAATCTGGAAAAATGGTACCACCATTAGGCCAAGATGGGAAGGGCTGTGGGGAGGGTCAGGAGGTCAGTTCAGACTGTTAAATGTGAGATGAGGTGCTTGCCTGTGCATCCGCTTTGCATCTTTCCAATTTAGGGAGGTTCTGAACTCTGCCTGGATTTCTTTTCCCTTCCTGCCAAGTTCCCAGGCAATAAATTGGGCAATTTTAGGGCTTCATTTATTTGTTTTACGACTCTGAGGGATTACTATCCTTTGTTATCTGATGTCCATAGTCTTGTGTAGCCATATTTCATTTTTTTTCAGTCTTTAGTTGTTTCCAGCAGGTGGGTAAATCTGATTTATTTTATTTTCTCTTGACTAGAAGAGGAAGTCTTCTGATGCTATATTTTGTAATTAATATTACCAACCAATCACTAATTCCCCCATGGGCACTCTTTCGAGATATGGGAAAGCCTAACTCAGTTGTCACCTGTTTTGGATAAATTTCCTCAATCCTCCTTTTACTCTCCTCATTACCTCTGGTGAATTTTACTGTTTCCTTTCTGATGTGGCATTATTTTCTGTGTATATTCATTTTAGCATTACTTACACATATTATTTTTCAAATACCTATATATAGATCTCATACTGTTTTAAGTAAAATACAAATTAAATACTTTTATAAATACATAAAATTACCAAATTTTACCACAGCTAGTGAAAATAAAAACATTTAAAAAGTAGTTTTTTAGTAAAAAATAGCAGATCGGATATATGTGTTTACTTCCAGTGTATCCTGAATCCCTCTTAAAAATTTTTTTTAAAAGGGTGCCCTAGCTCAATGGTTAGAGCACCCGTGCACCAAGGGTGGCGGGTTCGAATCTGGCCAGGGCCTGCTAAACAAAATAAATAAAATAAAATAAAACAAAACAAAATAAAATATTTAAAAAAAGTGAAATGGCTCGGCGCCTGTGGCTCAAACGGCCTAAGGCACCAACCACATACACCTGAGCTGGAGGGTTGGAATCCAGCCCAGGCCCGCCAAACAACAATGATGGCTGCAACCAAAAAATAGCTGGGCGTTGTGGCGGATGTCTGTAGTCCCAGCTACTTGAGGCTGAGGCAGGAGAATCACTTGAGCCCAGGAGTTGGAGGTTGCTGTGAGCTGTGATGTCACAGCACTCTACCCAGGGTGACAGCTTGAGGCTCTGTCTCAAAAAAAAAAAAAAAAAGTGAAATGCCTGTTGCCTGTGTGACATCTAGGCAGGGCAGCAGGACAGGTCATTGAAGTTTGGAAGAAAGGACTTGAGTTCCAAGTTTGAGGGAGACATCTGGACTATTGATAAATGTGGGCTGGCTGGCTGATAGTATTTAAAACATGCACCACCGGATGAGTCTACCAGGAGAGTGGGTGTGGAAAAAGAAAAGGCTGCCCTGCACCCTCTCCCAGAAGTCGATCTGCAAGAAGCTTGTTGTTGACCTGGGGCAGTGACAGGAGTTCAGTGGGCACTGGGGGACAACCTGACTGCAGCAGGTTCAAGAGACAACAGCAGGGGTGGAGGGTAGAATTGACCTTGCACATTAAAAACTCTTTCAGGATGCTTTGGTGCAAAGCAGAGAAATGGGGCAGTGTTGAGAAGGGGAAGTGGTGGTCAAAGAGAAACAACAGCGCATTCGTGCTGATGGGAAATGATTGCAGGGAGAATTAAATAGGGCTGGTGTAGGAGGCTGGGGGTGGATTGTAGGCAATAAACAAGCTCGTGTGTGAAGTGTTGAGAGTAAGCTAGGCGGTGCCTCTCAGGGAGTCTGGGCAGGGAGCGTGTCTTTGATAGTGTAATTTAAACAGAAACTTGAAGGTAGTGACAGCGACCTATGTGGGTTCTGGGGAGAGCATTTCAGGGAGAAGAAACAGTAAACGCAAAGGCCCTGCAGTGGGACTGATGGGTGTGCTGTAGGGACAGTGTGGCTGGGTCAGACTTAGTAGGGGGACAGTGGTGGGACTGGTGAATTGACACAGGCAGATCACGCAGGACCTGCCTTTTTCTCTGCCAGAGATGGGACCAGGGGGCAGGTTCTGGACAAAGGTACAATGGGCTCCGCTCTTAACAGGATCACTCTGGCTCTAAGTAGAGAATAGAGTCAGAACAAGGGCAGAAACCAGAGGTCAGAGTCTACTGCAATCGTCCAGATGAGAGACCTCAGTGCTTAGGAGAAGTGTGTTAATGGTGGAGGTGGGAGAAGGGCTGGATTCTGCATGTATAGTCGTATCTTGGTATCTCTGGGACTGATGAGTGTACCAAAATCTGCACATACTCAAATCCTACAGTCAGCCCCATGGAACCTCCATATATAAAAGTTGGCCCTCTATCTATGTGGGTTTAGCATCCTGTGAATACTGTATTTTCTTTTTTTTTTTTTTTGTAGAGACAGAGTCTCACTTTATGGCCCTCGGTAGAGTGCCGTGGCATCACACAGCTCACAGCAACCTCCAGCTCCTGGGCTTAAGCGATTCTCTTGCCTCAGCCTCCCGAGTAGCTGGGACTACAGGCGCCCGCCACAGCACCCGGCTATTTGTTTTTGTTGCAGTTTGGCCGGGGCTGGGTTTGAACCCGCCACCCTCGGCATATGGGGCCGGCGCCCTTCTCACTGAGCCACAGGCACCACCCTGAATACTGTATTTTCAATCCAAATTTGGTTGAAAAAGATCCGCACATAAGTAGACCTGAGCAGTTCAAACCTACGTCCAAGGGTCAACTGTATTTCAAAGGTAGGGACTCAGGGTTTGCTGGTATACTAGGTGCAGAGTGTGAGAGAAACAGAGGCATCAAGGATGATGCCAGTGTTTTGGCCTGAGCACTAAGGCACGATGGGCATGCCCTTGACTGGCACTGGGAAGACCAGGAGCCTGACTATCAGAACTCATCCAGGTGCATTTTCTTTTTCTTTCTTTCTTTCTTTTTTTTTTTTTGAGACAGAGTCTCACTCTGTCACCCTGGGTAGAGTGCTGTGGCATCAGCCTAGCTCACAGCAACCTAAACTTCTAACTCCTGGGTTCAAGCAATCCTGCCTTAGACTCCTGAGTAGCTGGGACTATAGGCACCTGGCACCATACCCAGCTAATTTTTCTGTTTTTAGTAGAGATAGGGTCTCCCTCTTTCTCAGATCGGTCTTGAACTCCTGAGCTCGAGTGACCCTCCTGCCTCAGCCTCCCAGAGTGCTAGGATCACAGGCATGAACCACTATGGCCCATCTGGATGCATGTTTAAAATATTCTCTATTGGCCAATGAGCCCCACTCCAGACATCTGGCTCAAGTTAATGTGCTTATTCACCCAAATTGGGAGTGTTGAATGGGCCACTGGATATTTGAGCCTGGACTTTCTGGAGAGGCTGGGGCTGAGATATGTAAACTTAGGGGCAGTCAAAGAGCAGCAGGTGGCTGCTTGTGCCATCAGACTAGATGTGCTTACTTAGGGAGTGAGCATGGCCATCAGGAAGAAGGGGGTCTGCATGCACATCATGAAAGCATCAACCTGAGAAACCCAGACCTGCCCTCTGCCAAGGAAGAAAGTGGCTCAGAGTTTTGGACTGGTCAGGAAATCAAATGTGCTGAGGTCTGGATGGGGCTCCCTTTCTGCCTTCCACCTGGGATCTTGTGAGAACAGGAGCTCACCAGAAAGAAGAGAGTTTGCATATTTTGGATGGCAAAGACCTTCACCTGTATGGCTTCATGCCTGTGGCTCAAGTGGCTAAAGTGCCAGCCACATACACCTGAGTGGGTTCGAATCCAGCCCAGACCTGCCAAACAACAATGATGGCTGCAACCAAAAAAAAAAAAAAAAAAAGCCAGGCGTTGTGGCAGGCGCCTGAGGTCCCACCTACTTGGGAGGCAGAGGCAGGAAAATCGCTTGAGCACAGGAGTTGGAGGTTGCTGTGATCTGTGATGCCACAGCACTCTACCAGGTGAGACATAGTGAGACTCTTTCTCAAAAAAAAAAGACCTTCACCTGTAGCACTGTTTAGGGTGTTAAATTGGATGGGCCTCTTGTGAGGTATGGCATCTGAGAGTAGAAGAGTGTCCACTGGGCCAAAGGTCTGAGAAAAACATGCCTCTAGGCCATCTTCTAGGCTTTATCCATGTCATTAGGGCTGAGTCATTGGTTAATTAAAAGCAACTCTTACATAGCCGTTCCTATGAGCCACATGCATGTTCTAATGGCATTTGTGTATATTATTTAATCCTCACCACAGACCTAAGAAGTAGATTCAATTATAAACAGCCTCATGTTGCCCAGGAAGAAACTGAGGCACTGAGAGGGCACCAGACAGTGGAGTGGCTGGGATTTTTTTTTTTTTTGAGACAAAGTCTTACTCTGGCACCTTGGGTAGAGTGTCATGGCATCATAGCTCATAGCAACCTCAAACTCTTGGGCTTGAGGAAACTTCTTGCCTTAGCCTTGTGAATAGCTGGGACTATAGGACTGCACCACCACACCTGGGTAGTTTTTCCTCTTTTTTTAAAATGAATTTTTTAAAATTTATTTATTTATTTATTCAAGACAGAGTCTCAAGCTGTCACCCTGGGTAGAGTGCCATGGCATCATCATACTTCACAGCAACCTCCAACTCTTGGGCTCAAATGATCCTCTTGTCTCAGTTTTTCTATTTTTAGTAGAGAAGGGGTCTCACTCGTCCTCAGGCTGGTCTCGAACTTGTGAGCTCAAGCAATCCATCCACCTCGGCCTCCCAGAATGCTAGGATTACAGGCATGAGCCACTGCACCTGGCCTAGTTTTTCTATTTTTAATAGAGATGGGGTCTTACTCTTGCTCAGGCTGGTCTCAAACGCCTGAGCTCAAGAGATCTTCCTGCCTTAGTCTCCCAGAGTGCTAGGGTTACAGGTGTGAGCCACTGTGCCCCACCTAGGGGCTGGGATTTGAACCCACACACTTCTTCTGTGCCTCACATTGTGCCCTGCTGCCCCCAAAGAGCAAAATGAACATCACTGAGTGAGTCACCTTGTAATGTCATTCTGTTCTTGGAACAAACGGAGGGGCTGGGACCATAATTCAAGTTGTGCAGAGTGGAGAAGTGGTCACAGAGCGGATGAGAGGCCAAGCCAGGCCTCCAGGTAGCTGGTTGGTCTTAAGGGCCTTACCTGGGACTATGTCCCTGTGTTGCACCGGGTGTCCCATGGGGATTCAGCACCCCAAGGCTTTTGGCACTACTTAGAAGTTTGGATAAGATTTAAAGGCTAGGGCGACACCTGTGGCTCAGCGGGTAGGGCGCTGGTCCCATATGCCGGAGATGGCGGGTTCAAACCCAGCCCCGGCCAAAAAAAAAAAAAAAAAGATTTAAAGGCTAGTGGCACCTGTAGCTCAGTGGGTAAGGGCGCCGGCTACATACACTGAGGCTGGGGGGTTTGAACCTGGCCCAGGCCTGCTAAACAACGACAACTGAAACAACAACAACAACAAAAATAGCCAGGTGTTGTGGTGGGTGTCTGTAGTCCCAGCTACTTGGGAGGCTGAGGCAAGAGAATCGCTTAAGCCCAAGAGTTTGAGGTTGCTGTGAGCTGTGATGCCATAGAACTCTACCGAGGGCAACATAGTGAGACTCTGTCTCAAAAAAAAAAAGAAAAAAAATATTTAGGGCGGCGCCTGTGGCTCAAAGGAGTAGGGCACCGGCTTAACATCCTGGAGGTGGCAGGTTCAAACCTGGCCCTGGCCAACAACTGCAAAAAAAAAAAAAAAAGATTTAAAGGCTGTAACTCCCTCTAGAATGTCCTCTGGGTTCTGGATGGCCTGCTGCCTCTCTCCTGGGCAAGTGCTCTATTTCCTAATCTCTCCCACACTGTCGGGGCTGGGAGGGCAAGTGATTTAAACACAATCCTGTGAGAGTTCAGCTCCTGCAGGGTCTCAGCCAGGGCTGGGGACAGCCAGGAGACAGGCTGAGGGAGAGGGCCTGCCTTAGACTCCACCTGGATATCTTCATAGGACATGAGGCCGCTTTGGGATGGCGGAGTCCTGAAGATGGGGAAACATAAGCTGAGTGAGGACAGGGGACTCATGCCAGGTCACACAGGGACTCTGTGGCAGGGAAAGGACTTGGCTATGAATCACTGGACTCCCAGGCCTGAACCATCCCTCAGCCACTGGCTGAACTCTCCTCCTGGAAGGAAGCTGACCCCACACACCCTGGCTGACCCCTTCCTGGTGTGCTTTCTGCCAGAGTCCTTGAGACTGGCTGGGGCCCAGTTGCCATAGAGATGGCCTGTGGGCAGTTCCACACCAGGTGGAGTGGGGGATGGGGCAGGACACCAATATGCTAAACACCCACCAACAGTTGGTTAGGACCACATCAGGGCGAGCAGGGCAGGACACTCGGCTCCAGGCTCTGGGGTCGGGCATAGGGCTGCTCAAGCTTCTGTCGAATATCCCCCAGGCAGAGCCGGTGAGGGGAGGCCCACTGGAGGGCTTTCAACTGCCCAGAGGCAGGCGGGTTATGGGGGTCGGGGATGCCAGGGCTGGGGGATGCCCTTGAGTAGCTACGGCCTGGAGCTGAGGTCCAGGTGTGAATCAGGAAGGGACCAGGGGAGGCCTAAAGGATGTAGGAGGAAATTGAAGGATGACATGTAAGGCTGAGTCCAAGGGATGACGGAGGAAGTTAGGGAGTACTGCTGGAGGAGTGGGGTTTCAGGAAAATGTATTCCTTTCACCTTGGCTGTAGCAGGTCTACCACTCACCAGCTGTGTGGGCTCGGCTACCTGACCTCTCTGAGCTCTGGTTTTCTCCTCTGCATGGTGGGATGATAGCAAGCACCTACCTCATAGGGTCCTGGGTGTGAAAGGGCTAAGCACAGGGTAGGTGCTCTGTACATGGTGGCTGTCGCTATTTCACTATGCAGAATGGAGGTAGTGACCAGTCAGTCTTCATGGGAACCAGAGCCCAGAGGGGCCCACGCAGCATGCACAGAACAGAGGCCTCCTGGAGGAGGTACAAAGTGATCCGAGACCACTCTGCTCAGAGCTGGTCTCCCCTCCTGTTTCTGCCCAGGAGAGCCTGGGAAGTGGCGATGGTGTGCCAATTCAGGGTCCGCAGCAAAGGTCTCAGAGCACAGGGCAGGTGGTGAGGAAGGACCGCAGGCCCAAGATTCGGAACAAGAAGGGACAGGGCTCTGCTGAAGCTGAGGAGTAAGAAGTGGTGGGATGGGCTGGGAAGAGGAGGGGTGTCAGGCCCTGCTGGGGCTGGCATGGACAGTGACCCCCCACCCTCTCCCTCTTCAGTCTCTTTCCCTCTCCTCCTCGGAAACCCTCCTTCCCCTTCCAGTGGGCCTGGGAGAGCTTCATCACAGATGGCCAGGCTCTGCTTCAGCCAAGATCTCCTTCAACCCCTGGGCACCAAGTCCTGCCCTGGCCCCGTGTGGCTCCCCTGCGCAAGTCCAGGCCCAAGTCCACAGCCAACCTCCCAGAGGAGCAAAACATGGAGAGGAAACAGCAGCTTGGGGCCTGGGGTGGCATTCCCATCCTTCCCAGCAAAGAGGAGAGCCAAGGGCCAGAGCCACCCAGTGAGTGTGGTCTCCGGACACCTGAGAAGAGGTCAGGAGCAGGATTGGAGTCTGAGGAGACTGCTGAGCCGGAAGGGCCAGGTGCTGAGGAGGTCAAGAGGGGTCTGAGCCCTGGGGAACTGCCCCAGCTCCCCAGGAGGGGGTTGATCTCGGAGGAGGAGTGGTTCTCAGAGGCCACAGAGGAGACTGAGGAGGGGGAGCACCGGGGCCCTCCCAGAAGGAGCAGCAGTTCTCAGAAAAAGGGGCAGGATTCTGGAGAAGAGGCCTTGGATGAGGGGGAACTGCAGGGCCAGAGCCTGGGGAGCAGCTCCAGCTGTAACAACCCTCGAGAGCCACAGAGGAAGAAGCCAGGTGCCAAGGAGCGGGAGGGGCCATGGGACCTGGAAAAGCTGCACAGACAGCTACAGCAAGAGTTGGACTGTGGTGAGTGCACGGCTCGGTGCCTGGGTCCCCCAGAAACTACATGATGGGGGAGAGCAGTTGGGGAGTCCCTGACCTGGGCCAGGAGTTCCGATGGGGCTGGGCTATTCAGGGTGCTTGGTGGGATGGTCGAGTCCCTGACTTGGTCCCACTGTGGACAGGTCCCCAAAAACAACCCTGGAAGGCTTTGCGAGATGCTTTCCAGGCCTCCAGCCGGAGTGGGAAGGCTCAGATCTTGGGAAATGAAACTTTCCTGTTTGCCAACTTCCCTAATCGCACCTTCCACAAACGACATGAGGCCACCAGGTAAGGGGGAAGAGCAAGGGGTGGGAGCCAAGAGAGAGTAGGGAAGAAGACAGTTCTCTAAGAGGCACTTAGTAGGGTGGCGCCTGTGGCTCAGTCAGTAAGGTGCCGGCCCCATATACCGAGGGTGGCGGGTTCAAACCCAGCCCCAGCCAAACTGCAACCAAAAAATAGCCGGGTGTTGTGGCGGGTGCCTGTAGTCCCAGCTACTCGGGAGGCTGAGGCAAGAGAATCGCTTAAGCCCAGGAGGTGGAGGTTGCTGTGAGCTGTGTGAGGCCACCTCACTCTACCGAGGGCCGTAAAGTGAGACTCTGTCTCTACAAAAAAATAAATAATAAATAAAGTAAATTCTATGGTGTCACCTGCTTATCTGTTTAAAAAAAAAAAAAAAGAGGCACTTAGTAATTCATATTCTCATCTCTTTATTTATCCATTCACCAATCTATCTGATTGCCCAATTATCTATTAATCCATCCATCAATCCATCCAGATACTGACAATATCTATCCAACCATTCATTCTCTGTCTAGTTGGCCAACTGCTTATTCATTTCTTCCATCCATCCATTAATCTATTAACAAGTGACTAATGCAACTACTCACGGGCCCTCAGGATATAAAGATCAAAAGACTTGGCGCCAGCCCCACCAACCTCAATGTCTGGAAGAAGAGACAGATGGCAATTATGTCAATTCAGTTAGATAATTGCTACACTTGGCTTGGGCTTGAACAAGAGACAGTGGGAGCAGACTCAGAAGGTAGGAGGCTATGAGGAGGTTGTTGGTAGGGTTTAGATGAGGGATGATAAGGGCCTGATCCAGCTGGCCCTATGGGTGGAGAGAGGGGGATCCACTTAAGAGATATTTAGAGGTGGCTCAGTGGGCCTTAGTGACTGGTTAGAAGTGCTATGAGAGGGAGAGAATTCATTCAGCATTCTTATAGCACCCCTCAGTTCTAAATATAATACAATTTATATTTAATTTATAGAAATTATATTTACATAAATAGAAATTATATACATTTATAGTGTACAACATAATTTTTTTTTCTAAGACAGTCTCAGTATGTTGCCCAGACTAGAGTGCCGTGATATCAGCCTAGCTCACAGCAACCTCACACTTCTGGGTTCAAGTGATCCTCCTACCTCAGCCTCCTGAGTGGCTGGAAGTACAGACACCTGCCACAGTGGCTAATTTTTCTGTTTTTAGTACATATGCTGTTGCTCAGGCTGGTCTCAAACTCCTGAGCTCAAGAAATCCTCCCACCTTGGCCCCCCAGAGTGCTAGGATTACATGTGTGAGCCACTGTGCCTGCCTCAACACGATGTTTTGAAATACATATATAAACATTGTGGAATGGCTAAACCAAGCTAATTAACATATGCATTACCTCACAAATTTATTTTGTAGTGAAAACACTTAAAATCTACTCTTTTAGCAATTTTCAAGCATATAATATATTGTTTTTTTTTGAGACAGAGTTTCACTTTGTCACCCTCAGTAGAGTGCTATGGCATCATAGCTCACAGCAACCTCAAACTCCTGGGCTTAATTGATTCTCTTGCCTCAGCCTCCCAAGTAGTGAGGACTACAGGCGCCCGCCACAACGCCTGCTATTTTCTTTCTTGTAGTTGTCTCTATTGTTTGGCAGGCCCGTGCTAACCTCAAACCTGCCGGCTCTGGTGTACATGGCTGGCACCCTAGCCACTTGAACTACAGACACCAAGCCCATATAATACATTGTTATTAACTATACACATCATGTTGTACAATGGATCTCTTGAACTTATTCCTCCTGTCTAACCAAAATTTCGTATCCTTTGACTAACATTTCCCCACTCCTTCCCCCAAACCCACCCAGACCCTGAGAAGCACCACTCTATTATCTGTGTCTATGAGTTCGACTTTTTTAGATTCTACGTATGAGTGAGATCATGTGGTATTTGACTTTCTATGCCTTATGTCACTAACATAATGTCCTCCAGGTTTATCTATGTTGTCTCAGATGACAGGGTTTCCTTATTTCTTTAAGGCAAAATAGTATTTCATTGTGTGTCTATAAATTTTCTCAACTATCCATTCATCTGTTGATGGAACGTTAGGTTGGTTCTGTATCTTGGCTACTGTGATACTGCGGCAGTGAATGTGGGAATGCAGTATCTCTGCAACATACTGATTTCATTTCCACTGGATATATGCCCAGAAGTGGAATTGCTGGATCACATGGTACCTCTATTTTTAGTTTGATGAGGAAACTCCATACTGTTTTTCATAGTGGCTGTACTAATTTACATTCCCACCATCAGTTCATAGGGGTTCCCTTTTCTTCATGTCCTCACCAACACTTACCTCAAAGATGAGAGATGACATCTCATTGTGACTTTAACCTGCATTTCCCTGATAATTAGGAATGTTGAACATTTTTAAATATACCTTTTGGCCATTTGTATGTCTTCTTTTGGAAATGTCCATTCCTTGAGTCTTGCTTTTTATATAGAGAGGCAGGGTCTTACTTCTGGCCTCAATTGATCCTCCTGCCTCAGCCCTCTGAGTAGCTGGGACTATGTGCATATGCCACCATACCCAGCTCATTAAAACAATATTTTGTAGAAACAGGATCCTCCTGCCTCAGTCCTCCAAGTACCTGGCAGTACAGGTGACTGTGCCTGGCTTCTTTGCCCATTTTTAAATTGTGTTATTTTCTTGCTATTACGTTCCTTAAATGTTTTGGATATTAACCCCTTATCAGAAGTGTGGTTTGCAAATATTTTCTCCCGTTCTGTGGGTTGTCTCTACAACTTTTTTTTTTTTTTTGTAGAGACAGAGTCTCACTGTACCGCCCTCGGGTAGAGTGCCGTGGCGTCGCACGGCTCACAGCAACCTCTAACTCTTGGGCTTATGCGATTCTCCTGCCTCAGTCTCCCGAGTAGCTGGGACTACAGGCGCCCGCCACAACGCCCGGCTATTTTTTTTTTTTGTTGCAGTTTGGCCGGGGCTGGGTTTGAACACGCCACCCTCGGCATATGGGGCCGGCGCCCTACTCACTGAGCCACAGGCGCCACCCTCTACAACTTTTTTGATTGGTGCCTTTGGTATGCAGAAGCTTTTTAGTTTGATGCAATATCATATGTCTACTCGTATTTTTGCTTTTATTCTCTGTGCTTTTGGGGTCATATCTAAAAAATCATTGCCCACACCAATGTCATGGAACTTTCCCCTAGGTTTTCTTTTCTGAGACACTTTGTTGCCCTGGGTAGAGTGCCATAGTGTCACAGCAACTTCAAACTCTGGGCTCAAGAGATCCTCTTGCCTCAGCCTCCCGAGTAGCTAAGACCACAGATGCCTTCCACAATACCTGGCTAGTTTTTCTATTTTTTTTTTTTTTTTTTTAGTAGAGATGGGATCTCACTCTTGCTCAGGCTGGTCTCAAACTCCTGATCTCAGGTGATCCACCTGTCTGGGCCTCCCAGAGTGCTAGGATTACAGGCATGAGCCACTGTACCTGGCCTCCATGTTTTCTTCCAGGAATTTTAGTTTCAGGTCTTAAGTTTACGTTTTTAATCCATTTTGAGTTAATTTTTGTATAGGGCATGAGATGAGGGTCTAATTTTATTCTTCTGTATGTGGATATCCAGCCTTCCCAATGCTGTTTATTGAGGAGACCATCCTTTCCCCATTGGGCAGGAATGGTATCTTTGTCAAAAATCAACCAGCCATAGCTGGGTGAGGTGGTGCATATCTGTGGTCTCAGCTACTCAGGAGGTTGAGTTAGGAGGATTGCCTGAGCCCAGGAACTCAAGACTGTGGTATGCTATTATCATGCCCATGAATAACCACTGCAGTCCAGTCAGACCTTGTCTTTAAAACAAAAAAACAACAGTAGCCGGGTATGGTGGCTCACTCCTGTAATCCTAGCACGCGGGATGCTGAGGCGGGTGGACTCCCTGAACTCATGAGTTCGAGACCAACCTGAGCAAGAGCAATACCCCATCTCTAAAAAGTAGGTGGGTGCTGTGGTGGGCGCCTGTAGTCCCAGCTACCTGGGAGGCTGAGGCAAGAGAATTGCCTGAACCCAAGAGTTTGAAGTGGCTGTGAGCTAAGATGCCATGGTACTCTACCAAGGGTGACCAAGTGAAACTCTGTCTCAAAACAACAACAACAACAACAATCAATTGATCTGTTGGGAGATCTTAGAAATAAATAAATGAATGTGATTAAATAAATACATGGATTTATTTCCCTCAAGATTGCTTTGGCTATTTGGTGTCTTTTGTGGTTTAATACGAATTGATGATTGTTTTCTCTATTTTTGTGAAATTTGTCTTTTGATAGAGATTGCACTAATTTGTAGATTGTTTTGGGCAATGTGGACATTTTTATAATATTAATTCTTCCAAAGCACCCTTGAATTCTTATCTTGCTACCTGCAGCTTGAAATTTTTTCATGCTTCCCAGTGCCTGTGGGGAATAGTCCAGACTCCTTGGTAACAAGACTCCTGTTCCCAACACCAGCTGGTCAGGGTGGCTGGACTGTCCCATGTGCCCCCTCCTTGTTCACCCAGCTAACCTGGATGCATCTTTCAACACCCAAGTCAGGCATCCCTCCAGGAAGCTCTTCTCTGTGCTTGCCTTTGGGCCAGCACTCAACACCATGTTGCACTGGGATGTGGGACTGTCTACCCATAGCCTGTGGGACTCCTGGGAGCAGGTGCCAGATCTGAGTGATCATGGCCTCCCTAGTGCCTGGTTCAGGACCAAGCACATAGTTGGTGCTTAGTTAACATGCACTGAGTCAGTGGGTGCATGTACCCTTTTGTCTGTCTGTCTAGCCATCTTTCCATCTGACCATGATTTAATTAAGCATAATTTCACAAAATACTGAGTTTTGGGATATGTTAGGCACTGTTCTAGGTGCTGGTGATTTATTGGTGGCGAATAGTCTCATGAGGCTTACATTTTACTGGTGAAGAAGGATAATTAATAAACACAAATGGGATGTGTAGCTAGAGAAGAGAGATATCTGGGAGAAAGATGTGGTTAGGGAAAGGCTGATAATGACATCTGAGCAAAGACCTGATGGACAAGCAGAAACTGGCCATGATTGGGAACATGGAATGTGACAGGTTGATCTAGTTGCCATCTGAGTATCCACACCTTCCATCCTTCTGTTTTTCTTCCTGTTGATCCCTCTCTATTCTGTTTCTCTTTCCCAACCATCCACTCAACTTGGCCTCAAACCCATAGGCATTAACTTAGCTCCTACTACATAAGGGGGTCAGGGAGAAGAATTAGATCTGGACCCTGCCCTCAAGGAGAACTCTTTGTCAGGGGAGGTTGGCAAGGCAAACCGGGTTGGTTGTAGGCTGTGTGAGGTGAGCTCCGCCGGGGCTCAGGAAGCCTGGGCTGAGGAGGTGGAGAGTTGGAACTCACTGCTGGTTGGAGTGGGCAGGAAGCTTCCAGAAAGAGTAGGGAGAGGCCTTGAAATGGGCCCATTGGCCAAGTCCCATGGACAGCCTCTATCATGTTGTCTAATACATTAAACTCACACGACAAACCCCATTTCTAAGGCTGTGGCTCTCTGGACCTTGCATACCCTCCCTCCAGGCTCTCACAGTCCCCACCCAGCCTCTGGCCTTCCTGGAGGCTCCTGCCCCCTTGAAGATTTGTCCCATTCTTCCCACCTCCTTCTCTTCCACCCAAGAAGTCTGCTGCAGTCTTGGGAGCGGCAGCAGCAGGAGGAGCGGCAGCAGGCTGAGCGGCGGCGTGCCCGGGAGCAGCGGATACAGCAGCAGGTGGCCCGCTGCCTGGCAGCCTATGCACCCAAAGGGAGCCGGGGACCTGGGGCCACCCAGCGCAAACTGGAGGAGCTGAGGTAAGGAGCCCAGGCCATGAGGGAGCTGGTGGGGAGAGGGCAGGGAGGTGGGGCTCAGTCTCAGACAGCTGAACCAAGCAGATCCACCTCTCACCTTATCTGGCTGCTTTGGCACATTTTACAAATGAGGACGCTGAGGCATGGGGAGGAGGAGGGACTGGTCCAAGGTCACCTGTTAATAATAACAATCCCTACAGTTGTTGAATGCCCAAGTTAAAATGTTCTACACGTATCATTGTACTTTCAAATCCTGTCTTTCTGTTTTCCAATGCTTGTTATAAAATTTCAAATATTAGTAAAATGGTGAATATAGACCACGAACAGACCTATGATCCCACTCCTGGAGACAACTTTTGTTCATGGTCAAATGAAGAGTCATCTGTTTTATTCTCTTCCTATATTTTGACCATTTTCCTAGAAAGCAAATTTGTGGGTCAGGTAAATCTTTTTTAGACTCCTAACAGGATGATGAAGTAGATAGTATCACTACTTTCACAATTCTACAGATAAGAAACTGAGGATTAAAGAGATTAAATAATTTACAAAAGGTCACAGGTGAGTGGCAGAGCTGGGGTTCCAGTCACCTGGTTCCCCTGTCTCTGGGTGCTCAGATGCCCAGCCTTTAAATAAAGGGCAGCATGGCCTTCCCCCAAGAGCCCAGCCTAAGGAAACAGGAAACACAAATAAACATGATACTGATGCCACTGATTGGAGCATCTACCGGGGACAGCTGGTTTGGGACAGTCCTTTTCACACCTCGGTTCCTTTGGTCCATGGCAAGTGGAAGAGAGAAAAGGGTTCCCGTCCTGCAGAAGGACCACTGAGGACTTAGGAAGTTTCCTTAAAACACCAATTTTACAGATGAGGAAATAGAGGCTCTGACAGGTCAAGTGTGTTTTAAGAGGATCCTTGGCCAATGACTGCGGAGATGCCTCCTTCTTGCCAGGTCTCAAGCTAATTGCTTGTTTTTCTAGTAAGGCAGGAAGTGTAAGGTTGAGAGCTCCAAGCAACAGGTGCACAAGAGGAGTATTTCATGCTCACTCCTTTTATTTTCCACTTGAGATGATTAAGGCACAGCAGTTATCTCCCACGTGGTCTGTCAGTCCTCACAGCCCGTGAATTTTGCTGTCTGAGTTGAACAGATTCCACTCTGCCTAGGAAGGGTGGGCACAAAAGAGGTGGTCCTGTGTCAGGGAGGGGATGTGTCTTCCTTTCACTGTGAGATGATGGACTAAACTGATACCCACTAGCACAGCTTCTGCTCAGGGCTCCAAGATATGGGCGTCCTTTCATTTTTTTTTTTTAAAGATAGGGTCTCACTCTCGCACCCAAGTTAGAACATAGCGGCATCATCATAGCTCACTGCAACCTCAAACTCCCAGACTTAACCAATCCTCCTGCTTTGGCTTCCTGCTTCCTCTCATTTCTAACAGAAATAGGATAAAGTATCCAGCAGGATAATGTAGACATTATGGAAAAGAGAGACTGAATGCCAGCTTATGCCCACCACTTCCCCTGCCCATGTAATTACTGTAAATTCCCTCCTGAACAGTGAAGACCCCCTATTGCCAGTAACTCGTGTTCCTGGCCATAGGTTTTCAAGTCCACTACCTTTTTCTCAGGGGAGGATAGTTCTTGACCTGGCACACGGCCATGGACCACAGGGCTTGGCCTGGCAAGGCAGTATTTTTCCTGGGAGCCCAGCATATTTGCCTGCTGCTTCTCTGTCCCTAGATGCCAACTCCACACCCTGAGGCCTCTCTTATGCGCTTCACAGAAAGATGCCTGGTCCCATGTGGGTGGTGAACTGAGGACACCTCTTTTTGTGGGTTTTGTAACTTTTGGCAAGAGCCTTCTTGCTGTCAGAATGCTTTCACAAAAGACAGTGATACCTAGCTTGTTGAACACACATTTCTGACAAGTGCATAAACTGGGTTTTTGTAAGTGGAATTGTGCTAAAACATTGATCCTTCTGGATGTGTTCTTTTATTTGTAACATTTTTAGAAATTTCCCTGTCCCAATTTCTGGTTTACAGGAACTACAGAGAACACTGACAATCTTGTCTGATACTTGCTATAGCACAAAGAAGAAAATTAAGGCCAGAGCCCAGAGGGAGTCACATAGCTCATAGTCACAATTTCCTCTTCAGGGCGCAGTGAGAGAGAGGGAGGCCCTGCAAGCAGGTGTCAGGTCCAGGAGCTCAAAAGTCAGTGTTGGGCCTTCTCCCTTGGGAGGAAGGGCAAGCCCTGGCTTACAGCCTCATGACTTAGGCTCAGAGCTCAGTCCCTCACTTCCCAGCTGCACAACTTTGAACAAATCTCCTGGCTTGACTTTCCTGAGTCATCAGTAAAATGGGGCGAATAATTCCCACCCTGGTTGACCTCACAGACTCCAAGGCCAGGATGGGAATGAAGTAGCTTTGTAAAGGTAAAGCCAGGGAAGACATACAGAAAATCCTTAGTGAGGACTTGTGTGCTCAGGAGTGGTTATGTGTCCATGGTTGGTTGCTCAGAGCCCTGTCTCTCTGCAGGCGCCAGGAGCGACAGCGCTTTGCTGAGTACCAGGCAGAGTTACAGGGTATCCAGCACAGGGTGCAGGCCCGGCCCTTCCTGTTCCAGCAGGCCATGCAGGTGAGGGTAGCACCTGGACAAACATAAAGCCACCCTGAGCACAGCCCTTGGATCCCCTGTGTGGCCAAAGCTTCCTCAAGCCCTCAGCAGCCCTGGTGCAGAGCGGGAACCCCTCTTTTCTCTCTTCAGGCAAATGCCCGTCTGACTGTGGCTCGGCGCTTCTCCCAGGTGCTATCGGCACTGGGACTGAATGAAGAGCAGCTGCTGGCTGAGGCGGGAAAAGCAGACATACAGGGTACTGCCAGGAAACCCAGGTGAGGCAGGCTGGCTGGCTGAGAACTGGCTGTGCTGAGCTGCTTCAGCAAACAGTGCTACTCCAGCACTCTGGTCCGAGGCCCTGTCCTCCATGCCACTAGAGGAAGGTGGGGCCAGGGTTGTTGGTCCTACTTTCTTTCTTTCTTTTTTTTTTTTTTGTGGTTTTTGGCCGGGGCTGGGTTTGAACCCGCCACCTCCGGCATATGGGACCGGCACCCTACTCCTTGAGCCACAGGCGTCGCCCTGGTCCTACTTTCTAATGAGGAAACTAAGAACCTGAGCAGCAGTGCCTTGTTTAAGGACACAGGAGTGAATAGGCAGCAGAGCTAGTCTGGAACTGTGTAATCACACGAGTGGCCATACACAAAGCCCTCATTAGGGTCACACCCGTGTATACATTCTCTTACCTCTCAGAAGAACTGGGTACAGAGCAGGGATTATGAGCTCCCTTCACAGTAAGAAAACTGAGACTCGGGGCGGTGCCTGTGGCTCAGAGGGTAGGGCGCCAGCCCCATATGCCGGAGGTTGCGGGTTCAAACCCAGCCTTGGCCAAAAAAAAAAAAAAAAAGAAAGTGGTAGAAAACCGAGACTCAGGAAGTCACTTGCCCAGGGCCACACTGTAAGCTAGTATAGGAGCTGGATTTGAACCTACATCATCAGTGACTTCCTTGGGCGTGGGAGTGGGAGCTGCGGAGCCCAATGGTTTCTATCTGTGTCTTGAAGGAGCCACAAGTCTCTGGAGGTGAGAATGGAGCACTCTTCTCAGAGCCCCCCAAGGACAGAACCCACCAGCATCCAGCTTGACAGGCACATCACTCTCAGCCTGGACCCACAGTGCAGATCCTGAGAGAAAAATTAAAGGCTTTAAGGCAAATACAGTGTGGGATTTCTGGTGGTGGTGGGAGGCTGCAGCTTGGGAACAGGATGTGGCAGGTGGGTGGGCATCAGGCTTACTCTGTCCCCACATTCCTTAAGAGTTCTGGCTCTTCTGGCTGTCCCCCACCCAGAACACAGTCCCCTCTCTGCTCCTAGGGAGTGGAACATCTTGAAGAGAAACAGCTGTGACTCCTCCGCCTATCCTCAACAATGCTGGAGTCCTAGAAAGGACTGCCCAGGCCTTTGAAGACTCTGGGTCCAGTAGGAGAGGGGGGAGGACCTTTTAAGGGGAAGAGTATAATACCTACTGATAAGGGCCACATGGGGAGGAGCCACAGGCTAAGCTTTCACAAACCAGCGTGGAGCTGAAGAGATAACCTGAGTGGAAATGGTGGGAAACTAGAAAGACGTACAAGGAGACATAAGATAGGACAGGATGGGGAGGGCTGACCAGAGGGCCAGCCAGCACCGAATTGTGAAAGCAGATTTATAAAGCATCTTTAACAAGGTAAATCTTAACACCTGGGGTAAGGAGGCAAGGCTGTAATAAGTATGCAGGGGCTACATGACTTCTGGCAGGTGAAAAGAATGTTAAAGGAGGAGCAGCTGGGGGGGTCGCCCCGAGCATCTCCCAGGGAGGGCGGGGCTGCCACTTCACAGCCCGTTCCCCACACTGAGCAACTCTCGGGTGGGAGGAGGGATTGTGTGACTTGGGCTTTTAAGTCCCAGTAGTTTTAGAGCACTTTAAGAAACAATCAAAAAAAACCCCCCAAAATTCATACAGATGTGCCAAATTTTGTATTCAACATTGGGGGGTCACAGACAAACAGCTCATCTGGAGCTCCTTAACAGGCTACAGGTCGCAGGTTTAAACACCAATCCAAGGAATAAGGGAAGGCGTTTGCTGATAATACCGATTATAGTGCACTGGAAGTGGGGGTAAGGGGCGGATTTCACGGAGGAGGAAAACATGCCCCATCCGACACTCTATGGAGCCACGACCCCAGGTCGTCCACTAGGCGGGCGCTACGGGAGAGGAGCAAGCTGTCCACGGAAAGACCGTGAAGCCCTTAACACTCCAGGACTGGGAGAGTGCAGGGGGAGGAGGCCGAGAGGCGTCCAGCTCCGGGATGGTGGCTTAAAAGGCCTCGAGGACCTTATAGTTCTGGGACCCGGTTTTCTCCCAAAGGGCGCAGGTGCAACTGAACCACCAGCGTAAGGTCAGTCACAGGCCCGAAGCGCCGCGAACGAGCGGCTGGACCCGGATCCCGGCCTTCCCAAGGGCCTTTGGGGCAGGCTCCAAGGCGAACGACGGAAGCAGCCGCTCTTGGTTTCCGGCAACACGAGTGCGGCTGCCGAGCGACCCGGAAGTGTTTCCATTTTGCGTCGTCGGGTCTCGGCGGCGGCCGGGCTCGGACTAGGCGTACGGCGATGGGGTCCTCAAAGAAGCATCGCGGAGACAAGGAGGCGGCCGGGACGACGGCGGCAGCCGGCACCGGGGGCGCCACCGAGCAGCAGTCCCGGCACCGGGAACACAAAAAGCACAAGCACCGGAGTGGCGGCGGTGGCGGCAGCGGCGGCGAACGACGGAAGCGGAGCCGAGAGCGTGGAAGCGACCGCGGAAGCGGGCGGCGTGGGGCCGAAGCCGAGGCCCGGAGCAGCGCGCACGGGCGGGATCGCAGCCAGGCAGAGCCCTCTGAGCGGCGCGTGAAACGGGAGAAGCGCGATGACGGCTATGAGGCCGGTGAGGGGCGGGGCCTGTGCAGGGGGCGGGGCAGGTGCGAGTCCGGGGAGCGTGGGCCCGAGAGTGCGGGTCCTCAGTGCCGGCGAAGTACTCCAGGCTCTCATCATGAGCATTTAAGTTAGCTTTCCTACGGTTATTTGGGATTAAAGGTTGACTTTCTCTAGTAAGGTCCACGAAGACAGAGATCTTTTGTTTTTAATTGCTGGTACATTACAGGCTTTCAATAAACGTATTGGGTGAATGAATGAAGTGGTACTAGGTGTACAGAGGCGAGAGGAAACCTGGTCTGGAGAGAATCGCGTAGGGGTCATGAGGCAGTAAGACAAGCAGTGTTCTGAACGCGGAGGATCTTGTACTGTAGTTAAAAGAAACTTGGACTTGTCATGAGAATAGTAGGGAGCCATGGGTTTGAGTTGGGCAATAAGTAGCTCAGATTCACATTTTGTAAAGATTACTGCATTGAGAAGTTGGTCAAAGATCGTCAAGATTGGAGGTTGGGAAATCAAGAGGTTTGTAGACCGGGTGAAGGTGGATGGTGGCCTGCACTGAGGCAGCAACAGTGAGTTGCAGAGAAGTGGACAGACTGAAGAAGTGTTTTGAAGGAGGAATGAACAAAACTTAGTGCTTGGATAAAGGAGAGAAAAAGGAACAGAGGATGACTCCTTGAATTTTGGCTTGAGCAGCTAGGTGGGTTGTGATGTCATCTACTGAGATTGAGAAGTTTAGAAGCAGGTTTGGGGGGCAGAGAATGCATTCACTTTTAGACAGTGTTAAGGATGATGTACCTGGTAATACCCAGTGTTGGGGCTGGATAGAGCAGTTTGGGAGTCATGAGTACTTAGGTGGCCAGTGAAGCCCACTTTGAGAGTGTAGAGTAACAGGGTAGGGTCAGAAATAGAACCTGAGAAATGCCAATACTTTAGTAGTGGGCAGAGGAAGAGGCTATAAGAAAGGAGGTAGTATAGCCAAAAAGGCAGGAAACTAGAGGATTTTGTGTCCTGGAATCTGTAGGAAGGGATTATTGTTAGAAGGAAAGAGTGATCAACAATCTCACATCATAGCAAAACTAGAACTGAAAGGAAATAAGGAGGCTGGTGACCTTGGAGAGAGCCTAGAGAGGTTGGGCTTTCAGGGCCCTGGTGGAGAGAGGAACCTCTGGGATATGGGTTGGTGAGGCAGGAAAGGAAGAGCTCACGGTGATGGAACCTCCATCTGATGGTGTCCAGCTTATCCCTGTTGTGTTGAATAAAGTGACTTTCTGTTTGTGAGGTGGGTTGAGGAGATCCAAAATGCTTACTTATCTCTGTCCTTATTTAATTGTCCTTATCTGTCTTACTTATCTCTGTCCCCAAAATCCAGCACAGAGCAGGTACCTAAAAGAGTTTCTTGACTGCATGAATTACACAGAGGACATAGTCATGCTTCTAATAACATTCCCTCATTCCCTGATTCCCTGCCCTGTGGGAAGAAACAGCTGAAGTGATTGATGGTGCTGTGGAGTTCAGGAGAGAGCAGTTAATTCTGAGCAGTAATTGAACAGGGCTTTATGAAGGAAGTAGTGTTTGATCTTTGAATTTAGATAGGATTTTGTTAGATTAAGACCAGCGAGGACAGTTTAGGTTGAAGACAGAATATACAAAAGTGGAGAGGCAGCCAGGTATCTGTAGTCTCAGCTAATCAGGAGGCTGAGGTGGGAGGATTGTGTGAGGCCAGTTCAAGACCAGCTTGGGCAACATAGCAAGACTCTGTCACAGAAAAAAAAAAAATAG